>NC_137454.1:40995725-41595725 GCF_964235325.1 Thermobia domestica | reverse complement strand
TTATACTAAGTAGTTACGAAGTAGTAGGATGTTTTAGACAGCACTAGAAACAACATAGTCTATTAAAAATTTATTCTTAACTCAATTTCGACCAAAAAATGACTTACCATAGTCTACTTCTAAAGTTCATTTATATATAACTCATACTTTTACTAGAAAAGGTGGACTAAAAATGGATCCAAAATTTAACGAAAGTGGTACCACGAAAAAAAAAAAAATATTTTTGACTATTCAATCCTTCATATTGCAGCAAAACTACGAAAACTAACACAAAAGAAAACTAAAAAGTTAAGAATTACTTGTTTTGGCGTGAGAGAGAAAATAGATACAAATAGCTTCGCAAGTAATTTTCAATCAGTATAAAATTTCAACGTAATGAACGCACGATTAGTTTTCTGGAATAAAGACCACATGCACCGCTGAGAGCTCAGGAATAAGCTTAATCTATGTTCATTTTATCTAACCAACTAATAAAAGCTATACTATTCAACAAACAGCTTTTTTTGTGTTACACAAACCTAACAATGTTTTGTGATTTTATAAATTAAAATTAAAAAGTAGCGTATTTTAATTATATATACTGCGCAAATAATTAAAAGTAGCTCAAAACAGAAGCATGTCGCCTAACTTGAAATTTTTGTAGCTTGTAGGTACTTGAAAAATCTCACAATTCGCTGCTTGTAGCCCAAATCTGGCAACACTGAATGTAAGAAAGAGTAACGTTACATATTGAGAAAATTAAGAAGTTGCGTTAGTTTGAAAATCTTAAGAACTGTTAACTTTGCCCAAATCCACAGCTTCCTATCATATGGTACTATTCTTTGAGGTGGATCTAGTAACACTCATAAGCTTTTAGAGCTGAAAAAAAAAAAAAAGAAAAGCTGTCAGATTGTTATGTAGTCTTCCTTCCCGCAGTCACTGCAAACCTAGCTTTAAGCTACTCAAAAATAATGACTCTTCCTGCTACTTTTGTTTTTCAATGTTTAATATATGTAAATGAGAACAGAGATAACTACCCTGAATATTCCAGGTATCTTTCATATAATACAAGACACAGAAATAATATAATGACAGTGTATTACAATTATACCAAAACAAAAAAGAGTTTTATTGGCACGTCCGCAAAATTATTCAACTCTCTCCTTAAAGCACTGAGAGATGCCGAAGTAGGTACTTTTAATAGAAGTAAGCTTAAATCACTCTTATTAGATAATCCAATATGTGATATAGAAGAGTTTTTCGAAATTACAAAGCAGTTAAAGTAACAAATAACATAGCATTGAAGAACTATGATAAAAATGAATTGACATGTATAGTAGTTATCTATTGTATTGTGTTGAAATCATTATTCTTTGTATTGTATTGGAATCATAATCGAGAATTTATATATATTAGAATATGTATTGCAGTTATATCTAACTATAAGACAACACTCCGTTATTGTTATTTCTGATCCTTTTGTAAATATTCTGTATACATATCTATATCTATCAATATATTTAAATTTTACGTCCCACGTTATACGTCCCACGTCCCACGATTGTAATGCTTTGGATGGCCTCGGAAGTTTCTGCAATAAAGACCATATGAATATAAATATGAATTGAATATAATGCAAAAAAGAGATGAATGAAAATAGGGAGAGGGCGGGGGTGCAATGAAAAGTTATAATGATAGAAATGATGAAGGAGATTTTCTTAGTCCTGTGCCAATGACGGAAAATACTTGTATTTCGCTTAAAAGTGTGGAAAATGCTTCTCTGCAGAAGGAATGTACAGTTTCAATCAATCCTTTGTTATTTCCTCAATTCTGAGATTGTCTTTCTCAATATGATACGCATTTTGATCCGCATGTCGTACAGATGAACCGAGGACAGAAGGGGTTGGGGTTGTTGGAATCAATTTGTCATTTTAATTCATCAAAAACATTCTCCTTTTGACATTTAAGTAGGGAACATATTTCATCAGGCTCATGAAGGCGTTCCTGGATGTCTGAAAATTCTTGTTGACTGTTTAGGAGTGAATGTATGGGGAGATGGTAATTGTTTACCAAAAAGTAACTGGTACGGACTGACAGCATATTTGATATGAGGTGTCATCCAAACATTAGTTGCAGCTTTGTGTTAATAGTCACACCATGAATTGTAGTTCTATCGGAGAGAAGTTTTCATGGGCATCGTTCTATGGGCATCGGGGCAGCAATACTTAGTTTTTATGTTCAACGCTACGAAAAATGATTTTGTTTTCGCTATTGTGTGGACAGCAACTTTTTTTTTTTTTTTTTAGGCTACTTTGTAGTGGAATGGTTGAAGGTACCAGTCTATCGTATATTGGCTATTCTTATAAATGATGAAATCAAAGTAATGATTGTACGCAGGGGTAAAAGTGAATCTGAAAAGGTAGGGGGACGGTATGTAGCGGCATGACGTAACGCCTTCCCAGTGTCTATCTTTGTGCCTTGTAAATTTTTAGGAACTGGTGGGACGCCAGACATATTTTTTAGAACTGAGGGGACGGCGTATCCCTCCGAACCCCCTCACATTTAGCCCCCCGATGGTACCTACCAACACTTGTCTGGGAATATTAAGTTGAGATAAAATGTCCTTGAGGTTCAATTGACGAATCAAATAAGATTGAAGACTTTAAATGATTTGGTTTTAACAGTAATTTACTCCAATGACTATGAAGTTATAATAAATTTACAGGAATTTCACAATATTGCACTGTATTCCACATTATAACAATATAACAAACAATATAAATGAATGAAATAATTCGTTTAAAAACATGAAAATTCTTGATTCCTCTTCATGAAAATTCAGAGGATTTTCTCTTCAAGTAATTTGTCCTTGAATCATAGTAAACAGTAAAAGAAAGTTCTCAATCGTTTACTTAAAAGTTGTTATAGAATAAGAAAAAAATAGTCACGAAACACAAATTCACAAAATTGTGATTGTGGATTAGAGTCAGTGCCGCATTTAGGGGGTGGGCTATTGGGCTCAAGCACCGCCCACCCCCCCCGAAATAAATTTGTTCGTTTCTTGCATTCCACGAACAACAATATCTAACTATGTCTAAGAATTTCATTGACTTTCCATTTTCTTATGCTCTTTGTTCAGAAATATTACGGCATTCGTCATATTTCATTTCATGTAAGAACTATGTTCCTTTTTCTTTTTTTTCGTCCATTCTACTTTTCTGTTTCTTTTTCTTAGTTCTTTCTTTCTTTCGTTTCTCCTATGATACTTTCGACCGTTGTCAGTTGTGATTCAAGTCGGAGCTGATAAGCGAAACTGATGTTCCACACCAACTTGCATAAATATCATCATAACAGAACTTTAGTTACTATAACAAAGGTATATTCACATCGTTAATTTACAAAAAAAAAAAAAGGATAAATGTTTGAATTAAAGAAAATCAAGAGGGGGAATTAGTAGCCCAAGAAATTAGGTAGAAATTTCTTTTTCTTCTATGAAGAGAATAAAAAGTTGGATTCACAGGTAAATTTTTGTGTGTATCATATCACGTGAGATTCACCAGTCTGCAATTCGTCCCATTAAAACTGCAATAAGTATATTTCAGCTTCAACTTGGCTCAACATTTTCTTTTAGGTAAAAAAACGTACACAGATAAAACTGAATACTTCAATTTTTTTTTTCTAAAATGAAATCAGTTAAGTTGAAATAAAATGACAAATATTCAACATGTGTTTGCAGGAGCGTCATTTCAGAATTTCCTGAAGATTCACCATCGACATACAAGTTTCACGTTTTTTTTCCTAGTATACAGGGTCTTCCAAAAGTCCTGCAAAAATGTAAAAAGCTGTAACTTTGTAACCGTTTATTGTATTTGTACAAAACTTTTAGTGGACTTGTAAGAAAGTCTAAAATTTTGTTTCCAAGCATTTGTTTCAACGACAAACCTCCAGCTGAGCACCATTTACGTCCAAACATGGCTGAAGTCTTTTCGGGAATCCAAGAATGGCACACTACACATTTAACATTGCTGAATCACGAACATGTGTCTTAAATTCGTGTGGATTCTCAATTCTCCAGTTTCTACAATTGTGTCGGTTTACCTTACCAGACACATGAAACGTGGATTCATCTGAGAACAGTAACTTTGAAAGAAGCCCTGGATCACTGTTCAACCGTGCAAGCATCATTTCACTAAACTCACTTCTTATGTCATAGTCTTCTTCCGTCAATTCCTGTACAAGTTTCAACTTGTAAGGCTTTGCCTTTATTTTCTTACGAACGATATTGTGTAGCGTAGTTATTGGCACTCGCAGCTCCAAAGATCTGCGTTTGAACGATTTCTTTGGGCTTCGCAACACGCTTTCCTGCACGGACTGAATCACATTAACACTGGTTTTAGGCCTTCCGCTACGAGGCAAGTGCAAGACACTTCCAGTAGCTAGGAACTTATCGTATCATCTCTTGATACTTGAATCTGCAGGTGGTTGTTTCTGATATTTTTGTCGGAATTTTTTTCTCACCAAAACACTAGATTTTAACTCACAAAACCACGCCACGCACTGCGCTTTCTCTTGAGTAGACGCCATCGTTGTCACGTGATTTGCGGTTATGACGTCAATGTTTACAACCGCTCATTGTTGCCAACAAAAAAATTAACATTTCTACTAAACTTTAAAAACAAAATACAAAATTGTAAGCAGTACTTTCAAAGTTACAGCTTTTTACTTTTTTCAGGACTTTTGGAAGACTCTGTATTAGTAGACAATATTTAATTCTTCAATTCAGATGTGCAATTGTAACTCCCTGCTTTCCCAGCGACGTCCTTGTGTGTTTGGGTATTAAAGTGTAAAAAGAAAAATATATAAGTGTTTATTCACGTGTTATGCATAGCTCTCCACGAAACAAAATCCTAAACACGCCACTGATTAGAGTTATCTATTTAAAGTTTAATTTAACAGATTTCTTGAATTAACAACCTTCTCAGTTTCTTGTTATTAATGAAATGACGTGAAAGTTCGATCTAAACAATTGTTATGTAAAAAAAAAAAAAAAAAAAAAAAGACAAGAACGTCTTGCTTTGAGTACATGTCTGGCTTTGAATACAAACATGTTTTTGCCAAACGTTCAATTTCCTGTCTGGTTGTATAATATTGGATCTACATTAAAGCAATTAGCTTGATTAAACTCAAATTATACAGATTGAACAGTAGTATAAAATTATCTCAAACTAAAAGTTTACACAATACGAAATATTAACAATTGTTGATACAATTGGCTAATTGTGGGAAAGGTTTATCTTGTACATAGATAATTATAGCAAGATGATGCTAATAGGCTATGTGGAAGAGTAAAGTCTAGTCAATTACCTTCAACATTATAAATTTCAAATCCAATTTTTTGTCTGGTTTCTTCTTTCTTTCTCTCTGTCTCTCTCGCTCTGTTTATGCGCAACTAATTAGTAGTAGTAAATAACTAATTAGTAGCACTTTAATAAAATTGATTGGGTTTTTATGTATTATATATAGGCTATATAATGCAATCTATGTTCAAAATTTGTGGAAAAAAAATGGGAGACTTTCTGACATATTGTAGTATACCAAATTTTAAAACCCGAAAATTATTGTAAATGTTTAAACTTTTGTAACGATCTATGTAAACAATTCAATTCTGGCTTGCGCACAAAATATTAACTGTCTGAATTGAATGAATTAAGTCAGGGTTGTTTCCAAGATCTAGTCCGCCACATTCAATTAATCCCAAAACTTATTTTATTCTATCAGACATACACATGGAAGAACCCAAACAAGGAAGTATGAAAGGAATGCTGTTTGTATTCCGCAGTTTCATATAAAAGGACCACCTACGTTCAGTCAAAAAAACACTTCAAGTCTATACTTCAGTTTTAGATTTGTCATTCGTATGGAAATTACATAAGCTACAGAGGAAGCGGAGCCTACGAGGTTTTACTTCAGTTACAACAAGGAGCACAATGTAAATGCCTTTTTATATTAACCTTATCTGGTAGCTTCACACTCATTGCTTCGTATCTCAAGCACAGCCTTGATACACGTTAAGAACAAGTAATCAAATTAAAAGCTTTTTATCATTCAATTATCAGTTTCATATTCTCTTCAATTCATGTTTTTTCTATCTCTCTCAATATTGTGTGAAAAATCAGTTTAAGCTTTAGTTAGACTGAGATCTTAGATCTAGGATTAGGTTCTCAGTTTACGCCCCTGTATTAGGTATACTTCACAGAATGTCAATACATTTAGGATGATATACTCACGAGGAAACCTTTTCTGGTGTCACACGAAATGTGGAACGAGACTATGGTCAATCAATTTGTGTTAGTGAACACGAAAATTCATAGGCGGGAAAAACCCTCGATCGCAACCGTTCCGTACTTACGGGGGAAGGGTAGGGGCACTGCCAACACAACACGTTGTGGATAATGAGACGAAATATGGCACGTGTTCGATGAAAATATGCATAGAAACACAGTTAAACATATACTACAATGTGACATTACATTCGACAATACTCTGACAAGTGAGGGCAGTGGCGTAGCACATAACGATAGAAGAGGGAGCGGATAAATGCAAGTAAAAATGGTCATATAATTGAGGAAAACGAAGCAAGGCGTCAGGGGAATTGTACAATAATAATACATGGTCAAGTAATCAATCACAAACTACAGACAGCCTGTAGACGTCAACATAAGGCAGAAATGGAAGAAAGAGAGCTATGGAGGGGATTGACCGTAGAGTCTGGACTCCCTCTCCTCGTAACGTCCGATGTGTATAGACTCACTTGGTCTCACTTTTAGCCCCTGGGTTCCTCCCTAAGGACCCATGGTCCCCGGCCCAGGGTGAATGTCCTAGGGGTTCTTAGGACCAACCCCTGTAGATTTTGCCAGGGACATCTTGGCCCACCCTCTAAATTTTGGCAGCGTTATATAGAACCATCCTCTTAAAACTTGGAAATTGCCAAATTTAAAAATTAGGTATGGTAGCCTAGGACCAGGGCATGTGCCTCTATAAGTTTTGAGGTCTATCTCAATTCCCTTCATGGTTAAATATTGCCAAAAATTTAAATCTCGGAGGTTTTTGACCTAATTTATCCCCTTTGATGATGTCTTATTACGATATATGGTTGCATGGGCATGTACAGGGGTCCATTTCCTTTCATAAGACATAGGTACGTACTTTGGTGCATCCCCTTGAAAATTTAAAGGGTGAGCCTAGGTACCCGTGCCAAAATCTACAAGGGTTGGTCCTAAGTACGCCTAGGTCGTTGACCCTAAGCCAGGGATCATGGGTCATGAGGAAGGGACCCAAGGGCCAAAAGTGAGACCAAGTGCTGCTCTTACTACTTCAACAGTCTATACACATTGGACGTTACGAGAAGAGGGAGTCCAGACTCTACGGTCAATCCCCTCCATAGCTCTCTTTCTTCCATTTCTGCCTTATGTCGACGTCTACAGGCTGTCTATAGTTTGTGATTGATTACTTGACCATTTATTATTATTATTGTACAATTTCCCTGACGCCTTGCTTCGTTTTCCTCAATTATATGACCATTTTTACTTGCATTTATCCGCTCCCTCTTCTATCGTTATGTACTACGCCATTGCCCTCACTTGTCAGAGTATTGTCGAATGTAATATCACAATGTAATATATGTTTAACTGTGTTTCTATGCATATTTTCATCGAACTCGTGCCATATTTCGTCTCATTATCCACAGCGCGTTGCGTTGGCAGTGCCCCTACTCTTCCCCCCCATAAGTACGGAAAGGTTGCGATCGAGGGGTTTTCCCGCCTATGAATTTTCGTGTTCACTAACACAAATCGATTGACCATAGTTTCGTTCCACTTTTCGTGTGACACCAGAAAAGGTTTCCTCGTCAGAAGAAAGTAAAGATAGGCAGTTTTTCCAATCCTCAGTCATCCATACCTTTACTTAACTCTCCTCTCACCCTCGCCTCACTCAAATATTGCACTCATCTCTCACCCTCAAATAATAGTTAACCCTCTTTTCATACCGGGAGTGGTATAAATCAACCACTTTCGGTTTCAACGTATATTAACATTGATCAAGAATGACAATAAACACAAAAATAAGCGGTTTTGTTGCAGCTGATTAAGCATCTCAAGTGAACATATAATCGCACAACGCTATAAAAAAAAAAAAAAAACTGGAAGTGGTTCAAATTTACTAGTACTTCCGGTTACAATATTTATTTCCATAGAGCAAGAACGATAATAGATCTCGAGAAGTGTCTCTTTGCCATCGATTCAGAGATCTGAGAATGGCTTCCATCTTATCCAGTAACCTTATCAATAATTTTCGTTTTCATTGTTCATCATTACAGAACATAGATAGAAATAATGGTTATTTTTTTCAATCGATTCAGCGTCTCGAGAACATATACTATCACCATTCGCAATACTCTACGAAAAAGGGAAGTGATTAGTTTCAATATTGATTTTCATAGGGCAAAAATAGTAAGAAGAAGCAAAAATAGTAAGAGGTATCAAGAAGAGGTTTTTGCAATCGATTCAGTGTCCCAAAACCAGCTTGCTTCTCTTCCGTTAACTCTCTTGTCAAACCGGAGGTCTTAAAAATCAACTATATCCGGCTTCAACGTTGCTTGTCATAGAAAATAAACTAAAATAGATAGCGTAAGGGGTTTTCTTTTTTTCGCAATCGATTGAACATCTCAAGAGAACATACAATCACTACTTTGAATACTCAAAAAAACCGGAAGTAGTTGAAATTCATTAGTACTCCCAGAATCAATACTTATTTCCATAGAGCAAAAATAGTAAGAAACATTGAATAGTTGTTATTTGGCAGATTCATAGACCCTTGAATGAATTTGGTCTTGACTATTATCTGTCTATTCCGACCGAAGGTGGTGAAGATGTACGAATTCTGGTTACAACATTGATCACCAAATTGATACAACGGAAACACATTCAGTTACAAAAGAATTGAAGCGCCAAGAAGGAACAGTTTAATTGCACTGCAATTCAGTAGATGTGTAAAGCTACGGAGGATGTAAACGATTAGAATTTCAAAGATCGAGAACATCGTGAACGGTTACCAAAGCACAGTAAGTGTCAGTAGTAAGGTATTGAGCCCAAGTCCTGCCAGCCAGTTGTGAAGCGTTAGGAAGGTCAAGAAACACATATAATGCCTCATTGCCGCAATAGACAGCATTATCAGCATTTGACGGTGTTCACAAGGGGCTGCATCGTGGGGTTGTACGAGAACGGCTGGATGTTTCGTGCGATCGTTAGACATGTGGACATTCTAATGGCAGTGTGGTCCGATCTTGGGGCTAGTGGATAATAAAGGCAACAACGCACGAGCGAAAGTTCCGGTAATCATACGGGCATTACTCATGGCATTATGGTATGGAGAGCCACCGCGTATGAAAATCGATCACCTCTCGCAAAAGTTCACGGCAGAGATTCCGTGTCTGCATATAATACCCTTCCTGAGAGAGCACGCTGATACAAACTATCAAGAAGAAAATGCTCAGTTAAAAAGGTGTGTACATCTATGGATTATCTACGTGATGCTAAGGTTCTTTCCTAGCCAGCAATATCACCTGATTTCTCCTCAATGGAACGCGTTTGGGACCAGCAAGAACATCAAGATCTGCGAACTCTCAAGAAGCAGATACAGCAGTTATGGATTGACTTGTCTCAGACAACGAGAACTCTACGGCTCACATTTTAGCCGCACTAACTCATGTATCCGTACCTGAGGAGGTGCTACAACTTACTAATGTGTGACAAGTATTTCGCTCGAACCACGAAATCCGTTGTCGGGTTGATCTGATATTGTATTCATTACAATAAAGTTGTAAGGGCTTGCACCCCTTGAAGTTTTATTCATTCACTCCATTCATTCTGGTGCTTTTATCCTTTTTGTCAGTGAGTGTAGATACCTACAATAAGTTTTTTTTATTTATATTCAGTACAGCAAGAATGTGTTTCATCTCTGCTTTTACCCCCTATTCCAACAAATAGTTATAGATGTACTACTTGAAATTTGTGTAATGAATTCATATAGTTTAGAAGTCTACCGAAGTTATTTATTCCGAAAATGCTCACTATCCCCCTAAAACTAATATTTCGAAAACATAGTGATCCGTGTTCCCTACGTTTTACCAAGAGATTATATACCGAGTTACATCTTTCTTACCTTACTGGATGGGCCTAAAATACTGTATTTCTGGCATAAAGGTTTGAATTCCTCAACCCTATTCAGGATATGCCCACCCGAAAAACTAATCTCATACTTGAAATCTTAAATTAGAGTAGAGTCCACTCTGCACCAAAAACTATGAAAATCGGTTCAGTAATGTAGTTTACTATCAAACACTTTTACATTTCATTTTTGTATTGTAATATCCAGAACATAGTCTATTTATAAACATATGATATAAACATATGCTTTTATTTATAAACCATACGACATGAGTTTTACTACAAGCTACTACACGAAGCAGGCGACAAGAATCATTGTCACCACTGGATCATGAGTTGGAAGAAAAACACCACTGTTACCATTATCCAGTTGGAGTTAATAAATTCCAAGCAACACTGCAACAGAAATCAGTCTCGTCTGGTCTGCTCTCAGCTTGCCTGGAGCTCTAAGAGTAACCTAATCTAACCCAAACCTCTTAACTTACTGTGGAGCTCTGAGGCCTCATGCTCATTTAGCTTGCTGTGGAGTTCTGTTAGGAACTTAACCCCCTCTTAGTTTGCGTGGAGTTTCGTGATTTTCCATTCCGTTCAGATTGCCTGCAGCTTTGCGAGACTCCAACCTCTCTGTGCTTGCGTGCAACACTGAGAATCATAGTGTTCCTCTCTCAGCTTGCCTAGAGCTTTGTGAAGGTCCTTCCCTTGGCTGCCTATTTTTTTACCTTATATCTAATTACTTAGTGGATTTTGTATTTATATTAGTGAAACTGTCTTATAATTTTATAACAGAAACGTTTATAATAAAACTGGTTGTAGGAGAAAATCGATTTCCGTGTGTACTTCCTCTACCTTCCAGGGTGCGAATTGGCGGGGGGGATGCCAGGGATTTCCCCCCTGACTTAATTTTTTCCCCCTGGAGAAGAAAAATTTTAACCCTGGCAGGGATAACTTTTCCCCCCTGGAGTATATTTAAATGGACATGAAGATAGAAAAAAGAAATAATTCTTACTTTGCGTAGCTAACCTAAATATTGCTTGAGTGAAAATTTATGAAACATCTCACATCTCAACTGTTTTGTACTTGTTAGTAAATTATATATATGGGGGGAGGACGGTGCGCATATGGGTGAAATTCATCCCCCCTGGGAAAAGTTTTCAATTCGCACACTGCTACCTTCTATCTAACTAGGTAATTTTACAGTATGTATCGATGCAAAAAAAAAAAAAACGGTTTTTTGTGCGCCAAGTGGAAATATTATTAGAGATAGAAACTTTAGAAGTTGCTTCTTATTTATTTTGCAATTAAATATCCACGCTATCTTACGTTGCAAGGAAAACTTAAAATAAACACTGCTCGCAATGTTTTGTAGAAACTTTTTGACATTTTGTGCAATCGAAACATCGTCTTCCACGTTTTCTCAATGTCATCATCTTTATACACTTAATTAAAGAAGGAACGCAATGTGGCAAAATCAAAATAATCAATCATGTCATATCCAATCAGTACTGTTGAGTTATTTTGCACATACAAATATTTACTTTGTGACTGGTTATTGTTTGGAGCACAAATGGCGGAAAGTAATAACATGCTGGCAAAAGAAATAGAAGAACATTGCTACTGTATGTAGATTTGTTGTGTATTTAGGATGGAGTTAGCATGTACTAGGGAAATTTATAATGAGTTTTAGCAGAAATGCTACAGTGGAAGTTGATTGAAGTTTTGTTAAAAGGAACATAAAAGTATTGATTATGGAATGTGTTAAGATTAATAAGCTAAATAAAGAATACTTTGAAAATGTCGGAGTTATATTAAAGGAGAAACAGTCATTAATAATCCGGTAGATTGTGGACTGGAGTAAATAGTGTATAACAGTGAAGTTAACAATTTGGAATAGATCCAGTTACATAATTTCATAAAATAAAGGGGGTATAGTTTTACTATACGGATCCATAAATTTATAAAACTTACAGAAGAAATTTCTAATAATATTTTAATACAGTAGTGTGTAAATAATGGGAAAATAATTGGCACTTATCTCTGACATGCGTATTCACGTGGAAATACAGAAATGGAAGTCATTCCTGATATGCACGTAATCTTTCATAAGGTAATTAGAGAAGAATGTTTAGTTTATGAAATGATTATGACAAATTACATGTAATATTGTATTAAAGTACTTTTGAAGCAAATGAAGTAGTTATTGCTTTAACGTCCGACACGGATTTGTATAATAGAGGAATGTGAAATGAAATGTAATATTTTACACAAACATTGACGTTGATTCTGCCATAATGCACAGTGCAGTGTTAGTAGGTTTTCTTAAGGCAATTTCCCTCAACTGATACAAAATTTTCTTTCTTCTTATAAAATTTTCCCTAGTTTATTGAGTATCCAATTTCTATAACAGAAATTACGTAATAAGATTAGTTTAGCTATATTAAAAGAAGTGCCAATCACATTACTTTTATTTATTTGCTTTATACTTTTATTCTTTTTAACGTTTTCCTTTGCTATTTTTTTACTAGAAGTACACACAAATACACCCAGCCAAGGTGTGCAAATTATGTTAACTTGAACACACACATACACCAACAACATAAACCATTGCTATTTAATTGCTTTATTTCTGAAGAACAAAGAAAAAATTAAGTATTTGTATTGGTCAGTCAATCAGCGAAAAAATTTATGCGTTTTATCGAAAACTTACCTTTTTCCCTTTCTGCTAAATTTATCTACGAAATTTCCCTAGATTAAGGAAATTTCCCTCAAACTACGAACACTGGCACAATGTATAAAGTAATTCAATGTAAATCAGGGTATACGTAAGCAAGAATTAAGAAGCGCAAATATTGAAATCCTGATTATATAGTACTTGTAAACTGGCAGATTAGTGGTAACATGTGATGTTGGCAATAGTAAAAGGGTTTTTTTTTTTTTTTAGATTTTTAGTGGCCACCTTGGTGTTGTGTAAATTGTGATAAAGGCAGAAAACAACGTGCCCTGGGGAATTTCTATCCCCCTCGCCCGCTGAGCTATATTTTGTTAAAGTAACATTAGTACTTTCGGCATTTATTTCGAAGTTGGTCGTCCGCCTAGTTTTTGGCGAAATGACGAATAAAAGCTACGGAAATTTAAAAATCATCAATTTTTATTTTTATTTACTTTATCAAAGCCCAATACTCAATTCACACAGTAATGCCGAGCGAGCGATACTTACACTAGAGTATTCACTTTGAGAGGTCTTCTGCAAAACACCAACCAACCTGTGCTAGGTATCCACTAAAAACCACGAATGGCATCTTAACAAAACATAGCCGAGCAAGCGAGAGGGCTCCTTGTTTCCTAACTTAGTAGCCCGCAGGTTAGAAGCCAGGTTGGTTATGTTAGTTACCGTTACATTGAAAAGTACAATTTTCTCCACGTTTCTTTGCAGTTATTTCCTTACCTTATTTTCAGATTTATTTAGCCATGACTTTCACTTAGTTTACTTTCAATAGATTTTCCTGATTAACACATTAATGTTTCTCAAAATGTAATACTGAAACCTCACATCTCACATCGTGGCTGCGTATCTGTATACCTGCAGCCATGTTTACAAAACAACTGCTCATTACATTCCCACTCCTATCATGCAGAAACCTTGCGCCAAGTAGTTCCATCCGCTTGCCAGATATTTCCATGTTTACAAGCGCTTATTTAAAAAATAAACACAACTTTCGCTCTCCTGACATATTCTCAAACCAGCCTCTTCGGGCAAGATAATGGTAATCCACAAAATTCGAATTTTTGAGATACAGTAACTACAGTATCCGGGAATAGATGGCTACTCTATCAACTATTAACATTGTATCGAAAAATATATCTAATTGCAAAATTTGAAGGTACTCATCATGGTAAAATCAACATGTTACTGTCAAGACAATGATAAGCCACAAAGCAAGGTGGCCATCGCCGCAAGACACTGTGACTCTTGAAGATGCTATTTACTATGAACAGGAAAACTTAAGTGCCTGCAGTGGAAGTAGCTATAATCCGTCGGACTCAGAGTTGTCTCCTGAAACGGTAGGTTTAAAAGATGAATGACAGTATACTACAGTCGGCGAGAACTATCTTGGCAGTGACGTCAACGCTCTCAGTTGCAAGGCTACCAACTTACACTATTCACAAATAGTGCTTAGATGGCGCACTGAACGCTTCGCACGTCACGTCGTAACTACAGTTTAAAATAATGCTGGTAGCGAACTAGAGAGAATTTAAATAACAATGTGTTTGAATAATACTAGCGTGTATATATATATATATATATATATATATATATATATATATATATATATATATATATATATATATATATAATGCATTGTTACGACAAAGAAAGAAAAAATAAGATTACCCCTATATTTATGTCGTCAAACGACAATATCTTTCCTTTCAAAAAGCAGTTTTCTATTTCCAGTAGAATTTTCTTTTAAACCTAAATCTCAACATGCGCAGTATTTGTTGTAATGCCCACTCAGAACCTTTGAAGTCAATGCTTTTCTTAAGTTCGCACAATAATTTATTTAAGGTGGCGACAATGCCTTCAGCATAGAGATTGTGAATTGTTCTACGAACTACTACTTCATCGAAAGAATCTAAATTTGTTTGTCTTTTCTGTGTATTTGGCCTTGCTTTACAGGGTGTTACGACGGGTTGTCCAGACTTTATTTCTTCTCTTTCACAATTCGCCACTCGGATCTCTCACTGACACATGCTGCTCGGTAGGTTTCATGAACACTGTCAGATTTATTATTGTTTGCTGCAAGAAAAGTTGTAAACATTAAAAACAATGTCTCCTGCATCACAGTGCAACGGCTTGCGTTTTTTAAAGGTACTATCATCCATTCTTATACACAAAATTTCGAGAACGGGAATAAAACAAAGGATTGGCAACTTTCATCAGTCAGCACAGACTGTACAGCCCTACACCAAGAAAATATGCGCTTTTCAGTTCATTTCATTTCGCTTTTGTTTTTTAATTTGTTTGTGTGTTTTTTCCTGGAAGTGTTGTTCTTATGACCTATTGGTAAATGTTATACTTTTCGAAGCTACATTCACTAACCCCCACGCTCTGTTTCCGCGACCAGGAAACACCTTCACATATCATCCTCCAACTCAAGGGCCGTGATAGGTGAAGACATGGGGGTTTCTTTAAAATAAACTTTGGCCTTCCCTTCCCATTTCGTCCACTGCATATTTGTGTCTATCTTCAATAGAACGGAAATTTGTAGCATGTTGAAATCTGAGTTTTGTTAGAACAGAATAAACACAAATGGCTATCATTTAAAATTATTTTCCACATACTCATAATATAAAATTCAAATATAAAATAACCATATTCTTCATGAAAGTTATATAAATATAAAAGCAAAAAATGTAGCATTTGTCTCCTCGAACTCCAGTTATCGTTATACAAAGATGACAAGTATATTTATCAAAAACGAGCCTCCCATTTCGGTTCATTTCCTTTCGCTTTTCTGTTGTAGAGAACGGAGCGTGCTTTTAAGTTGGTATTTGTGTTCGCGCATTTTCTCCTTCCTGGGATTGGACGTTGAATTGAAGGAAGCGTCTGCTTTAACCAGTGGGATGGCATTTGAGCAAGAGCGAAGTCTACGTCACTGCCAGGATAATTCTCGGGCACTGTAATGTAAAATAACTGAAGTCTTTGTCTGGAAGCTCTCAATCACATTCCATCGGACAAATGCACGTATAATAAACAAAAGACGTGTATAACATTCGATATGGAACAGGGAGCATTATAGTGAAATACGAATGATGAAATGGGCCAAAGACGATGTAGATAGTGGTCCGGAAACAGTATGCGCCGTTATATTGCACGGAAATTTGTTTTTAAGGTGGGTTACCATTGTCTTGACAGCATGGTATTCCATATTTGACCATGGCATTCCACAGTATTGTAAAAGTCTCTTATTTTATATTGCAGCCCAAAAGAATGACCAAGAGAATCAAAACAACCGTAGTACAAACTAGTCCCGACACAGGAAGTACTGATCAGCAGTTTCAACCTAAATCTCCTAGAAAAAGAAAAAGAAAACAACACCAAAAACAATGGAAACGTAATAAAAGGAAACAAAGGAGAAACAGTGGGTTGTCTTACAGTCACAATGGGGAAAGAAGTGGCACTAGCTAGCACTGGATTAACACGTGGTTGTGCTAGAAAATGTTTTCAAAGAATATTGGATGACCAGCAGCAGAAACTATTTGAAGATTTTTGGGCTTTATCAGACTTTGATCTCCAAAATGCATAGTTGACCGGCATAATAAAAGTGTGTAATACGAAAAGAACACACACAAAGCAGAAAAGAGCTGAAGAAGCCACACATTCCAATATTTTGTTAAAACCAAGGACGGAGTGATATATGTATATAAGAAAGCATTTCTATCAATACATGGTTTACAATGTCACTGGGGAAGAGTTGAAAATATTCATAAGTGTATAGTCATGAAAGGAAGTTATATGGTACGGAAAGATCAAAGGGGTCGTCATGGAACGAGACCTAATACACTGGAAGATAAAACCTTAAACTCTGTAGAAGACACATTAAGAGCATTGCTGCTTATGAATCAATAAGCAAGTGTTCTTTTTAATTAAAAACAATGATGAAAATCCTGATTTTCTACAATTAAGTGGATACTCACTAGTGTTCCTTTTATTATTTACTAGATAATTTTATATACTTTCACTTTTGTAAGGAATAAATACCTTTTTCGTTTTTCTGCAATAAAATGGTATACCTCACTCTTCCTGCAACATAATGGTAACAAACATTTGGAATACCTGTTGAGGCTTCCGAATATAAACTTATTGCTTTTAAGTTATCAATACATCATAAATGCAGTTTCCAATGATAAAAATTGCTGATAGTCACATTTACGAATTATTGCAAATGTTGAAATTTTCATTCGCGTTTTTCGAAAGTGTATAACTGAGGGTTACCATTTTTCTTGCCCCAAGGGGCTGAAATACACAAACAAGCAAATCATTCATTTCTTCCCGGTAAATTTTAAAAATTTTGCTGGAAACTTACGACCAACTTCGAAACTTAGCCCGTGCTTTTTAGTGATCACCTCGTTTTTGTGTGAATTTTCATAAATGTAGGAAACAACGAGCCCTGCGGGCTTCTAACCCCCTCGCTCGCCGGGCTATGTTTTGTTAAGATGTCATTCGTTCTTTTTAGTGGATAGCTAGCACAGGTTGGTTGGTGTTTTGCAGATCTCTGAATGTGAATCTGCACCGGGGAATGCAAGCGTGCACCTCAAAAGTGATTGTTGAAGGTGTAGACAATGTGACCACCGCTAGTACTTTTGTACTTGATCTAGCACCTCTTATAATTTTTTAGTGTTCTAGTACGTTCACCAACAAATCTAGTTCTTTTCTCCTTCTCTTCTATTCTCATAAATACATTTGGGAGAGAAAAAGGAATCTCATGAAAATTAGGTAATGTATGAAAATTTCACTGTTCCTAATAACTTTTTTCTACCTGCTTTTTTCAATGCCGTGATATTTTCATATGCCGTCCGGTCATCTCCTCCAACTAATAAATGACCACAGTAATCAATATTAGTACATATTTGGTGATTCGTTTAAACAGTAGGCTAATAAGGAATTAAAACTCTATTTTTTCAATAAGCCTATTTCATGATATTTCTTGCTTTTCCCCGACGTCCCTACATTTGTCAAACTTGTGTTACATTATTGCTTTTACAGTGAGCTCTTATGCGACAATGAAGCAGGGATTCCACTAAGATTTTTAGTTTGGAGGTATAAAGTCAAAAATGGGGTAGGTGAAAGTGGTTTGCACTGTTTGTATCTAATTTTGACTGTTAAAAATACGGAAAGTCGGTTCTTTTAAAAATGTGGTTATCACTCTCCACCCAGGGGGAAGGGGAGCGGCCGAAAGCTTTTAATAATATATTTATCGTAAAATGTCACAAATATGGTGAAACGGGAGCAGATAAAATTTTAGTACTTTTTTCCCTAGATCTAATACCTTTTTCAGCATAGGTTAGCACGAAATATTTTGCTGGGTGGTCACACTGGGTATAGAAAGTGAAAGCAGAGAGAAAGAAGCGTCTTTTTTTTTTTTATGAATTTGTGTGTGGATCCGTATAGTAAAACTGTACAAAGAAAGGTTTAAGAGAGATGTTGATTGGTTGGTAGATTTGAACTTCAGTATGCCGTTTGTTTATAAGTGTATTGGGGCTCGATTCTTATGAAGGAACAGCCACTCTAAGACGTACTGGGTTCGGGTGTTATATGATTCGTGAATGGAGGTTGGCCAAGATTTGAAATTCTAAGAATTCTGTCTTGATGCGCACTAATTCTAAGAAATCCTCTTCCGTATACGGGGGTAGCTTAGGAAGTACATATAGCGATACCGTTGGGACGTGAGTCTACAGCTCATCATGAGAACCGAATTACATGAGCTTTCACCTGAAAGTGCACGCTAACCATATAGCCACGAGTCTGTGACCGTGAAATTTTAAATGTTATCTACCAGTTTTCTGGGCTTACAAATTTAATAGGATATGGCCTTATGTTAGAGTCGTTATTTAGCCTTATATTAGCCTTGCGTAGCCGAGCTTGGCTAGCGCGTGATGCTAACTTACGTATTTTGTACCACGTAAGTGAAGTTAACAAAGATTTATATCGAAAAAGACAAATCTCAACAGTTTCGCCGGGTTGACCAAACACTTTAGGAGAAATCAAGTTAAGTCCTGTGCTCTCTTACATTGATTTCCCCTATTGTATTTGGGCAATCGTACGGAAGAATTGTGGATGTCCTTTTTCAACATAAATCGTTAATTTCGCTTACGTGTTTCTAAATACGAAAATTAGTATCGCGTATTTGTTAAGCTCTAAATACTCGTCATAAGGCTCATAGTGTTTTCAGACTATTTAGGATAGGCTTTTTAATACAGTAATGAATCGTTTTAGTTCTTGAAAAGGATGTGATTACATTTGTTACTGTTTGTATGAAAACTGACATTTGACAACACCATGTGCGTGGATTTTCTCGGGGTTCTCCCGTTTCGTCCCAATTTCCTGATTTCACAATTTCATTCATTTCCCACCATCACCGTCTCCCTTAAGCTAGCGGGGTAGGCCTAACCGTGGGACGTTAACCTTAAAGATTTTTACATTGGACAAATTGTCCATGTTTTCTTGTACTTTTTAAATCAAAATTTGTAACCTAAATTCCTAGCTCTACAGTGGTTATCATTTCCAATACTATATCACTACATGTAATACTACCGAAATGTACTAACAACAATCACAATTTATCATTAAAATTCCATGATGCTTCAGCCAATGAGAGGGCACAAATTCAACTTGAAAATGCGTTGTTTGCACAGACTATGATGTTTCTATTTACCGGGTTTCTAAAATAAAGTCCGATGCCTCATTTACTCAAAATAACTTTCCAATTTCTTTACGAAAATTTGTGCTCGTCGGCAATCGAACTCTGTTAATTCAATTGGGATTTTAGCGTCCTTTTCAGCACTAATGCTATATGAGACATAGACCTACTATGCTGAATGTACTGGAATGCGAACTACATGAGATCTGACCGGGAATCGGACTCGGGTCTCCAGTATCGGGAATGAAAATCGGATCAAATGTAACTTAACTATACATCTACATTAGAACAATAGAACTTTACGTAAAAAAGAACAATCTGAGTCACATAATGAATGGTAATTTTAGTTTCATAATTGTATTTCATTGGTTATTTTAAAGTTTTACTGCAATAAGCTAGCACACGTTAAAATGAGAATGGCATCATAAAATAGTTGAATTCTATATTATCTCCTGTTTTCTTAAATATCTTTCTTTCATTGCGAGTTTCCCGT
Source organism: Thermobia domestica (assembly GCF_964235325.1). Taxonomy (NCBI): domain Eukaryota; kingdom Metazoa; phylum Arthropoda; class Insecta; order Zygentoma; family Lepismatidae; genus Thermobia; species Thermobia domestica. The sequence continues at coordinate 41,575,611 of NC_137454.1, read as the reverse complement.
CCTACATGTTTGTTTGCAAGGGAAGATTTATTTCGTGAGTCGTCGGAAATTGTGGATGTCTGTGCGATCGATACTAAGCGGATTGGAAAAGGCAGGGGTGGAGGTAGGGCGCTGTTCCCCCTCAAAATCACTTAAAGTATTTTGAAATGTGCATATGAGGTGTTTGCGTAAATTATGTGCAATAATAATTTTCTTACGGAAAATTATAAAGTAGTAAATCACAGTAGTAGTAATTATAAAGTAGTAATTATGTTATTTCAATGCTATTTTAGTTTAGCGGTACAGGGTGACCCAGATAAATCGAAGCAGACATGCGGATGAGAAACCAAAAAGCGTTAGTTCGTTTGACATAGAAATATGCATTACTATTTTTTACTCCATATAGGAAGCGGCGAACGAAGCACATTGATCTTAGACTGAGAGAGCATAATGGCACGAAAGGGGGAACAAAACCTCAGCTGCGAAGGAAATACAGTTGTGGTAAAGCCAACTACTAGTGCAGATACGAAAATGCTGTTGAAGAAGGATTCCAGGATATATATCGTGAAGGAATATTACTCATAGGCATATCACTGAAAGGAGTGCAAGAATAAATTTGGACCGAGTTCAACAGTGATCTATAGGCCAGTTTATCTATACATAAATTCATAAAGAAATTCAAGCGTATAGTATCGTGCTTGATAAACAACATAATATTTGTTGTAAAAGGACAAAGGCATAGTCTTGGTCCACAAGGTGTTTATTGCAGCAAATGTGTGTCATGAACTTCATACCGGCGCATCCTGAAGGATCTTAGCCTGAAGCTTACCTAATTCATGGTTAACGTGTACAGTACTATATGTGGCTACTGCAAGGAAATAGAAAGTGATTATCTTGATTCGAACACTACAGCAGACGAGAAGTGGTTTCACCTCAATAGGTACGCTAGTTCGCAAAATACGCGGTATTTGTCTGTCTAAAACCCACGACAAATATTCGAACTGCTGCATGATGTTAAGATTGGAGTATTGTACGCTGTCTTGGGGACGAAAATCATTCGAACCATTTTTTAGTCTATATTATTGAGATTTTCGTGGTTCAGGTGATGCCAGACAAACGATGTTGATGCATTTCCAGCAGAAGAGCGCCACAACACTCGCCTCAGTGCTCTCTGGTTTCACAGCTGACAAAATTGTTTGAATAGATCATTGGCCTGCAAGGTCCCCTGATCTATCCAGTTGTGGAAGCAGCTAGAAGGGCAAGTGTACCACAACAATTCACGAAACCATTGATACACTGCAACAGAACGCATGGAACACACCATCAGCAACATCAAACGTCCGAGATTTAAAGTTTTGGAACGGTTCGCAAAGCTCTGAGGTTAAAATGGAGTTAGGATTGTTGTTATGTGGAACGTAAACCCAGGGATGTGATTCTAGAACTTTTGATCAGTATACGCTCCATCATTGCTCCATCATAGCATATAGACCCCGTACACACTCGTTCTTATGCAAGGGCGTCCATCGCCCCCCTTAGAGGAAATTGTGTTTCGGAAGATCGAAAACCCAATAGATATTTTAGAATAGTTACTGTAAAATTTGAGACTACATTTGAAATGTCGCTTATGCTTGCCCCCCCCCTTGGAAACCACAAGATGGGCGCCCTTGTTGTTATGTAAATGTAAGATAAGCATACGCTAGACTATAAAGATATTAGCTGGGTATACGCCGTATACATTCTATTACATCCCTGAGTGGACCTAGTTTAAGGTGGAACCCAAACCACCGTAACATGTTCAAATTTCAAGCTTTGTCGTAGGGAATTGAACCCGTAACAACATGTACCCAGGACTGAGTTAACAATCCTTCGCCTTAGATCATGCGCGCCGACTGTGTGGGTGCTCCGAGACTCTAGCACCCACAACATTTTTAGTTTGATAGACACAAAATAAAATGAATATTTCTCACATGCCATAATCAAAAAATAATAAGCTGAGATGGAAATTAATATTTCTAACCTCAAAAACATAATTGTTTGTTTCAAATGTGTTTTTGCAAATTCAACCAAGTAACACCTTCCCTTTCTTGTGTGTCTCTGGCCTAGTAAAAGGCAGCCACCACAATAAAAAATGGAACCGTATTGATAATAGAATCTCATTTTTCGGCTTTCTATGGTATTTCCTTACTAGTGACACACTACAATGCGACTTATATTACCAGCGTATTTTAGTTATCACAGCACTGTCCTTTGTGACTATTTTCTTTGGAAGATTTTAGGAAATCAACCAAAAAATATTGAGACTTCCTGAAAATATATAACACATCCCGCCATCCACATAAATATGCACCCACATAAATTTTGGGAAGTTGCCTTAGATTATACTTCCGAAGCCACCCTCTCCAAAAACAAAATAGATTCTTTTGTTGTAAATTACGACTATTTTGTAGTAGGCCTAGATGATACACCGTAGATTCAGAATTCAGTCACGGCTAAATAAAATTTCATTGTTTATACTGTAAGATCACTAAAAATGGTATTATGATCTGTAATACAGAAACGCGAACATAGGAAACTTCTAATACAGTAAATTTATTTATTCTAAAATATATAAGGCGGAGAAGAGGGGGAGCCAAATATGTTGTCCTAGGCTCCACTTACTCAACCGGATTTGCATGTGCGAAAGGTGCGCGCAGTATGCATTAAAATAGCGGGGAAAGCTTAAACCCTGAAGTAACTGAATGCTACCTGAACGTTGTTATAATTCCTACCTAGTTTTATACACAAAATAAAACTTGTTGCATTCATTCAATGTAATCGGCCCTTATATCAATCAACTTCTGCCACACCTGTGGGAGGCGTCATACACCAACAGCACGCCTTTCTTTGTCTAAGTCCCGCAAGGACCACCATGTGGCAACAATGATGGCTTTTCGTGTGTCACAGTGTTTCCCGCGAAATGGTTCCTTCATATTGGTGAAAAGAGTGTCACGAGGTCCCTAAAATCATCAGTGTACCACTGTACCCACGTGTCACTTCAGTCTTTATCCACTCACGCTGTTCATGTTTCCGAAATATTGTTATGGTGCTTTCACTTTCCTTCTCTAGTTCACTGCTGCGATTGACTGTATAGCAAAGCATAAACAAAGGTTTCAGCCCGCTGAAACTGTGGATATTGTGGCGCCGCCACTCAAGGAAGTTGGGTACTACGAACAGCAAGAACGAATCAAATCATTCAGAGCGCGTGAGTCTGATAGAATTAGCCAATGATACAATTAGCTACTGCCCTGCCAGTAGCAGACGATGCAGTTAGTTACAACTTTAGCCGGTAGTGTCGCCGAATAACTTTTGTTGCATTGTGGGAACGATATGAATTTCCATTAGGAATATAGGGAGTGGTTCATCACTGTAATCAGTGAAGCACACATTCGTTACTACTCGCCTCTAGTGATGCCAGCCCTTGGCTAAAATCCAGTATTGTGGAATTTTTGACAATGATTTCTTGAAATAGGATAAAGGAAATTTTCGTAAAAAAATGGCAGGAGTTATGGGATTTTTCATATATCTATTCTATTGACGTCAAGAAAATTGTGTACGGTCGAGTAGGCTAATAGATTTTCAATAAACGTGAAAATAAAGCTAATTGTCAAAATTTGTTACAGCAAAATGATGTTATTAACGTTAATTGTACATTGATATTTAAAAGAAAATGAAAGAAATAACAGAATTAACAGAAGAATGTAAAACGAGAAACGTCCAATTTTTAAAACGTTCCATACAAAATGACTGAATAATGAAGTTTATCTAAGTTCCCGTTCAGTGAAAGATCATGACACAAAAACATGATGGAAGTACTAAACCTATAACAAAATGTACTTATTTTCATCAATATGTCTTTTTCGATTAAGGGAAATATGTGTTTGTAAGCTGTTTGATAAACGTAGAGAATCAGAATTTTTTAGATAATTGACTAGTCTAATGAAAAAAATGACTGATATAAACTAATTTCATTGTTCATCTATTCAAGGTTGTAAAAATTTTCATATTACTATAGTGTGGGAAAGTCAAGAGTGAAATGGGAATTTCTACCTCTCGAGATGGGATTTTATAACGTTTCAGGATGGCAATACTGCTCGATACCCTTCTTCATCACAAATTACGTTATCAGCTACGGAACTCTTGTACTGTTGAGATTCAGCCCTCTGGCGTGAGAACAGTCTTGCCAGCCTATACTCGTATATTATAAAAGTAGGTCACCCGTTCTTTCGCACATGTTTGTATATTTATGAACCATATTGGTTGTACACAACATTTCAGAAGTTTTTTTGTATGTTTATTGGAAATAAATGCCTTCGAAAATTTTTACATTCTCTCTAGACCTTACTTAAATCTTATTCCGAAGTAATGGGAAAAACGTGGTTTATTGTGGTGATAAACCCTTGTGAATTGGTTATGTGTTTCTTGTTTCTGACTTGAAATCAACCAACAAATTTCACGAAATAATATAAACTTGAATTAATGTCAGCTACATTTCTGTCGTTTTCACACTTAAATTGGGATTTAAAACTTCCTCTGTTCTCTTTATGTTTATTTCATTTTCTTTCTGCTGCCCGTACCTTAAAAACTTGAAATGTGACTATCTAACTGTAGAAATATATTTCTTTAGACAAAAGAGGACGGGATTTTGTGAAAGAAGTTATTTTTTAAACTTTACAAATTCTTTACAGGGTGTTCTAAAATGATGTTGTTTCTAAATTAGTTCTTGCTTAAATTATAAGAACAATAGTCCAGCTAAATAGTTATGCGTAGTCATTGGTGTACCTGCTCCTGGCTTCGATTCGCAGTCTGGGTTTGAAGTTTTCATTGTTTACTCAGCTTCGTAAAATAACTTCATAATTATGTACTATATGTTCTAAAACAGCAACGAGTTAAGTAAGTGAAACTTACTCGATTTACACATGTCAATTCTCACTATGAAGCTTCTTCCTGAGCAATTGGCCGCTTAATGTATCGGGCCATAGTTGCCCCACGATTATCCCGTAACCATAAATTCGGCCCACTATCGAGCTGAGGGTAGTATGCTTATGAGGACACGCAAAGGAACAAATTTACGCACTTGTGGCACATGGAAAACAAAGGTACATATTCAGGAAAAAAACTGCTAACATTCACTTCACTAAGACAGTGGTTCTTAAACTTTTTCAGACTGACGGCACATTTTACTAATCGGTGACGCCATCATGACACACTTGCTCGATTTCTTTTGTTAATAACAATACAAATCATATCAGTGTAAGACTATAAATTTCTATAAAGAAGTAACTCCATGTAGCACAGAATACCACTGCTGCGGCTAGAAATTTTGATTGGTCTCAAAATTCATTTTAAATAATTATTCAATGCTTCATGATTTTTAAAATATAAAATTTCACGAGCACTCTATCGGACTGTGGTAAACCATTGCACCAAGATCCAACTTTGCTATCATTCTACATTCTCCTTCATCTACCGATTTTTTTCCTACAAGATATTCCGTTACACTCTGTGCGTTCATCTTATGTTGCGTGTTGTAGGTGCGAATCGTCCATTTTAGACACCCTGCGATCAGTACGTTGTCGAATGAACCTAACCTTGGATGTTCGCTATGCAGCATGAGAAAGTTTTTGATGACGTAAGAAAGAAAGTAAATTATTTGTCCAACTACAACACAGACTGCTTAAACTCTTTTCCTGTTCACCTCCTGTGTTTGGGGTCCCTGTTTCGATCCCAGCTCGCGCCGTGTGGACTTTGTGGTGAACAAACACCGTGCTCGTGGGTTTTATCGGGGTTTTCCCGTTTCCTCCCACTTTCTTCATTCCACCATTTCACTCATCTCTCATTATCAACGTCCCCTTTAGCCTAACCGGCATAACCTTGGAACGTAAAAAGAAGATTTCATGTCATTTCATTTCATAAATTCTTTTCCACGTATATAGTATTGCCCACGAAGTTAGAAATAATTCGTCTCGATTCTCGTCTTGAAAACGAGACGAGTCTCTAGTCTTATAAGATAACTCTAAATTGATAGAATGACTGCACAAACACAATGAAGAGCATTTATCAACGTTGAAAGATACGCAAATTATTACACAATATACTCCAATAGTAAATATGGTTTACATATCTTTCGTGGCGATCTCGTGATACTGAAGAATTTTGATAACATTTATATGAAATTCAAAAAAAAAAAAAAAGTTATTTCTCCTTATTTCTAATGCTGAAAATTCTACTTTCTATTGTTAAGAATGAGAATTTGCGCGCCAAATTCTTTTCCAATTGTAGAGACGTAGTGCGTACTTCATTTAAATTTTGATATGCAAATGATGTATCAGAATTTTTACATATCAAAATGGAAATTTTATGTAAATCTTTAATCGCTTGTATATTATATTACGTAATTTGAATATCTCAGTCATGTTAATTTAAAGATAAAAGCCAACATTACTCATATTATCTGTATAGAATATATTTTTATTTCATGCGAAATGGCTGGAAGAGTTTCAAACACTACGTTTTTTTTTCTGGAGACGTTTTAAAAATTTTCAACTAACAGTTCACTGAACTCGTAGCCTCCAGCGAAACCCCCAAGTACTGTAGCAGAGATAGTACAACTGTTTCCAGCTAACTACAAGTTTCGAGCCCAGAGATTGGACTATTCAGATATAGCTTGTGTAGTGAACTACTATTGTATGTCCATGCCTAGTTGATGAGAGACGGGTTTGCTACTCTCAAACCTAGCGCCGTGCAGACGTGAACATTTCTTTTGTACCCAAGTCGCACATTGGTGCTGTTTTTTGGAAACAATACTGTGTCAGAAACGAAGTTGATGACGTATTCTAGCACCTACCCCGTCTCCCCCGTCACCGCTGAGGACGGACCTAGCGCCAGCTACTGGCGTAGGAATATGATTTTAAAAATGTGAGTTGGCTTTATGAAAATTTGAATATATTTAAAATTTAAATGTTCTTGGATGCAACCGAATACAAATTATGTTTATTTGTTACGGTATGTCCCATCTCTGAAAGTATAACTTACTTTAATAGTACGCTTGATAAGTACTATTTAAGGGCAGTTTCTTGAACCCGTTGAGTAGCTTCCGTCTGCAAAAATGGATGACAGCCCTCTGATGCCGATGCACTAGGAAGAAAAAAAAGTCTGTTAACCCCACACAAAGTAATGACAGTTATATATAATAGTACAATTATCATGTAAATTTTGTATTGTTGTTAGTATAATGTTTAATTTTTCTTAATACATGTTAAATAAGCAGGGGTGAGTGTAAATAGGCTAAATTCTGTATTGTGTTTACACCTCTCGCTAGCCAGTATTTGTTTATAGATGGCACCACCTGTCACGTGTGTGCTCGATGGAATGGGGGAATGTGTATTTTTTTAATAGGTTTTATTTTCTTTATGTTTTTGATGTCTTCCAGTGCATGGCATGTGTGGTGTTATATATCAAATTATTTGTAAAAGATCAAAGTATACGGAGAGCTAATTAGAACTCACCCAAGTATTCATATAAACATTATATAAGTGTATAAAGTGGTGACCTACTTAGGAAAAACCGAAATAACTGTAAGTCAGGGAACCGTTGGCCCATAAAGCAGACCGCAGACGAAAAGTGAGTCTACCTTTTTGTAGTTTCTGCGAGCCTAATATCCATGACTGACAGAGAGGTCACGAGGCATTTCGCGTCGTAAGCTGGAGCTCGTCATGTCGCTCCATGTTTTAGTGGATCAAACTGCTCTATAAAATGTATCTACCTATTTAATTAGAAAGAGAGGGGAAGTATCATATATATATGGCCCCATCGGTTGTGTGATTCTATTTATCAACTTTTGGTTTTTTTACATTACCGTGAGATAGTTAGGGGTGTTGATAGGCACCACGTTCAACTATCAATGTGAAAATGAACTCGAACTATCAAGATTACTAATGTGTGTGAGTGTCTGAAGAATTGTTTTTTTTTAACCTGTACGTCTTGAGTGACACACCACAAACAGTTTGTTTTTTAAAAAAACAGTATATCTTGAGTTGTGGGACTTTTGAACCACTGAACCTAGGAGTCCGTAAAGTGTGACGCGCCCATGTCACCTTTACTGTAAAAACTGCTCCAATTCCTCTCTGCATATTAAGAGAGATATGATAACGTAGAGAACTGCTGGACCGGCGTGATCTTCGAGATTGAGCATCCAGAAACCGTCCTGATTGGGAAGAAGGGCATCATGCACGTATGGAAAGTGTGCATGCAGACAGGAGACAACATTCAACTATGAAGACCCTGAATCACCTGGGACATTACATATAAGAATCACTTCGCTATTACACGCGTGGACTTAAACTGTTAATTAATTACACAGTAGCTACAGCGCAAGTATTAAAATCATTTTTTTAAAACGTGTACAGTGTTTTTGTGAAGATGTGTATAAAGTTTTGTCTTTATAGAGAAGTTCTATTAAAAGAAAAATCAATATTCACAACACTTCGGATTTGTTATGGAATCCTTTGCTAGTAACCTTGATGGTCACAAGCCGAGTGGTGAGTACCAAAAGTGTAATAAATGACTTGTTGTAATCTCTGTTTTTCAGGTGGACGTCATTCGGCGGTTTCAGGGCAACTTACTGCTAATAGTATTCATTTTAATAAGTATTCTGTTGGTGCAAATAGACTCAGTCTCATGTTAACATGAGCCTACTAGTAACTTCGTAGTTCATGAGTCGGTTCGAAAACATATGATCAAGGTAGGCCACTTGAACTATGAGACCTATGTAGATCCTAAAATCGGAACTTTCTTTAGACTCATAAATTTAGTATGGATCTACATAGGAATTGTTGGAATGTTTTTTTATCTATCTAAGTTGTGATAAATTAAAGAGTCTCAACATTTTTTTTAGTCTCTACCGCAAATAAGTCATGTTCATAGTTCATGGGACTCACGATGACAGACAGCCTTCCCTGGTGTGAAGTAAGACTGCTGTCAAATGAAGGGAGAGTGCCAGACCTTATGGTCTATGAAAAGTAGAGTGGGAGAACATCTCTCTGTGGAGTTGTTTGGATACTGTAGCTGCAGCTGTTTTGCATGCCATCATCCGCTCTCTCTTCACCTCACCATTACAGGTACGCCTCCTTCTTCTCTCTCCGGTGCCTCAGTACCTTTTACAATTTGCCACCCATGCGTGAGGCATCTACAATTTGGCTACCAAGAGTGTAACCTACAATTGGGCGTTCCATCGTGAGGCAACTGCAATTTGGCAACCAAGCGTGAGGCCTCTCCTCTCCCCATAACCTACACAATGTTAAGTCCATGGGTATCCTTTTTCGCTCATTATTCCTCAATGATATGACCAATCGGGGTAAGCTACGCATTTCGACACTCAGCGCACGTTCTTGAAACACTACGTCAAATTTGGTTAAAAAGGCCCATGCATCTCGAAGGAGTATCCGGACAAAGAAACTCCAAAGTCAAGTAGAGAGGAGCTTCACTTTGAAGAAAGAAAAGTGATTGCAGAACAAAACGTAAAGGGTTCGCCCTATTTCTAATACTAAAAATACTATTTTACATTATTTGCAATTTGCAGTGAGAAGTCGTGCCTCAAATGCTTTTCCTATTTTAAGTCTATAGATATCCAGTTGTTTGGTGATTATTCCTCAATGGTATCTCCGATCTGGATATGCGACCTTTTATTACATTCAGTGCACGATCTGCTATCATCACGCCAAATTTGGTTAAGAGTGGTTCAGGTACCGTAAGACGGGGTTACTTTGTACAACGAGAGTATACGACGGCGACCCCATACACATATTCCAAGCAATTTTTCCTATCTTTTTTCCTTTTTCTCCCGAATTTTTCTCCCCCTTACTTCGGCGCCCAGGGCCTTCGCCCCGCTCGGTTCCCCACGGTACGGCCCTGATTGTTGTAGAAGTATGGAAAGCAGTCACTGTAAAGGCTGTTAAAATTTGAAAGATACCATGTATAAGAATTTCCCTCAAAGTTAAGTTAGTTTCGTAGAATATTACTGTGTATAATGTTACTCTGACGCATTAGTTGAAATTGAAATGTGAAACGTTTAAAAAAGTAAAACTGGGAGAAGGCGGTTTCAGCCTCTACTCACGGTCCAAAATACCACTGAGATAGGAAATTATTACTACTGGAACCTCCTACATTATAAATTTAGGTAAATTTCCCATTTAGGTACATGCCGGAATGAACTTCTTGTTGGAAAATAAATTATAAACAGTGGCGTATCCAGAAAAGTAATTCGAGAGGGTCTTAACTCACAAAGGCTTCGTTTGTTTTGAAATCACTAGACTGGGAGGGGGGGGGAAGCTTGCAGCTTATACACATTAACATTAGTTTTTTTTAAAAAAAGAAATCATGCAATTTGGATGGGCTTCAGCCTGAAAGTCCCAAACCCCGTAATCTTCTACTGATTACGGTTGGGATGATATTCTTCGACATAAGGAATAACCAGGGCAAATCAGTTTACGGGGATTTTTTTTTCTGTTCCTAAGTTGGCATTTTTGTGGGACATGTGCTAAACTATTAGAATGTACTTCCTGTGCCGGTACCAAAAAATAAATAATTTTCTTTACAAATACTGATAATTCAAACTAAGTACTGATACCGGTACCATCATTCTAACATCAATATTTGTAGACTGCATAGTTTTGTGTAAAAAGTAAAATGTAGAAATACTGAAGGAAGAACATTGCACAGAAATGTTATGTTCGTATATTGAACATACTTTTTGTATGTTGTGCAAAGTAACCCCACGTATGGTGTTTCTTTGCACCAAAGTTTATATTTTAATAACTATGATCATACTGACTTTACTAATGAACTTGCACTAATGTTTTCCTTATATATCTAGCTATTATATATTTAAAATACTCAAGGTTTTAGGTAGATTTGTAAGTTACATGCGATTTTGTTTAAAATTGCTTAAATCTTGTGCAAAGTAACCCCGTCTTACGGTATCTCGGAGGAGTATCCGGATAAACGAACACCTAAGTCAAGTACGCTCCAATGACATTCTAGTTCAGTCAGTAAATGCTGGAATGCGGTAAATTGCAATCGGCTGTTTCGGATTGATGCAGTGTTGCCAAGTTGGGGGAAATGTCGCTAAATCTAGGGTATTTGCCTTCCACGATAGCGATAAAAAAATAATTTTTCCGATAGGCGACTTTTTTGGTGATTTTGGAAAGACAATTTGGCGACTTACAAATCTAGCGACGTTTGTGCTGAGAACAACTTGTCCTAAAATAAGTACTATTAGCTCGAATCAGTTCAGATATATGTTTATTTTCCTTTTGCTGATTTGACTCAGTGTAGATGTTGACGAGCTGGAAAAGTACATTTATTTCTATATTCCCGCTTTGATTACTGTTATCTCTTACCTTCTAACGGGAACCAACTCCAGCTTTTAATGTCCTTTAGTTTACAGAGCTTCTGTTTAGAGGCACAAATAATACATTACCGATAGCAAACAGATTATCAATAGAAGCGTTAGTAGAAGTGAAGTATGTAAGTTTTTTTTTCTGGACCTTGAATTTTGTTCTTTTTTCTAAATTCATCTTTGATTTCGTTGAAGCAAAATTGATCATAAAGCTAAAAATATATAAAAAGGAAATTATTCTTAGTTATATATGAGTCTTTCATATACGTTCTTGTAGCGTAGATAGTGCTATGGCTTGAATTGATCACGTATATTACCCACACACACACTTTAAATCTCTCTCTCTCTCTCTCTCTCTCGATATATATATATATATATATATATATATATATATATATATATATATATATATATATATATATATATATATAAAGAAGCAAAATTCCACGAAAATTTTTTAGCGACTTTTCACCCAAAATTGGAGTCATTTTATCTCCTATTTAGCGACTTTTTGTATCAACTTGTTGGCAACTCTGGATTGATGTCAGTACTATATACACAAACTGAGGGTCCTCTAATGTTATTGACTGTTTTTGACCTATGAATGTTATTGACCTACATAAGCAACCAGTATTATCATAGACGAAACGTCTTGCAGTATTATTATTGACGAAACGTGAGTGAATATAGCAACGCAGTGAAAATTTTGTTCCTTGCGTTGCTATATTCACTTAGCCTAAGGAACAATTAATATGACATAACACAATTGATTAATAATTTCAAGATATCTAGAAGGTTGGTGATCAGTGTTTCTTGTTAGCAATCTGGAAATCGTGCATTGAATCTTGTAGCGTAGAACCCTAACTGAGATTTACCCTAAGTCCTTCCTCAGTAACATAAGGTGTATGTCTGAATAGTACATTTAATTGCAGACCCTGGTTGACTTAGTTTAACTTTATCACTCATTATTATTGATTTATATAATTCCAGTATAAGTTGCCTAGCAGCCTGTCCGTTTAGAGTTATAAATAAATAACAGTGGAAAACTATATGACTAAATACTTGCTGTAACTGTATAAAATTATACGACTAAATACTTCCTATAACTACAAAATTATATGACTAAATACTTCCTGTAGCCGTGCAAAATTATAAGGTGACTAAGAAAGTTCTATCGCTTTTTGAGGAGGTTTGTGTTTAATTGACCCTCACACTGCGACTTGAATGCGAATGGAGATAAGGCGAAGGTCAATAGTTGGTGTGGGTATAGTCAACATACGACCTGGTTGTAGCAGTTTAGTTACACTATGAACTTGCGTAAGAACAGAGTGAACATGGGACCTCCACAGAGCGTCACAAGTGCGTGTTTGCTGTACGAGTTCAAACTGGGGTCAAACGCCGCTGCAGCAGGGCGGAAGATATGCCAAGCCTTTGATGAGGGTGTCGTGACTACGCGGACAGAGCAGCGGTGGTTTAACAAGGACGGTGACGAAACACTCGAAGACGTACCACGTCTCGAAAGACCAACACATCTACAAAATGAAGATTTTCAGGCAGTAATTGAGGCGAACAGTGGTCAGACATGTAAGGAATTGGTACTACAATTCAGTATGAGTGGAGAAACCATTCGGCATCACCTCCATCAAGTTGGGAAGCACTGCAAGTTGGGTCGATAGGTTCCACATGATTTGACTTCGGGCCAGAAGGCAACGCGAGCAGAGACCTATGTTTCTTTACTGTCTCGTCTGAGGAAGAAGCCATTTCTGTACAGAGTGTTGACATTTGATGAGAAGTGGGTCCTGTATGAAGCTCCACCACGCCGTTCTCATTGGTTATCATTCCCTGAATCGGTTTCAAAACAGCAGAAACCAACACTGCACCAGAAGAAGGTCCTCCTATGTGTTTGGTTTGCTGCTCGCAGCATCGGAATCAGGAACTGCTATCAAATGATCAGAGCATCAATACCTCTGGCGCAAACATACTTACATACTTCATATTCCGAGGTTATTGCACCCTCCGATTATCACCTGTTCCATTCCTTGGACAATCACCTTAGAGGACGCCAGTTGAAATCCGTAGTAGAGGTGCAAAATACACTTGATACCTTCTTCGCTTCACGGCCCACTATGCTCTACTGCGATGGAACCCAAGGTCTTCCAGAACGTTAGCAGGTCATCGATGATGATGGGGACTATGTTTGATATTCCAGGTACTTCTTACGTGACCTATCGATGTTCGAAGGTGATTGCTGAAAAAGTGACAGAACTTTGTTGGTTATCTTTTCATATAAGTAAATACCTCCTACAACTGCGCAAAACTGTATAACTAAATATTTCCTATAACTGTTCAAAATTATACGTCTAAATATTTCCTGTAACTTAAAAGAAGTCTTCATGTGTTTCAGATTATACATCAGACAGTATGCTTTGAAGATTTTGAGATATTCCAGAGAAAAGTATTGATTTCGGTTGTAGATTAGTTTTGGCTGAGATATTATTTACATTTGAATTTGTCAGCAGATCGTTTTCTTTCTTTTCTTTTCTTTTCTTTTTTTTTTTTTTTTTTTTTTTGTTCAATCCTATAGAGTTAGATTTTTAATTTTTCTCTTCAAAATATTTGCTTCGGTGAATGTAATTTGTGAATGGTTGATAGGAGGAAATAATTTTAGAGAACTAATGTTTTCTTTCTTCCCTCCCTCCCAAAACTCATAACATTGTAATGATGCGATCTTGTGAAAGGAAATATTTATTTTTTGTTCACAGAGGCATATTGGTGGTTCTTTTTCCCCAGGCCAATGGAAATGTAAAGGTAAATCATTGATTTTACTTCAAATGGATGCTAGAATATGGTACCATTACTAAATGCATAGGTAAATTAAAATTTAATATATATAGATATATTGTTATAGCTTTTGACAAAAAACAGTTAATTGTTATTCTGAAATTGAAATGTCGTACGACATATAGAAAGCTCATTATTTGTATTAAAATGTTATAACATGGAAGCAAATGTGCACCAAATAAATCTAAAATCCATAGGGAATTAAGAAAATAAAAGGTTCAACGGAAACGTTTCTCTTTGCTTTGCGACAGCCACATTTAATTTGTTCAAATAAATGATAAATTTGTATTGTTAAAATTTCTAAACTCTTTGAGTTTTACGTCCCACGGTCATGCCGGTTAGGCTAAAGGAGACGATGATGATGAGTAATGAATGAAGTGGTGGAATGAAGAAAGTGGGAGGAAACGGGAAAACCCTGAGGAAACCCACGCACACGGTGTTTGTCCACCACAAAGTTCACTTGGCGGGGGCTGGGATCGAATCCGGGACCCCAAGCACCAGAGGTGAACGCTCTACCACTGAGCCACCATGGCCCATGTTAAAATATCTATTTGACAATTTACCTTTTATTCACGTTTGGTGGTTCGAAAAATCTTTTTTACTTTGGGTCTGCTCATTGAATTCGTGCAAATGAATGTCAAACACGCTTACTAGGTAAGTCCTATTAGTAATAGGTAAATATCTCAGTCTGAGTAACGCTAAATCCGAACATTAAAAAATGTCAGGCTACTAAATGTTGATGCCTGCACTGTCACTTGCATGTATAACAATAAGTTCTTGAATAATAACTAACATGGTATAGAGTTTGGGGAGATTTTGTGGTAAATTAAAAAAAAACATTAAACGTAAAGAATTACAACTTTTAATTAGGAATGATTTTAACCTGAAATACAGCGAGTTGACAATTCGGACAGAACAGCTGTAAAAAATCTTCAAAAATGGATGTAAAATTTTCTTTCTTCAGTTCATCGTTTCAAATGAGACATTTTCTCTGCATCTTTATTGTGTTAATTACAATGGAAGTTGCAAATACTAAACAAAACAATAATATAGGGGAAGAGAATATAAAGTGGCCAGGGCGGGTAAAGTGATCCTCGGCACTTTTCTTGCCTGTATATACCTGACACCTATCGCAAGTAGGAAAAATCAGTTGCGCTAGTCGCAACTGTAGTTCTAGACGACAAAGAGGCCAGACGCAATTATTGTTCTACTTGTTTGAAGAAAAGTGTTTTCACCTATTGTTGATCTAAGGGAAAGTATTAGTTTAAGGATGATTTTCTCCCAACTATATAGAACTTAATGACTTTATAATATTTTTATTATCAAGTGCAATGGTTCTTAATAATTCTTAATTTAGTAGTTTTTAAGTTTTGTTGTTCATAGTGAAAAAAGAAATGTAATGTATGGCATTCAATCAGGCAAAGTGGCCGGGAGCAGAGGGGGATAAAGTGACCATTTCACTGTGCCTGTGGTCAATTTTCCCGACGCTTCCAATTGATCCAAATATTGCTAAATTATGTAATAAATCAGGTTTAATATTTTAATATTGAAACAGCGATTCATCTATTATATACTTGTAATGCTAGGTACGCTCATATAGTCTTAAGTCTATATTTCTGATCGAAATACTATAAAAGTTATTAAGCTATTTTGTTCTGTTAACAAATAAATGCATTTGACAATTCTGAGAGGTAGGGATTTTGGTAGCTTATATTATAAGTTTCTGTGTTCAGTATTAGCTAACTTTCTTACGACTAAGTTATAGGTAACCTACTATAATAACAGTTTCTGTCAGTCTTTCAGATTACGTGGACAAGTAATGGATGACTATTGTATATAAAGGTGCACTTTAACTCCTAAATTAACAAGTTACTTTTGTAATCCATAAATTCTGACAGCGTATCAAGGCGCTGCGAATGATATCTCATAAGGAACAGACATTGTAGGGAAGCGTGTCCCCTTTGCCTGACTACGTCGGTTAAAATAGCTATTTTGTATGACTTGAAATTATCTATAGTCACTTCGTAAATCTTCTCCAAAACAGATGCATTTAAATATATCTCAAAACTAAAGAACTTAAGTACATTTCAGAACTTTTCTAAGCTTTTTTACATTTCTAAAAAAAATGTGTTTGAGAAAGATTATAATTTGATAAACAACTCAGTGTTTGGAAAGACAATGGAAAATACTAGGATAAGACTTACCATTAAACTGGTAAATGATGAAAAGAAATATGAGAAGCTTGTAACGAAACCAAACTATAAGAACACAACACTGTATACGGAGAACTTAGTAACTGTACATATGAATAGGATTAAAGGATTAATTAAAGTTGTCGGTATATTTGTCTGTCAACAAACCCCTATTCGAACTAACTCTGTGGCCTATAGAACTCGTATTCAATGTCGCATTCACAAAAAAAACTCTCCATTGACTTCTGTTCTTAGCCAACTGAATGCACTTTCTACTTAACTATGCCGTGATTTTGTTCCGTGAGATTTCGCCCAGACAAGAGTGTGTCTAAAACTTCAAACTAATGGGGCGTTTACACTTAGTCGATTTGCGTTCGATTCAGTTGAATTGACGTCACTTTCAACTTAATCGACCGTGTAAACGGGACTTCAACTTAATCGCTTGTTGATCGAAGGCGACTAATCGACTGGCAATTGAATTAAAAGACATTCTATTTTCTGTGGTTGAAATAATTGAACACATCCATCGATCTGATTCGGCCTAGTTGCTTCGATTTAGTGGCAAATGCAGCGAGTCGATTTAGTCGTGCGACTAAATCGACTAAGTGTAAACGCCCTATTAGATGTTAAATTTAGCGACATAAGCCATATACCGATACCGTTATCAAATAGTGTATGATTTGTTGGATTCTGTGTAGTATTTAGTTACTGTACCTACTTTATCATATTTTTTGTTAATCAATATTAGTAATGTCAATTCGTTAACTACAAAACACCAGGAAATGAAAACACCCATGTTTTTTCATTTATCTCCTTTTTCAGGGAGAGGTTTTTCCCTCCACCCACCTCACTATTCCCACCTACCAGTTCCCTTCCTCCCTACTTCCTACCAGCTTTCCACCCCAATTACCCACCGGCTTTATAGGGTGGCTGAAAAAAGTAGATAGATAGAGGGGAAGTAGGTAGAGCAGAAGGCTGGCTTCAGGGCAAGTATAAGAGCACAAAGGGCATCAGGTCGGGATCAACATTTAGGATTCAGGCGTCAAGAAATATATCAAGAACCCCAGCGTCAGGTCAGACAGAAGCACAGACGCCCAACCAGACAGACAAATAATATGTCGTGGTAAGGCTTCTTCTTCTTTCATCTTCGTCGAAAGAACTGAATTCCAGTGGAAGGCAAAAGGCTTTAGATTCTGTTGAAAAAGAGAGATTTTTAAGAAACAAAGATTGTCAAGAATACTTTATCATTTACGGTCGTCAAAGAAAGCTACCTGTACAAACAAATTTGCAGCGAGTAACGAATTTGCATGGAATTATAGTTACTGGGTTTAAATTTTGAGTTTATCATTGTGGAAACAAAATTAAAATAGAAGGATATTAGAGACCCTGACGTAAGAAACGGCGAGAGAAGTAGGGTTCAGTGAGGGTTGATGTATGTAGTAGAAGACTGACTGTCCAGTTATGAAATATCAATTCCAATGAACAAAGCGTTCGGAAGATATTGGGGAACCAACTTCTGCATGCCATCTGATATATTTAAACAAAAATTCAACAATTGAGAGTATGAACATTTTTAGTGCGCTATGAATAGAATTATCTGAAAATGGACTCAATCTAAGTTGGACAAAAATTGAAAATTTTTAGAAACAAAAGTCGTGATCGTGTGGAATACGCGCTCTCACATCTTGAATACTACTCAATGACGAAGTATCATTTCGACAACGCTATTTGATCATAAGGTGCAAAGAAAAAATTCTGGTACTCCCCCCTCAAACAGTGATGCAAGAATTATATATATATATATATATATATATATATATATATATATATATATATATATATATATATATATATATATATATATATACACAGCAGATTGTTTAATATAGAGTGAGTTATCGATTGAATACCTCAAAATCCGAATGCTGTGACCTCAAAAGTAAATTATAATACCTAGAAAAGGAAGTGGACTATTTGATTTGTACAGTCCGCAGGAAAAAAAAAACTGCAACATGAGCACGTAAATTTATTGTGAAACGACGAAGTATTTTGCTTCAAAATAAGTGTGCAGGGAAGGACGCCGAGGTTTCTCCTGGCGTGATTCGTGCCACTTAGACGTTATGTTGATTCCCTGCGCTGTTAGGCGTAGTTTCACAATAAACTTACATGGTCATGTTGCAGGGTTTTTTTTTCTGTACATTGAGAAGAAAATGGGTCTGAGGGATCTGGGTTACTCGGTCCGTCGGTAGAGCTATTTAACTACTACCCAACGGTAAAAGTTTCATTTCGGCAGGACCAGCAATTTGGAAGAAAAAGAATTAGTGTTTCATCGGTGGTATGTTCTTAACGGGTTGAAATATATAGGTTTAAAAATGGTTTTAACAGGGATTTCATATGGTGATAAAAAATTTAATATACAGGGTTTCTCGTTTCCGAGACATGAGTATTCAAAAATAATGGCAGGAAGAAAACAACTCTGAGCTTCGTTTTGCACTTATGAAATTACTGTTGACTTTCAAGGTACACGAAATCAATATTAAAACAGATCTATAATTTCTGGATGCAATAGAGGGATAATGTGAAATGGAACCTGTTCATTTGACGCTGAATCCATATCAAAAACAATTTCTTCTATTGATATTGAAAGTAAAGTTCTACTGTTTCTTACTACTCCCGGTTTCAGTAGAAGAATAATGCTGTTCTTCTGTTACTGAATCCATAAACATTCTCCTTCTATACTGTTTTCGATCCATAGGAGACAATATTAAAACTGGAATCTACAACAGATTTCTACTATTTCCGGTTTCAGAAACAGGAGTAAAGTCAGAGATAGAAACTATTTTTGTGGTACTGAACCCCGATAAAACATCTGCTTCTCGCACAACTTCGGTTTCAATACAGACGCAAATGTGAAGATGAACCTTATTGTTGGGCCGATGAATTTATATCAGAAGACAATTGCTTACTATATTTTTACCATTTTTACTCTCTAGTGGTCAATATTGAAACCGGAAGTAGTAGAATATTTTTACCACATCCGGTTGCTATAGAGGAAAGTTGAAGATGAAACTTCGTACGATATTAACTCCGCATTGAAAAACCCTTTTTCCTCACATATTAATGTTTTGTGCTATTGTGATCAGTGTTAGAACAGGAAATCATAGATTTTCGCTACTTCTGGTTGACATATTGGGACAAAGAACGACTTCAGGCTAATGGAAGACATGGAAGCTATCGTTGGGACCCTGAATCCATTACACAATATATCTTACCGCTTCTGCTGCATGAAGATAAATATTGAACAGCTTAAGTAGAGAGTTACAGCTAGAAGTGATATTTTTTTCTTAAGACGCTAAATCGCTTCCAGAAACCACTCCTCGATAATTCTTATGGTTTTTGCTATTTAAATGTCAATACTGAAACCCGGAGTACTAGTCAATTTCCATCATTTCTGGTTGCAGTAGAAATAAAATGAAATTTTTGAGATTTACGTCCCACGGTTATGCCGGCTAGGCTAAAGGAGATTGTGATGATGAGAAATGAATGAAATGGTGGAATGAAGAAAGTGCGAGGAAACGATATTTGTCCACTACAAAGTTCACTTGGCGGAAGCAGGGTTTGAAACCGGGACCCTATGCACCAGAGGTGAACGCTCTACCACTGAGCCACCGCGGTAGGACGCGGAATCTATTATAAAAGACAGCTTGTCGTTATTATTGTTTTGGTTCTTTCGCAATTAATGTTAAAACCGGAAACGGTTAATTTTCATCATCTCTGGTTTTACTTGAGGGTGAGAAAAGAAGATGAAACCTACTTCTGGGAAGTTGAATCGATTGCAGAAAATACTTGTCTGTATCTCTTATCGTTGTTCTGTATGGACATCAATATTGGTATTCGGAGAAGTAGTAAATTTGTAGTACTTCCAGTTGTAGTTAAGTGTTAACACATTGAGCGCCATGTGTATCAAAAATTATACACACCGGTTTTCCTTTCTGGGCCGTGTGTATCAGTTTTTATACACAGTCGAGACTACTGTCTGGCCACAGGAAAATCACGTGGTATACCCTCCCGGGCCAAGTTGACCTTGAGAAAGGTCATGCATTGTTATGCTCACTGACAATTTTTTTCCCTGGAAAGCTTAATAGTTTTCAATTGTTGACAAATTTTAATGCGTGTATCAGAAATTATACACGCGGCCCAAAACAACTAAGTTTCGTTCAAGGTTTTGTTTTGACGTAAACGTTTACCATATTTTTGTCGCTCGTGTCATTTGTTTCTTTCAATAGACCTACAGTATAGTGCCCTCGAGTCAAAATGTCTAGAAAAGCAATATGTGACAGAGAAATTGAGTCCATTTTGATGGACTCTGAAGCTGAAGATCTAGATGTGAATAGTTCAGAAGATGAAAATTCTGATTTGTTAGTGGACTCTGATCTCGATCCGGAGTGGCTTCCTGAAGCAGCTGATGGTTCAAACAGTTCTTTTGACGAGGCTGGTGAGGGTATGGCAATTTCCGACATAGCGTTTAGTTACACAATTGAAACCAATACGGATCCGACTAGTGAAAGTACTATGTCAGTGTCGCAAGGAGTAAATGTACCTGATAATCCACCATCTTCACAAGAAGACAGTGTACCGGATTCGAATCTGTTAGAGACAAATTTGGAAAACATTTCGTGGAGTGACCCTAGTGACAATCACCCTGTTTTTATATTTACTGGAAAAAGTGGTATGAACCCTACAATTAGTGGTATTTTGGCTCTTGCTGATCCGATAGATTACTACGAGTTGTTCATCGATCCTGAAATACTCAAGATTATGGTTGATCAAACTAATTTGTATGCGATGCAACAAATCCAAAAGATGGACGATGTTTCTCCTAACGCAAGGATACACGATTGGACACCTACAGATATAACTGAGATGCGTAAATTCGTAGGACTTCTTGGTTGGATGGGACTAGTTAAGCTTCGTAATCTGAGAGACTATTGGAGCGGAAGTAAACTCTACAATCTGCCATTGCCCAGATCAGTCATGTCCAGAAATAGGTTCGAGCTTCTGCTGAAGTTTTGGCATTTGGCCAACAATGAAGAAGCCCAAGGAAATATACTTCACAAAATGCAGGGTATAATAGACAAAATAGTAAAGAAATATCAGAATGTGTATACACCTGGGCAAAAAATATGTGTGGATGAAACTATGATACCTTGGAGAGGACGGTTAAAATTTCGACAGTACCTACCAGGAAAACGCCATAAATATGGCATAAAGGTTTTCAAACTGTGTACTTCAAAGGGATATACATGGAATCTATCCTTTTATGCAGGAAAAGAGAAACAAAAAGATATGTCTGTTCCAGAAAGTGTTGTAATGAAACTAATAGACGGACTCTTAGGTGAAGGACGTGTACTTTGTACAGACAATTACTATACATCCATCCCACTCGCTTATCGTCTCCTCCAATCTAAAACTCATTTGATTGGAACTTTGAGGTCAAACAGAAAACATATCCCGAAACAAGTCCTTGATGCTAAATTGAAACAGGGAGAAACAGTTGGAAAAGAGACTCTAGATGGAGTGACAGTGTTGAAGTGGAATCACAATAGAGATGTTTTGATGTGTTCGACAGTACACTCCGCAAATGATCATGTGATCAAAACTTCAGAAGCCAAAGTGCGTCGTGGATTATAACGAAGGGAAGGCATCAATCGATGTCAGTGATCAGATGGCAACTTACGGAACAGCTTTGAGGCGCTGCACAAAATGGTATAGAAATGCTGTATTAGAAATTATTTGGGGAACAAGTCTCGTTAATGCGTACTGTTTGTACAATGAAAACACAAGAAACGCAGATCTATCGATTAAAGAATTTCATGAGTCAGTTCTGGAGAGCATGTTAGGTTTGACTGAATCGGTGATCACCCAGCGTTCCACAAGAAACAGCATCACCTGATTGACAAGTATGATGCAGGAAACCCATCGAAAAAGGTTAGAGGAAGGTGTGTTTCTTGTTATAAGAGACATGGCAGAAAAGGATCGACAACACAAGGGAAGAGAAAGTATGCGACTCAAGTATCAACAGTTTGTGATACATGTGAAAATAATCCGTTTCTGTGCAAGGAGTGTTTCAATTCTAGCCACTAAGAACCCTAAAGTGCTCAACATCTTTGTGTTAAGTGTAAGTTTATCAATTTAAGATGAAAACAATGTGGGAAACTTAAAATAACAGAACAAATGATTATGAAAGAAAGTAGATTTTGAATATTCATATTTACACTCATAAAGTTCTTTTACCGCGACGTTTATGTTTGACGAGAGTGAAACTCGACTGATTTGAATTCAACTGTTAATGAATTTTAAACTCTGCACGTAGTAAATACAAAGGTTGTACATTCATTAATATTTGAATCCAAAGCGGTCTTATTGTTCCTCTCGTTAAAAGCTGACCTGTAAATAACAATTAATAAACTTTATAAACAATTGAAACACTCCACCGAGCAATGCTGTTGGAGACATTTGGAAATGTGTTGAAATATCAATGGAATTATCCTTATTGATAATGAGTGGCATATAACAAATATCTCAATCCTCTATTTTGAATGACATTTCGAAGGAAATTAGAAAAGCAATCCATCTGTTATGTTACTCGATGCCAATCATATTTTACAAGCATAATTCCACTGCGATTTCAACACATTTCAAATGTTCTTAACAACGTTGTTCGATGGAATCATCACAATCTGAAAAAGTGAATATTGTAAATTTATCACATAATATAAAAATAGTTGTTATAGATTTTTAGAAATGACACTAAAAGTAAATAAACTATTGTATTTGTTTTTCTGAATAATACATATATAAGAAATAAAGGTATAAATACAATGATTTTCATCACTTATATTTTTGACAAATATACCATATAGGCTGAACCCAAGAGTGCGGGCAGACTCTCACGGGGTATAGTAGTTGGAAACAACTCGCTATACAAATCTACGTGTGTGTATGTTCACATACAAGGGGCCAGAAAATAGTCTTCACTGTGTATCAAAAATGATACACGAAGCCCCGGAAGGAAAATCAATGTGTATCAATCCAGATACACACGGCCTGAACGTGTAACCTTCTCAAAGACATTTTGGCCCAAAAGGGTGAACCAGCAGACCTTCCTTCGGCCCTCAATGTGTTAAAGGTATATCTATTCTTGAGATACCTAATCGAGCACAGGAAAGGGTTTGTCGCTATCTGTTACTGGTTTTGTTCTATGACAATCAATGTTGAAGCCGGAAATACTAGAAAAAATATTCACTATTTCAGATTTTAATAAAGATATGCTATCCTTTATTGAGATGAAAAATCGATTTAAAAATCCACTTGACGCTATTATCGTTTCTGTTCTGACCCGAAACAGTTTATTTTTAACACTCCCGGTTTAAATACATTAATTTGGAAAATTAATAGCAACTCCATGTAATTTTATATATTATTTTTTGACGTATGCTATGTGTTGGTCTTCTGCAACCTCTATGTACAGAAAGGATGAATATAAACTTAACTAAACTATGGGTTTGAAGGTTTAATAAGAAATTTCTGCAAAAGTAAATATAAATACGTATACAGGTAGGCCTACAATGAAATATACATCAATTTAAAGGAAATTTTATGCAGAATGCAAATTAAGTTACAGAAGTTACCTATATCCGAAATAATGGGTGATACTTTATAAAATGTGACAACTGTTAACTGACCATTGTTAAGTGAAATTTAGATTTGGAAAAATAATGATTTAAACTAATACTTAATAGGATATGCACTCGATCTGATAACTAGATTACGCCGTTTAGACACGGAACTCAACAAGTTCTGCAGTTTCTTTACTTAAATGCAACGTCGCTTATTGCTTCAATTAACTGATTTCTTGGTGTAGGTGTCTTTGCATGTACCATAACCTTCAAATCACGCCATAGGTTTTCAGTAAAGTCCGGCGAATTACTGGGTCAAGGAAGTGTGCGAGGACACAGGGACGGCACTAAGGGTGGGCGGGGGTGGGCGACCGCCCACCCGATGAATTACCTTGCCCACCCATCCGCCCACCCCAACAGAAGTAAAATAATGAAGGTGATATCCTGTACTTCAAAAGCAATAGGTATTACTATTGATTGTGATGTAATAGATTCTAGGACCCTGTTTAACTCTGCAATTAACAATGATTTTATTTACAAACATAATTCCAGATATAGCTGAACGCCAACTTACACTGGAGTAAACAGTCTTCACCCTGATAGTGAACATTTCCTCTCATTTGAGAAAATTGAACCACTTCCACGTCATTATGGATGTGGTGTCGATAGTGTAGAGGTGGAAATGAAACTTCTCCAGAAAGTTTTGAAACGTTATGAGGAGGAAAAGCAATGCAAAATTACCTCCGTTTCTCAGTTTACTGAAGTGATTGATCGTTTCAAAATTGCTTTTCATGAAATTCACAAATTAGCCGTAATTGCTGTCACTATTCCTGTATCTAGTTCACCATGTGAACGTTCTTTTTCGTGTGTTAGACGGGTTAAAACATATCTAAGAATTCGAATGGCAAACTGTAGCCTAAGCGATCTTTGTTTCCTTTCAGTAGAAAGAAAACTTGTAATGAATATTGCTGTAAAGAATGTAGTAAAATTATTCGATGTTGGACATAACAATCAACGCAATGTACTCCATTAAAGTGCAGGTATATAAGTTTATTGCAAGCTTGTTCGTACCATGTGATCAGACCTTCATAGTTTAAAATACATTGTTGTTTCTGTGGATCATGATGAAGTTTTGTTAATTGCTATTAACTTCTTTATCCAATTTATAATTTTTTTTTCAACTTGAGTTTCAATTTCAAAGATTTCTGTGTAAGGTACGATCAAACAATTATGCTGTCGAATTTCCCTATTCTTTTAGTAACATAGATCTTTGCTGTTGCATATAGAGATTACGTCAAAAAAAAACTAATGTGCACAAATTAAAAATATACGAGAGAAAATATAAATGATTTATATGTTTTGTCTCTTGCTTTTTTGTAAAAAATGCTTCAAAGATAAAAATGTTTGCAATAGCCTATTTTATTCTTGTTTTACTTTACTTATTTATTAGGTACATGGTGCGGCACGTAAAACCGGCCCGTAAAGTGAACACATAAAATGAAATGTAATGTATTGAATATGATTAACTACAACACATAAATGAAATGAAATGAAATGAAATCTTTAAGTTTTACGTCCCACGGTTATGCCGGTTAGGCTAAAGGAGACGGTGGTGATGAAAGATGAGTGAAATGGTGGAATGAAGAAAGTGGGAGGAAACGGGAGAACCCCGAGAAAACCCACGAGCACGGTGTTTGTCCACCACAAAGTTCACTTGGCGGGGGATGGGATCGAACCCGGGACCCCAAGCACCAGAGGTGAACGCTCTACCACTGAGCCACCGCGCCCCCCTAACACATAAATGAAATGTAATGTATTGAATATGACTACTCACCTTCACAGCAGCCTTCACAGCAGGTGCTGAAAGTGTCCTCCGCCCACTTCAACACACATGTGAGCACGATTGAGGAGATTCATATATACCCTTGTCAGTTCTTGTGTTGTAATGCTATTGGTGACATCCTGGATCCTGGTCTTGAGTTCTTCAATTGTGTGTGGATTTGTTTCGTATACTCTTCTTTTTAACAGTCCCCATAAGTAAAAGTCACACGTGTACAATCTGGTGACCGAGGAGGCCCCAAGCCTTTGCTGATTGTCCTCTCTGGTGTAAACATCTCATGCACAAGGGACAATGATGCAGCTAATGTGTGGCATGTTGCACCGTCCTGCTGAAAGTAACATAACTGACGCTCCTCTTCGGTCAAGTGTGTATAAAACTCCTCCAGGATTCCCATATACACGTCACTGTTCACTGTCGTCTCAAAGAATATGGGCCCAATAACGCGTGTGGCGGAAATGGCACACCAAACACCAATCTTCTCATCATGCAAGGGTACCTGGTGGATTGAGTGTGGATTTTCTGTCGATCAATAACGGTTGTTTTGGGAATTTACGTACCCAGACAGGTGGAACCACGCCTCGTCACTCATGATGAGCATTAGTGGATCCAAGAAACCACTGGCAACATTGCTCAACAGCCATGAACAGAAATGTACCCTCTTTTGCAGGTCAGGCTCCTTCAGTTCTTGCACAACACTTATCCGGTACGGTTTTAACTTCAGTCCCCTTAAAACACGTCTGCAACTTCTCTCACTCGCATCAACCTGTTGACTCAATCTCCTGGTTGACTTTCGAGGACTTCTTGTCATTATCTCCTCCACCTGCATCTTTAATTCAGGTGTGCAGACAGATGGTCGTCTGTTCCTGGGAGCATTTTGAACCTATCCTGTACGCCGCCATTTTTCAATCAATTCCTGAATGGTGCTTTTTGCTGGCACAGAACGTCCTGGAAATTTCTCCCGAAACAAATTCTTTGTTTTCACAAAAGATCCAGTGAGAATGAACCCTTCAACAATGGCAACACGCTCGGGTATCGAATACGGCATTATCACACACTGACACTCACCGGCTTAACACAACGAGGCCTTTTTCTCAACTGGTTTCGACAAGTTTCACTGGCTGCGGCTGCACGTGACTGCTGCAGGTCACGTAAGTCGACCTGACCTCGACACGCCATCTCTTGGTAGGAAGGTAGATTATTTAAGTGTTGCCAAAAACACAATATACCAGAATATTACGACGGGTCGGTTTTACGTGCCGCACCCTGTATTTTATGATATTAACGAAAGGTATAGTATTATCTGTTAGTCTGTGTTGTTTGAACCTACTTTTATTTCTATGCATTCATGTGCATTCTTGGAGGGACAGAAGGTAAAGCTGTCTTGAACTTCATCGACTACACAGTACACACCGTTATTATTGTTTAAATAATAATAATAATAATAATAATAATAATAATAATAATAATAAAAACCTGGAAGTAGAGGTAGTGTGTCTGGTACGCGGAATTCGGTAGGTCGAGCATATAGCCACGAACTCCCGCAGCCCATCCTAAGTCCTGCATTTCTTCAGTCCCACCAGGAATTGTACCTTCTATAAGGCCAAGACAGCTGTTTTCCACATCCTTGTCCCTCCCCTATTTCGGCCTGAGCCTTAGCTAACTAAAGAGTTTAAAGATTGAAACTTAATTATTGTCCAAAAAATGTCTACATTGCCCAGTTCTTATTTTATTGTCCGCCCACCCAGCAACTAGGTCCGCCCTTTTCCGCCCACCCCATCAAACTTTTCTGGCGCCGTCCCTGCGAGGACAGAATACAATCCTTTATAACTGTTTCAACGTTATTTTCTGTTTGTTGGTATTTTCATTGGAAATAATTTTTATGTGATTCAATCAGTGAGTTCTCAACCTTTTCTAGCCTAGCACCATCTTGGGCGAATGCGATTGTCCTGAGCTTTCTCCGTCATCATAACCCAATCTACCAATGCATAAATCTGAACAAAAAATTTGGACGAAACAGTTTAAGAATCAGAAAAAGGCTTCAATTCTCAAAATCAGCCGTGAAGAATATTTGCGACTAGCAGCGTTCACCCCGCTTCGCTGGGGTCACCCCGGAACGCAATAAACTTTGTTACTTAGATAATTTTCATCTCTAAAAGTTAACATAATGTTCCTCGGAGATCTATTGTTCTATTAGACTAAACTTAAGCTTAAATGCCATCTGGACTCTCACCAATCAGCTTAGAGCGACTTTTACAAATTTGACTCGACATGAATACAGGTAGTTCTCGATTACTTTTACATGTCATCCCTTCTATCCACCGCTCGGGGGACTGGAGATGTCTTATCCCTACAATATTATTTTCTGATTGTATGTCATATGTGCATCAAATTTGGTTGAAATTGCTCCTAGCGCTCCAAAATTATGCTTGAACATACACAACATACTCTATGGATGATACTGATACCGAGACTACTCCAAGTATCTTGTTTCTCGTCTTGAAATTTCGAGACGACACCGAGTTCGAGACAGATTTTAGTAAATCGAAACGAGACCGGGATTCAATATATCGAGCCTTTCTCGAGAGTCCGGAACAAAATCGTGGACGAGACAGACAGTTGTATTTCGAGACATGCTAAGATCAAGCTCAATCTCGCAAGTCTTGGTCTCGTGTCGAATATTAACAGAAATTACTGAAATTACATGCCTTGCCCAAAATTTGTTACATAGTATGTTATATGTTAGATGGTGGAGCAATTGCCCTTGGATGGTCTGTCAGTGTTTCTCAAAGTGTGGGTCGCGACCCATGGGTGGGTCGTGGGCCGTCTTTTCGTGGGTCACGATAAGTTTTTTTCCTTTCAATTATGAAAAAAAAAATATTTTGATGTAGAAACATATGTTGTGAACAAGGACGGATCCAGGATTTTCTGAGGGTTGTGCACCATAACTACCAAAATAACCAGTATCATTGAAACTCTTCAAAGTGGCATGTGACATAATTCTTTACAGCTGACAACACTGATGCATTGAATGGAGGGGGGAGAGAGTATTTTAAAGAGAGTCGCAAGTGTTATGCTGATAAAAAAATGTTCTTGTCTCCTCCTGGCTTCTGTTTTCTTCCCTCCTCCTGGCTTCTGTTTTCTTCCCTCCTCCTGGCTTCTGTTTTCTTCCCTACTTGACAAATGTTATATTGCTTTGTTTGTTGAATCCTTTTCCTTGGGGGGCCGCGGTGGCTCAGTGGTAGAGCGTTCACCACTGGTGCTTGGGCTCCTGGGTTCGATCCCATCCTCCACCAAGTGAACTTTGTGGTGGAGAAACACCGTGCGCGTGAGTTTTCTGGGGGTTCTCCCGTTTTCTCCCACCTTTTTAATTCCACCATTTCATTCATCACTCTTCATCACCGTCTCCTTTAGCCTAACCGATATAACCGTAGGACGTAAAACTCAAAGATTTCACTTCATTTTCTTTTCCTTGAACCTTCAGAAAATCGACTTCAACTACTGCTTTTGCAAAACTCCTGTTTCTTTTAAACCCCAAACGGAAACATGGTGGCAGAAAGTTGCGGATAGTGTTGTTATTTTCACTACTAGGTTCTCATTTTAGATAGTGTATATTTGCAACGAGAGGGGTGCACGTGCACTGGTGCACCTCCCCTAAATCCAGCTCTGGTTGTGAAGTGTTATTGAGAAAATAAAAATTGCAAGCGTTTGTTGACAAGCTGAAGAGTAAGTTATTATTCAGAGCCTTGCTCTGTTATACAGTTAGTAGAGATGCTAGGTTATGATGGGATAGCTCTGTTGTTACAGCCTGTTTTTCGTCAATCTGTACCATTTAAATAATTATTCGTTTGTATATATATTAACAAACCATTTTGTTATTTTCGTGGGTTAGTGTCAGGGCCTGTATTTTGTAAAACTGTGCCATTTATGTAGATAGTGATTAGTATGTAGGGCGTTGTTGTTTGTTTACCTTTGTATTAAACAAATATCGGTTTTGAATTATTACTTATTAGTAATGGAGATTACGGTATTTTAGTAGGGTAAAGTTGTATTATTATTAATATCTAATAATATTCACTTTTTCAGTTCGTTTGATATTTATAAGAGTAGATGGAGATATACTATAGGCATGCAGACGGCAACGTAAATATTGATAACTGTGAATGAAAGTTGATTATAAATCAAATATATTTAATAAAATTTTGTATAAAAAGGAAACTCGACGATCAGTGGCGTTGAATAGGATATTTCAGTACATTGATTAAATCGTCAATATTTAATATTTAACATTAATCTATCACGTAAAAATAAGAGCTTACCTAGTATCAACGATATTATCACCGGAGGCTGCCATGTTGGACTACGTGAATGAAGGAGATAAACAATTTTATATTGAATTATAGTAGTGTAATTGAAGGATATTAGTAAAAATTGCTTTCTTTTAATGAGGAAGAAAATTTTGGTATAAAATGATAAAGAATTAGAATTTTATAAATTTACATTTAATAGTAGATAGTTAATGAAATTTGGAGGGAGCCGAGAATACACGTAGTATTGTGACGTAGTGTGATGTAAGTTGACGACGAGGATACAAACTGGACGAAATCATGTTACCTAACCATCTAAATTAATTCCCAATTTGGAAACTGGTACGTAACCTATCTAAAGTATATATTAGAAGGAACCCTAGATTTGGAGAAATCAATTCGTAATCGTGAATATACAGGTAACCTTTTCGTTTAATAACTAGAGACCGAAAAAAAGGAAAGCATGAAAATGGAGCCATTTTGGTGATTGAGACTGGTTTAGCATATTTGTGAAATTAACATTAATCAAACATATTGTGGAGCTTTGAACGAATCATTCATTCTAGGTATTCGTGAGTGATTTCCTCAATAATGAAAGCGATGTGTGAGTAGATTTTCAACAGTTCCGTCACATAAGACCAGGTAAGCTATAAAAGGGGGTGTATTCTAAATTGTTCGTGATGCATGCATTAGTCCTATAAATGATACTCTCTGAGTGCCGTGAGCATGCTTTAGTAGGTTATCATGTAACTTCCGAAAACACATTCAAGACACAGATGAATCCTTTATGATAGATTAGTTGCCATTGGGTACTGATAATATCAATATAATACACTGAATATTCAAATTTCTTATTCGGTTGAGCACAGTGTCATTCAGCTATAATAGCCATTGTATATTAGCGAGATAATATGGGCATTTAAAACATATCATCGGTCGTTCACATATCTCATTTGCTACCTTATAATGCTGACTTGTCTGGAACATTCCTATGCTGAGCGTTTATCAATCTGTGTGGATCCTATGATTAATTTTGTTCGATAATTAATTTATATAATAGAAATGTTATGAATATTGAAATATAGATACTTCAATGATGCACCTGTTTCCATTGGCATTGAAAGTTAAGTTATTTGTGTATTTAATTAGGTTAGGTCATTTAGGTTAGGTAGATTAGGCTAGATTAGCTAGGATAGGTTAGGTTTTGTGTTTACTGATGTCATGTACATGTTACATTGTACTTAATGAATAAATGTGCCAATAATGATGAAAATGATTAATAAGAGGCTTAGTTGCCAGTAAATGCTAATAATTGTTTAATGTTGAGAAATAAAACTGGATTTTGAGTTTGAAAGCAGCATGGCTTGTGTGAGATATAATAGAATAATTTATGGTGATAAAATAAGAATTCTTTATTTATCCTCTTTCTAATTGTGCGATTGGAAATGATTGCCAAAGCTACATTATATATGTATACCTATATATATGTATATGCAGGGCCGCCCAGAGGGGGGATGTATGGCGCAAGCTGCGCCATTGAGAAATATTTTGGGGGGGATTTTACTCTACTTTCGAACTAGCAAATTTACTGTCGGAATAGCATTAAAACACGATTTTGAGAAGCTAATTTTTAAAAATTTTTCGGGGTCATCCCCTGTACCCCCTGCTTCGATACTCGATGAATAAAGTACCGCGGACCAATTATAATTTAATCCAACAAAATCATTTCTGTAAAAAAAAAAAAAAAAAAAAAGTATGAGCGGCCTTAAAAAGATGTGAAATCACAAAAATGAGCGCCAAGTTCTGCTGATGAACAACAGTTACAAACACTCAAGAAATCACTTTCAAATTTAGATTTGAAACTTGCCTATGTTGTCTGTTGAAAATTATAAAGTAGTTTGACATAATTGTGAGCTAGTGGTAACCATACAGACAACAGCCAAGTTTCAAATCTAAATTTGAAGTGAGCCAGTGAGTGTTTGTAACTGTTGTCCACCAGAACTTGGCGCCTATTTTTGTGATTTTAATTTTTTTAAAGGAAAATCGTACTTGGCTCTTTTACAGGAATGTTTTTTGTTGGATATCACTTCTTTTTGTAGCCTAATTTCGAGGAAAACATTTTCTTTTGGTATTAAACTTAATAACTTGTAACTTGCGTCTTACTTTTCATGTACAAGGGAATTATATCAATATTTTGTAAAGAAAAAAAAATAATACTACTAATTGTAAAAAAAGAATACCTGTGCCATACACAGTGTATAGAAGTTTTTATACCTTTCAATATCCTTATAGAACATATTTAGTATTGTACACTTCCAAGACTACTAATAAAAGTAATGCCATTTTTATAATTATTACTGCCCCTACTACTACTACAAGCATTCTATAATACTACTACAGGAAATAAAAACAACAACAAAAATAACAATTACTACTACTATAAAAACTATTGCTACACTGGGCAATTGTTTTTAGAGGACTTGAGTTTTGAGGAGGGAAGAGATTATTAGTTTTGGGGGGGAGTGCGCCATCAGCTTTGGGGGGGATGGGCACCCCTGTGTATATGTATATGTATATGTATATGTATATGCATATAATTGAAAGTGCATCAAGAGTAAGAATAAAACTAACGATAGTAAAGAAAAAAACTCAGCATAGAGTACAGCATAGATTACAATAATTTTTTTCTAACAATCCAGACTAGCTGTTTAAGATTGCCCAAGCTCACTACTTTGTTGAATTTCGAAACAAATGAATAAGCATTTCGTTCAACTTAAAATAATTCTATTAAATATAAACATGCAATCTATTAATACAAAAATTTTCATATAATAACTTATACAATAGATCATTGTGTCCAAAGTAGTAAATGGAACCGTGTCAATGGCTATTATGTTGTTCCAGCGGTTTTATTCATACAGACGCAACTCCATAGACTTCTACTTGTGTTATTTAACTGTTGCTGTTAAAACAAAACGATGCAATAAAAAAATTTAGTGGATTGGAAATTACTTATTTATTTTTATAAACAGTAATAAATGGATTAGTATTTAGATGTTATATAAATGATACAGAGCCAAACATATTTTCTTTTCTTAAAAATCTAAAACCCTCTTGCTTGTAATGACACCACCGCAAGAATCTGGAACATTCATAACCTGATAGAAGTATTAATTCCGTTGCGCGTACTAAATTATTTTCCTCTGTTGATAATCCGTTGAATATCAATACTAATTTATTCCCAAATTAACTCATCATTATTTTTTTATATTTATTTTTAACACTGTGTTGCCTTTCTATGGAAAAACTTTAACTCTCTTTGTGCAAGCGTTCCATTTTAAATGATCTCGTACAGTTATTGAGAAAGAAATTTATTTTACACTTACTCGATCGTCACCTTCTGATATTCTCTTACCGACGAAGCCACTGTATTCATAAATTTACATCACAATTTAGTTTGAAATTGATATATTTACGATAGGCATTAAAGAAACCAATTAAAATTCGATTTATTAAAGTTTAAGCATCGAGATCTACTTTGTAACACTCATGGTCAGTCGGGGTGTTCGCAACATCCCCAAATAAATTGAAGGAACTGGAATTAGAGATATCGTTTACAAAATTAAATTGCTTTGAAATATATCACCATTACGTAGAATACGTAAATGTGTATTTGAATAAAAGTAGGTGGACCACAATAAACTTTTTATTATTTAATGTGGGTCGCGGTAATAACAAGTTTGAGAATCACTGGTCTAAGTCATAGACGTGTGCACGGAGAGAGAGGGGAAATGCCATCTCTAATAGCTTGGTACCTAGGTATAACGAAAATGTTTTAAACAGCACATAATTTTGAACTGGAATTCAATATACCTTATTCTCTTTCCAGTACTTAATATGACCAAAAAACTACGTTGTCAAAATATTCCGAAACTTAGTTTTGTAAAACAAACATATAATGTTTCAGCTTTCGAACATTTCTTTTCACGCGCCTTAGAAACTTTCCTGGGAAAGATACGTTTATTTTATTTTTCATTTTTACTACAACTGCTGGTGTTGTACCAACTTTGTTCTGAAACTGAGAATAAAATACTAGGATTGGTAGTGAATAATAAATTCAGAATAAGGCAAGATCAAGGGAAGAGGAAAACTATCAGATTAAACCAGAGAATTGGTTAAAAATATCAAGATGTAAATTGCGTAGTTTGTTAGCTTGGAATTTAGCTCGCCTTTCAGCACCGAAGCTATACTAAATGTCGAACTACGGTTTAAGGTGGAATCTAAAATAACGTTATGCGTCGCGTCGAAACATTTCAATGATCTAGCACCAAGATTCGAACCCGGAACCCCATTCTCCAAAGATACGTTCTCTGGCTAGTCAAGTATAATGTAATGCAAAGTGTTGGAATTTATTTATTGGGGTTCAATGTTGGTTTTCGATACCGACGATATCTCAAGCAAAATGCTTCTTGCTCGAAATATGGGCCCAAAGTTTATTTTCCAAAATCTGCTTTCACCTTGTAAGATGGAACCTGTTCTTCATACGCTGAATCCGTATGAAAGAATTACCTCTATATATTACAGTTCCAAGAGGATCAGAATTCAAATCGGAAGTTACATACATTTCTAAAATTTCCAGTTTTTCTATGAAGGTAAGTAAAAAAAATAAAACTTATTTCTAAGATACTGAGTCCACATATCAAGTTTGTTTTAATTCGAATTAATCTTTGATTATAAGTATCTCTCGTGCTTCCAAATCCAAATATTTTCGCTGTTCATAAAATGCATGAAAACATGAACAAACAAAAGAGCCGAAAATCAGTAAAAAAAATGAACCAAACAATATTATATATTTTAACCATTTATATCGTATCTGAGGTCGATGAAAGCGGTTGGATAGTACATTGGACTCAAATACTGTGTGTTTAGTGAAGAGTTTTATTTGTTATCCGTTGTCATATCATTCATGTGATAGCTTTGTTAGTGTTACCAAAAAATTACATATACGCTGATGTTAGTAGATCTGCAGTCTAAGCTTATCCTAGCTTACCAGCAAAATAAGGTTTATTGAGTTGACCATGAGTAGTACCAAGGTTGAGCATTGGAAGTAGCTGCAGTCAAGTGCAGCTGAAGGACTCAGCCCCATCTAACTGGAAATTCGTGATCAGTAATGCTGTTATGGTCGCAACCGAGATCCGCTATTTCAGCCTTACAAATGCAAAAGGCATATTGTTGTAATTTGGATTGTTCTTCATCCCTGAATCAAAGTT
Source organism: Thermobia domestica (assembly GCF_964235325.1). NCBI lineage: Eukaryota > Metazoa > Arthropoda > Insecta > Zygentoma > Lepismatidae > Thermobia > Thermobia domestica. The sequence goes on along the minus strand of NC_137454.1, from coordinate 41,540,072 downwards.
GTAGTGAAAGCCTCATATATATTGCAGTGATAAACTATCAGTCATGTGGAGCTGCTGTATATTACACGTCAGTGCAGTAGTATATAATAAGGTCCTATACTGAATCTTTTAATCTTACTAAAACAACGTAATCCTGAACTACTCGTAAATTACATTCCAATAAGTATTAGTGTTTCTTCGAAGATTGTGCGAATGCAAAACCGCGAATTTTAATTTTGCATTCTAAGGTCAAATACACATTTGTTTTACACCGTCTTTTTATTAGTTGCACATACAATTAGAGGGAGAGCACATTGAACCTGTACCGTTTCTTGGATGCATATTAACACTTGTCATAACTTGTATTGGCTAGCGATGTCCAATTCACATAAGGCGTCAACATGTTATATTTTCAATTCATAAACTTTATGTATGGTTCACGATGGTAGCTTTGAAGATGGCGGCTTTCATTGTTCTGTGTCCTCCTCAATTTCTCCTTATCTTTATTACTCCTCCACATTGTTCCTTTCCTTATATTTTGCGGTGTTTGACATTTATGCGATGGTTTTCCACACTTTTGGAAGACCATGTACATATAACTGCACATATTGCAGCAGTGGTTTTCCAAATCATTTTCAAGGTAGTTGCAATCGATTTAGAAATGACAATTACGTATAGAATGATAGAAATACGTCCGTCAATTTCCAATGTTCGGAAATAATCTATTTTTGTCCGATGTTTCCAAGTTTCCGTCCATTGTGCATCGGATCGAGCCGGCTAGGTTCGGCTCAGCCCACGTGACTTACCGCCTCAGTTCGACTCGGTCCAGGTGAGTCATTGGCTCGAGCCGTTCGGTTGGAATGAACCATCGGCTCTATTCGGCTCAGCTCAGGTTAGCCATCGCTCGGTTGGGTTCGGTCCAACTGAGCCGAGCACATCAGCCGGCTCGGTTGGGTGAGCTGTTGGCTTGGCTCATTTCTCGGTACGACTCGGTGATGACTGAGCCGTGAGGCGAGTCGCTCGAGCAGTTGTCAAAACTACTACTTTGAACCTGAGACAAAACCGATTTGAAAGCAGTAGAGAACATACCTTATTTCCACTCGCAAAATAATCATGGGAGATTGTTCGGGGTAAGGTAATGGCCAATGTTTCATGAAACTGAGGGTATTCTTGTGAAATATACTTTAGCAAACGGTGATACTATTGAGAACTATTGACATGTTTAAGTGAAAAAATGAGAGATCGTCGTGAAAACCTATCTAAAATAGTTCTGATACACCAGACAAAATAAAGTCCATATACGTAACAACAAATTGGGAGAAAATAAAATGTTGTCTCAGCAAATTTAGTACCCTCAAACCTTTTTCTATTACCTACTTAATAATAATAATAATAATAATAATAATAATAATAATAATAATAATAATAATAATAATAATAATAATAATAATAATAATAATAATAATAATAATAATAATAGATTTTGAGATAAGCGTCCCTTTCAGCAGCGTGGCTATGAGACGTGAACCTACAGCTTAACGTAGACTCCGAACCAAATGAGCTCCCGTCGGGAATGGAATCTGGGTCTCCCACGCCAAAGACGATAATAATAATAATAATAATAATAATAGATTTTGAGATAAGCGTCCCTTTCAGCAGCGTGGCTATGAGACGTGAACCTACAGCTTAACGTAGACTCCGAACCAAATGAGCTCCCGTCGGGAATGGAATCTGGGTCTCCCACGCCAAATACGCTTATAATAATAATAATAATAATAATAATAATAATAATAATAATAATAATAATAATAATAATAATAATAGCGTTCTCATGAAGGAGGTATTAAAGTTGATAGTGATCTCCTGGACACTAGAAACTCGGATTTACTTTCAGGTTTACTAAAATCTTACGGATCAATGCAAGAAGTGATTTGCACTAGGGAGAAATCACATTGGGAAATATAGAAAAGGTTTTACGTCTGTACACCTTCTTATTTTTGGATAAATTAGAATGTTATTCATCACTTCCGTGTAATACATATACTATAAAAGTGTACGGCAAGAATAACTGAAAGATTACAAAACGAAAAAAAGTAAGAGCATCGAGTGGAGTTCGAACCAGATCCAAAAGTACTAAATGCGTACAGAAAGAGAAAATTTAGCACGTAGTTTTATTGTATATGAACTGAAACGAATACATAACTTCAAAACAACTAGATTAGGCCTAGCAGACCAACTACACTAGACCATCATTAACAAGAAGGTAAGTTAACTGAATCAATACCTGATAAGAATAGTAACTATAACAAAAAGCTATACGTAATGTAAAAATAATAACAACAAATCTATACTTAATGTTAAAAAAAAGACTGCTCAATTGTAGAAAAGAGTTTACTGCAGCACCACTTCTAAAAACCGACTAAAATATTGCCGGTCCAACTCCGGGGAGTAGAGCTTTCGACGTATATGTCGCAGAAAATCAAAATAAGTGCACGTGTCCAACAAGGGCACATAGCTCTGGAAATGTGTGAGAGTGCACGCTACAAGAAAGAGCACTGTGTGAGGTTTAGTGTGGGGGAAAACGAAAGTCAGGGAATAGCAAGTACTCCAATGTAAACTGAGAAGGAAGACGTTCTAACAATGTCTGTAAAGAATGCCAAATAGGGGGAATGCCGTCGCATTGTGTATAACGGGAGCCAAAATGTCCTCTTGATTGCAGTTGTCACAATCGACGCTTTGAATAGCAAATAAGCGCGCGCGAGTGGGAATAAGCTGATGTACAACCTGGAACCAGGCTACTTGCATGTCCGAAGGTAGTACAGAGGCAGAGATCTGTAATGAATTGTGGAAAATGCTGTACTACTGGCTGGCGCGTCTGTGGATAAGTTAACGTTACGAGGGCATAATATAACGAACGTGAGGTGTGAAGGTGGGGTTTATGATCATCCCGGCATAAGTCCAATAGCGGATGAAAGTCCGGACATACGCCGGACACTGGACTGCAAATTGAATAAGAGGTGGATTCAAATTATGTTCATAACTTAGCCAGAAACAACTGATCCAGTGTTGAGTGAAAGAAGCTGCAGAAGTGAGCGCAGTGTAGGAATCTAACATGTAAAAATTTGGCATTTTAAGCGGATATTAACTAATACTAACCCACCAAGGAAACGTGGCAGGTAAAGTGCAGTGCGCGGAATACGGAAATAAAAACCGCGCCAGATATGCCAAAGAAACAAAGATTTGAACCGTTTGGTATACACCTCCGGTGGAGGGAAAACTCTCACCCGGTACCATAGTTTGGTCGCAACAAAAATATTGATAAATTGAATACGGTGTAATAACTGGAGCCGGCGAAAACGCTAGGAATAGAACAGAGGGAGCACTTGTGTTAAAAATCTCGTCATACTGCAAGGTAGGGCGTGACGTAAAGGGATTGCCTAAGAGTGTTAAGGAAGTGACATGTGGCAGACACGGAGTACCGGGAGCGCTCACAGATGACTGAAAGCTATTAAACTGTAACACGTGAGTTTTCCTTTCGTTATAATGAAGACCAGAGCAACGAGAATATCGCTGTAAAACAGGAAAAACTCCCTGGAGAGTAGCAGAATCCACTCCGGTGATTGTCATATCATCGGCAAACTCAAAGATGTTTTGGCTGCAAAATAGAGAGGGGCCAGAAGGAGATAAAGTTGCTAAAGGATTAAGGAAGGGGTCTAACACTAAGGCAAAAAGCGTATTGAATAGACTGCACCCTTGACGTAACATTCGCTGTGACGAAATGAGGGAGGATAAATGGCCATTAATTTGAATATGGAAGTTCGCCGTAGCATAAAGGATGGAAATTAGTTGATGGAAAGCAAACGAAAAGCCCCACGCTTCAAGCGTTAAGCGAAGGAAACCATGATTAACTCTGTCATATGCCTCAGCCAGGTCTACTGCTAAGGCTTCTACGGGGACCTAACGAGAATGAAAACAAGCGAAAAGATCCTGCAGAGATCGAAGGGTGTACTGAATGTTATGCGTCTCATGAAGACCCGCCTGAAAAGAACTGATATATCGGCGAATAATGGAGCACATTCTCGCAGTAAGAACTTTCGTGAATAGTTTAAGGTGTACTGGTAGTAAGACAATGGCTCGATAATCAGTAAACACGAGTGCAGTAGAGGATTTCGGGATGAGCACAACGATAGCTCTATTATGGGGAAAATTTCTCCTGCCAACAAAGAGTTAAGATCGGTACAAGAATCGCACTGAGAAGAGGCCAATAACGTCGGTAAAAGGAAATGCTCAAACCATCAGCCCCTGGGACAGTGACACTGGGCACGTCTGAGAACAGAAGATATTTCATTCTTTGTAATTGGACGCATCAAATCATGACCGTCATGTGCAGTTAGCTTGTGGGGTATTGTGGAAAAAATTCCGGTGTAAACGTATAATCCATAGGCTGCGCACTCGCAAATGCGGTATAGTATCGAGTAAATTCCTGTAATATTTGCAGAGAATCTGTGGTAGTAGTGCCAAAACCAGGAGTCGATGAAGGTCGAACGCCGTTGTCGTAACAGGAGGTCGACGTGATACAGGAATTAGGTTTCCTCCGGAAAACAATGATAGAAATCCTCAGAAAAAAGCTTGAAGAGAGGTAAGAGAGTCTGTCTGTCGCAGCCGACATTTAACGTCGTGAATGCTGGCGTGATTGACCAGTGACGGTGGTGCCGTCCAAAGTTCACAAAGAGCACGATAAAAAAGTCATGTAGCTAACGGTCATATTCACGTGCGAGTTTACCACATCCTTGAAAAACTACGTATTTTATGTTTACAGTAAAGCAGCCACTAAGGTCTGACAGTCGGATAATATTGTTTCATTCTACTCCAGTACTCAAAACGCGTGGAAAACGCTTCCACCACTTCGTCACGTGACATCACTTCAGTATTAGTCTTCCAGAAGGAAGGACCGCGTGCAGCAAGAATAAAAATGGAGCTTAAAGGCTACTTCTATTGCTGCGTGATCTGACATCGGAACTGGTAAAATCAATACGTGTAGCACTGCAGTCATAAAAGGGCCTTAACGTATGCGCTGTCGATTCTGTTCTTAGTAGTGGGGCTGCAGAAAGTCATAGCATATGTTGAATTAGATGTAATCAGCGCATCGTGTAACTTCAGAGCGCGCACCAGCTCCAATAAAGAATGACAAGGAGTTGAAGGGATGAGAGAATTACGAGGATCTGTCACCGCATTAAGATCACCTACCAATATACATTGATTTACGCCGGAAGTAAGCAAAGACGGAATGGTTGTGGTATAGAACTCTTCCCTGAGATAGGTAGAATACCCATATAAACAGATGATACAAATATTTTAGCAGCGAATGGCTCTACAATCAGATGACATCACTCGGTCATAAGTTAAGCCCTTCCTCACTAAAATAGAGATACCTGTAGATGGTTCGCAATTGATAATGGCATTATAATCATAAAGAAACTCAAAAGAAGAGAAAGTCAGTTCGGTGAAACAACAGACGTCAGTCGGTGTCTCTCAATGAATTGTTTAAGGAGTGAAATATTTTCACGCAGAGCTAATAGGTTATTTAGCGATAAAATGGTAAAGGAGTTTATTGGTGACATACCTACACTCAACAAGAAAAGCCAAACAAAAAAATACTTACTTGAGTAATAATAGGCTGTACTCTTACACACAGAAAGTCGTGTATGTAAATGAACGACATATGATACAAGTAACCTGCCCACTGGTAAACAAGAAAGCAGCAAGACAAGCCTAATACATTACATGAATCCATAGTAAACAACAAAGACACATTCGTAATATAAGGTCCAAGGACAATCACACCTTCACTCATTGCAGATCCGAATCAGAAATAGCACGTTCGTGGGAGTCCGTGTCACGTGATACTGCATGGTTCGTCTCTTTAAGAACATTAAGAGATATACTCTGGTCTTTTTCCTAGTAGATGACCTTGATCCTCTTCTTCGTTTTTGTTGCGAAGCGGGAAATGGGTCTGCAGACACAACACTTGTAGGTAGTGGAGGAGGGGTGAATGTGCCAGGCGCGGAGGAAGGGGAGTCACTCGTGATTGAAAGAACATCTTGAATCGGTGAATTAGCAGCTGATAGCTTAATTTCCACTGGCGTATCTTGTGGAAGCAGAGGTGGCAAGGTCGTTATAGAGGCATATAACACTCGTCGATTTTGTCGATGACAAGGAGCAACGTGAAGTCGGGCTAACTCAGGAAACACACACACATCGCACAGAAACGGGTTGGGTTTCACACTCGAAGTTCTGTTTTTTTTCTTTAAAAGACAAATAGAGACCGTGTGAAACTGAGACTGGCAGTAAAAACAAGCAATCGGTTGAACGTCATATGAAATACTCAGATTATAACCCTGCAGTATTAGACGAGATTTTTATGAAGGCCCATATGTATGATAAGGACGCCAGTGTCAATCCCGGTAGGGAATGGGACAGTCCAAAATTGCTGTTCTACACGTCGCACTTTTCCGTAAGGACTAAAATGATCTAGTAATTGTAAAGGCGCTTCAAAGAGAAAATCAAAACTAGGCACCATTTTAAGTGGGTCTTCAGCCGGCAAAATCCTCACAATGCTGGAATTCCCATCGGCGTGGTGAAATTCCCATCGGCGACAGGTTCAGGGGCTGTCGATGCAAACTGTTCACACTCCTTTAAGTTCTTGAACTTAATGTAAATACTGTAGGACTCTTCATGTAATGAAGGACACAAATTTTATTGAAAAGGTGCGGAAATGTCTTATTTAACCATGGATAGAATTGGTTACAATTTGGGCGAGAACTGCGGAATCTCTTATCAAACATAAATTTGTATTGCAGATCCTTTTTATATGACATTGTACGATGAAAAAAAAGAAGAATTAATTCACACTGAACTCACAAAGATAGGCACCAAACTGGCCAAGCCCTATATTCCAAAGGAAACCGCCAGGCACACAAAACAGCAGGTGTGGGAAGAACAGTAACTACACTACCAGCACACGCTGTGATATGCTTAACTCGAACACTCGAGCGGAACTGAGACACATTGCTATCGAAACGACTGCGAAGTTTCATTTCAATTTTAAGGATATAGAACGGAATTGTTACCAACTCTTCTTTTTTAACGAATTTTTTCGTTGAAAAGCGTGTGTGATTTACCTACAACCAAGTTTTCTGCAGTTACCAAGTACTATGATGTTCTAAATGTATCATTACATTAAATTACAAAAAGAGAACTGAGTAGTTCAAACAGCAAACTGTGAGCTGTGTTCCGAAATATCGTTATTTTTTCCTGTCATTTCCCCTACCATTACGTCGAATGCGTTGTTGCCAAACCTACAATTTAAAGGGACAGAAAAATTCGGGGATGAATTATATCTTGGAGAAGTGTACAAGTGTGTGAGAAGTCTTACTATGTAGAACTTCTCTTTCTCCGTCCGTTAGTCTGTATCAGAGTGAGGTGCCAACTTCGGTGGTACTCCGGTGCTCGAATTCACACTAAAGATTTTGTGGAGTTTACTAAGCCACCTGCTCAATTTTATCCGAGGCCTGAAATACGCAAAGGAAAACTACTTATACAGAGCTATCAAATGAGCATCCACTTATTTTGTTTAGTAATATTTTGATACTCCGTAAAAGAAATACAGCGACTCTTGTTACTTTTGGAACTTGAAACATACTTAAAAAAAGTGTTGTATGGAACCGGCTACAGAAAGAGTTGGAAATATTGAAGTTACTGTTTTGTGCTGTGCTGCCAACTACAGGTTTATTTACATGCTTTGTGCCAACCTGTCGCACCGTATTTTTTATACACGTAATTTGTCCAACCAATATGTTCTAATCGTTAAGTAGAAAGTTATTCTAAGGTAGCTTTCACACTATGATTTTGTGTACCGCTCACGTGAGCTGCAATTCCTAGCTTTACATTGTCTTAAACGTACGCTTTCACACACGCACATCGGCGCAAGTGAACCCCGGCTCTGAGCTGCTATGAAGATCACTCCGCCAGTAACCGGCTCGAGCGGGCTGCTGGGGGGAGAATAACACGCTGCCTTATGAGTGCCCTTCACACGTGAGCAGCTCACAAGATGTAGTGTGAAGGCGCACTACATATATTTAATATTGAAAATTTTCTCGTTTTGGTGTTAATCTGATGAAATACATAATTTATACTATTACACAGTTCGTTAAACTAAGATATAGACATCCTGAAGCAATTGCAAAATTTTCTTTCATCTCTTCGCAGTTTGGGAAACAGACCCTTACAACGATAACCTGCATTTACGTTATTTTACTTAATATGTAGGGCAAAATTGCTTTAACATATGAACTCGCTATTCAATAGAAAAAGAAGAAAATGATAAAATGTCATGAATAATCTTATTTTGTGTATTTTCAGTTATTCGATATCAATGTTTCTTGGTTTGTTGTTAAGGCCAATAGTACGGTTACTGTGATAACAGTTCCGTTGCCAGACTTGTTTATCTATGGTTGTTAAAAATCTAATGCAAGAGAATGCCATGTTATTATGCAGAAGTGTAATTTAGGTAATCCTAGAAACTACCATCAGCTCTAGTTGGCGTGTAATACTATTTACTATTGTGAGGTTTACGATTTATGATTTCAGAAGTTGATCGAGTGAAAACTGTAAAATGACTGGCGTATACGGCGTACAAGACAGAGCTAAGATTGCCGCCAGGTATGAAGTTTGGAGGTCGGTGGTGTAAGTGTGGAGATGGTGGAGGCAAGAGCGAGATAAAAATGCAACGCTTAACCGTACGAATCTAAAAATGAAAGGGAATTGCTGTTTATGCAAGATGAAGCTCCACCCCACTACGAAATTCCGGCGAGAGCATTGGTTGACCATTTCCTCAATAGATGGATTGGCCGCCAGAGACCAACAGAATATTCCGCACGCAGCCCCGATATAACTCCATAGGACTTCTTCCTTTAGCATTGGGCTAAAGAACTAGTGTACAAGTTAAACCCAAGTACCAGTTAATAATCTTGAACAAAATATTAGTGAAGTGTTTACAAATGTTCCAGTTGAAATGTTAAGAAAAGCCATGGACTCTGTTCCTAAAAAATCCAGAAATGTGTAGAAAATGTTGGTGCATTCATTGAAGTGTAACTTAATAACCAAATGGTACACCCTAATAATGTATTCCATGGGAATAAAGCTGTAATAGGTTGTTTACTTTTGTAAATATTCATTGTTGCAAATACGCAATAACTTCACAACCACCCTGTATATAAGAAAAATTAGGTCTCTCTTATCTAAATTTCTCCTATTGCATTTGTACAACCCTGTGGAGTAGTCGTTGACGACCTTCTTCAATATAAATCATTAACTTCACTTACAGGAGTTTGCATCACGCGTTAGTCACGCTCTTAATAGAACACTGGAATCGACTGTGCATAGGACTCCCTCCACCTTATGCAGAGTCGTTTTGACGTATGATTAGAGTCATACTAAAGGCCTGACTACCGCAGGAAATATATCGTCGCATGAGAACCAGAGGAACGTAACTCCATTTTCGTAGGTTTACAGGCTAGAGAACAAAAATATTATTTTCCTAGAAAAAAAATTGTTTTTAATAAGATGGTAATTGTGCTACATTACAACAGATGATCGACAAGGAGAAGAAATAGAGCTAAGTTCCATTTACACCAAGTGGAGTTTTCAAAATTATGTCCAAGCATGAGGAAAACGAAAATCGCATTTTTGGAGTTAGGTTCTTCAGTTTCTAATGCGACGATATGCACAGTATATGTTTAGAGTTTCCTCATTTTATGTAGAATAATGATTATTATTTACGTAATTTTATTAGTACTTTGCTCTATCGGAGAAGGTTTTGTTTACAATCTACTCTCCCGGATGTAGGAAGCATGAATCAGTGTTGGAAACTCTACATTTATGTACAGTGACGTTGTAGTGTAACTTTTGGTATTGTAAGTGAGCGGAACTGAGCAACTATACTTTTAATTCAAAAATTATTGAGCAATGATTTAAAATGCAATTATTGATAGTAAAAGAAGTATCATAGTGAATCTCACGTGGATATTTACGACCCGCTCGGGAGAGTAATGCTTCCGCAAGTACGTTTTATCGCGCGCTACTCTAGTCAGCTCTTTTACGCGCTATCCTAGCCAGTTGTTTTAAGTTAGTTACAAAATTTAAATCATGGAGTACAAGCGGAACAAAACGAGCCCTGCAGGACTTCTAACCCGTTCCTACTACTACTAGTACTTATCTTCACAAAAGTAAGTAAATCACTTTTTTGAGTATTATTTTCATATTATTTTAATTTAAAAAGTGTTATAAAATGTAAAAAAAAAATGTAAAAAAAATCCTAGGGCTGGGTTTGAACTCACGCCAAAAAGAGATTTTCGTTACTAGCATATAGCACTAACCCACACGACCACGAAGACCGACAGCAATAACCGTTTGATTTCTGCTATTTGAGTGCAACGTTTCAAGAAATGAATAACGCCAACCAATCAGAACTGTGTTTTTGATTCCTACTTACGGGAGCATTAGTCTCCTCAGCTAGTCCTGGATATTTTGATTAGTTAATTTGTTTTATAAAAATTGTAGTGATCAGAAGGAGACTGAATTACTTTACTCCTTATTGGAAATAGGTGTAGTCTTACTGTGAATTCTACTTCTGCCGGTGTCAGTGTTGGAAATATCTAAGATTTTTCCGTCTTCAGAAATACATAATGGGGATATGTGGTAAGTGTTCCAAGTCTATATCTAGACTAGATACTAATTTAAAGATACAATGTGGAAATGCAAAAAACTCTTTCATGGGATGAAGGAGGAGGATGTTAAATTTCTGAAAGTCAGTGACCAAATTTGGCGTTGTGAAGATTGTAGTAGAGTGCGACGAAAATCATTGGTGTGACGAAAATCATAGGTTTATTAAACAAAGGAAGGTCAAAAGAAATTTATCCTGTAAAGATCTAGGTTTATCTATTGGAGGTCCTGTCTATATTAACCGTAGTCTGACATTGCATAGGCGAATAGTCTTTAGTGAAGCGAGAAAAGTTAAGAGAAAAAAATTACGATTACTTGTGGATAGACTATGCTGGTAATATCCAACTAAAGAAGAAAGCTGATTATACTTTTGTATATACACTTATCACAGTTGAGGAAGTAAGACGTCTGATATAGATGCATGAGTGAAAGCCGTAATTTGATACATTTAAATTATCAGAATGTTAGAGATATACGTAGTAAAATTACAGAATTATATACAAATATTGCAGCTTCAAGCTTTGACATAGCATTACTAACTGAAACTTGGCTGTGTAAGTGTATATACAATGGTGAGTTATTGACCAAAGGTATAATGTCTATCGGTGTGGTAGGACTCATAAAAATAGGAGTGGTGTACTCATAGCTATTTTAAGAGACTAGTAACATATATTACCCGCTTCGCTGGATTAAAATGAAAACTTAAATGCACAACTCTGTATCTTATGTGTTTAGTACCCGTGAAATATGCTGCTTTCGTTTTTAATGACATCGATTTAAGAAGTATCGGAAAGATCATTGATCATTTCGGCGACCCTCAAAAATATGGATTCGACACTAATATATATATATCCCCCTCCCCCATGTTGCGGGCCATGGCATCGGAACTGTCACTGTTCATCTCAGCGACTCCAAAAAATGTGGATTCAGCAGTAATATCGGTCACTTTCGATCATTTTCAAATATTTCTTCCTCCTCCTCCCCAAAGTTGCGGGGTTGAATTTGAATTTAAACGGGATCCAACATATCACTGTTCATCTAAGCGACCCGAAAAACTATAAATTCGACAGTGGCCATTTTCGATCATTTTATATATCTCTTTCTTCCCCTCCCCCAAGTGGTGGGGCTGATTTTAGATTTAAAAATGATCGGAAATGTCACTGTTAATCTGAATGATCCCGAAAACTATGGATTAGACATAATATTGGTCATTTTTGATTATTATTATAATTATTATATACATATATATCTCCCCTCCCCTCCCCCATGCTGCGGCACACGGCATCAGAATGCCACTGTTAATCTAAGCTACTCCTAAAACTATGGATTCCACACTAATATGAGTCAGTTTCGATCATTTTTAAATGTTTATCCTCCTCCCTACGTTTACCCTCCCGAACTATCAGGGCTGAACTTGGATTGAAACAGCATCAGAAGTGTCACTGTTTCTCTCATCGACCCCGAAAACTATGGATTCAACACTAATATTGGTCATTTTTAATCATTTTTAAATTTCTGTCCCCCTCCCCTTACGTATACACATCTCCTCTTCCCCCTCCTGCGTGCGGCGGCATACGGCATTAGAATTGTCATTGTTACTCTCAGCTACTTCCAAAACTATGGATTCGACACTAATATTAGTCAATTTCGATCATTTTCAAATATTTATCCCCCTCCCCGCCCCAACGTTGTATCGTCAAATTGAATAGCCTAAAGCAACCCCTGCCCCTAAAGTCATGTATGTTGAAAATTTGATTGAGATCGGTCGGGTGGTTCAAGAGTGATGAAGTCAGAAAGGCAGTCATTTTAAGGTTAACTTTCTTTTATATACATCTCTCCGTCCCCCTCCAGTAGGTTGGCTCGTCAAAGTGAAACGACAGGAAACACCCAAGGTCCGACCCTCATATATGTTGAAAATTTGATCGAGATTGATTGGCTGGTTCAACAGTTATTAGGTTTTATTGGTTTTTATTTATACCTCCCCCTCCCCCTTCCCTAGGATCTACATTAAAGTGTAGTTCCAAAAATGTTTCCAGATCAGAATCTCATGTATCTTGAAAATTTGATTGAGATCGGTCGGACAGTTCAAGAGTTATTAAGTTACAAAAATAGTCACTTTCAGTCTTATATAAATTGATTTGTATATATCTACTCCTTCTTCTCTTCTCCTACGTTGCTCCGTCAAATTTAAATCACAAAAACGATCCTAGGTCTGAACCTCATCTATGTTGAAAATTTGACCAAGATTGGTCGAGTGGTTCAGGAGTTATTAAGTTTTACTTATTTTTTATACCTCTCCTTCCACCCCTCTCCTTAGTTCTACCATCAAAGTGAAGAGCCTAAAACCAGCTCAGCCTCGATCCTCATCCATGTTACAAATTTGATCGAGATCGGTCGGGCAGTTCAGGAGATTTAGAGTCACAAACATAGTGATTTTCAATTTTATATATATAGATTGTGCATTTGAGGTATCCATAACAGTAAATTGTATTGAAGTTATTTGTCTAAAAGTTACAATATCTAGAAGAAGCTTCTATATAGTATTGGTATACTTTCCACCGAATAGTAAAGAAGGAACCTATAATGAGTTCTTCCAAAAATAGAGGAAATCGATGACATCTATTATTAAAATTTGCTTGTTGTTGGTGATTTTAATATATCATCTATTACGGATGCTGATTTTGATTTTTTGCAGGGTAGGCCTGTTTGTGATATGTTGGGAAATTTCGTTTCTTTATATAACTTAACATTACATAATATAATAGGGTTTTAAGGCTACAGATTTTAGACAGGAGCATAGTAGCAGACGTGATTTAATACTAAATCTTCGCCCCATTAATAAAACGCTTCTAGCATTTAGCGCAGAGGAAGTGAAGAACTTGGAGTCTCTTCTTCCATACTCACATCCAAATAGTCATCCTTGCAATACACAATTTGTTACGTCCTTAAGAGTTCTAAGTTCTAATGATAATAACGATATATAATAGCTACTTCACCTGAGTGGGATTAATTTTAATATTAAGACGTACAATGTAAATTTTTATTATGATCATTAACAAGTATCCACAGTTATTTTGTATTCTATTGGATGTTTAGTAAATAAGAAAATATGAATTAAAATTTCAATTATGAATTTCATATTTCGCTTCAAGGGGAAAAGCAGCTACATAATTTTCACGGTAATCGCATATTATAGTAAAATGTGATATGTTCAAAGCATAAGTTCAAAGAAACTACAAATTTAAACTTTAAATAAAGAGATCAATGCCAGTGTGTCTTTTACAAGACTTGATAATTTTCAGGATCAAAAGAGCCAGTGTCAAGAGATATCTCAGAGATAAGGTGAGCTATATTCCTACTCATGAAACTGTATCCGTTAGGGCATAGGTATGTCGTTTAACAGTAAAAGTATTACTTTTCTATTTCCAAGAATGTTTGAAATACCTTCAAAAATTTGAAAGAAACTTCAACTGTGTTATCCTCAAAATTGTAATTTTTGACAGTGACACTAGTAGATCGGAGCCACAAAGTCTCATTTCAAAAGCGCGCAGGTTTTGGATCGTCTGGCAAATTTTTGTTTCTCGGGTGCCGACATTGTTCTACGCATAAACGTTCCGATTGTCGCCTTCATCTGAATTTCTCGCATTTTTTCAGTCTGTGTCTAGCCATGGAGCAGTTTACTATAGTGCAACGTGTGTTAATTGTGAAAACTTTATCAGAACGGAAATAGTTAATGCAACAACTGTCAGGTGACTTTGAGTGGTTTTAGGGGAGAAATGAGGCACCGAATGAATCAACACTTCTCAAAATTAGAAAAAGTTTATTGAAACGAGATCAACAGTGAACTTTAAAAGTCCTGGAGTTTTTTTGTTGGCGAACTCCAAGTGGAAACTTGTCAAGAAGTCATAGCATTTTTCAGGAAAAGAATTATTGCATGCCAGAGCAGGAGTATTGTGCAGACGCCATTCACAATACCTGAAATGGGAATGTGAAGTTCATAACCACACACACACAGATATCCATATACATACATACACACACACACACACACACACACACACACACACACACACACATATATATATATATATATATATATATATATATATATATATATATATATATATATGTGTGTAACTTTTGAATACTACATGCTTTTGAACAAGGCATACCATGCCTGTTGATTTATACATAGAATTATAATAATTTGTTTTATGAGTTATTATTTCATAGATCCACGGGTGCATTTATTGAATGCAAATAAGCATATTTCCTAAAACTGTGGTAATGTCATCATCTATACAATGGCATGCTTTAGCCAACACTCATAAATGCTCTCATAACATCACAAAACCAGAGAGCTGTATTTCCTGTTCCTTCATAGGCTACATTGAATCAGGATGTTGTTGTGGCGTTTCCATCTGGGAGTGACATTGTGTGTCCATTATGTGGTTGAGTGGTCATGCCAAGTTGTAACAGATTATGTTTGGCTGTTTACTTCGTGCGAATCAAACGAAAACTCAAAAAGATTCTTCTCTTATCATACAACTCACTGTATTGTATGCATTCATAACTTTCATAACATAAATTTCACTACAATTATACACCCCACAAATCTAATTACGCTCTGGAGTAAAAGAGTTTCCCCTAATAAAAGGAGTAAATATAAAACCTATTTATTTGCAGTATGTGGCAATGAATCAGGTGATTATGCGTGCAGCAGGATAAAGATAAAAATTACTACTAAACAGGGTGGTTCACGAAAAACCGGCCCGCCCATCATAAGGTCGAATAACTGTACTTGTAGAAAGAAATAAAATACTATCAGATGGTACAGAAAACTTAAACACATACACACACCCACACACATGTCATTAATGGAAAAATCTGTACTCATCAATATTACAGAAACTTACAGACAGTGGTGTATTTTTTCCTCCTGTATCAATTAGGGTGGCCAACTTTTTAAAATGGAAATACCGCACGCTCTCCTGGAGTACGTATACTCTTAAAGTTGTGATTAGCCAAAAATGTGAACAACCGGAAAGTATAAAATTGAATGATTCGGAAAAGTTCGAATTTAATAACTTTAGTTACTTTTGAAAGATTTATTAAACTTACTTCTTTCAGTTTTGGTTAAATCGACACATGCAATGTTTGAAGTCTATCATCAATAATACATCGTATTTAGAAGAGAAAAGCAAATACAATTGACAATATAATCTTAGTACGCAGGAAATGTACTTGAAAAATAAGTCTTACCAGCTCTGCTGGGATTGGTAAAGTCTTATAATGCCTACACACTTTTACTGAATCTGGATGCATTATTTAATTGGAAGAGAAGAGCAGTGCTAGCTGCGCTCTTGAAAATGTTTAGCAGTTTTGATAAGTTCAGTAAATTTTCCTGACTTCAACTCAACAATATATTCCGCACGCAACAGGTCGATATCAAAGAGAATTATAAACTCTGCTTTAACCATGTTCATCGACAAGCAATTCCTTTCGTCACTCCAAAATAACCTGAATAGAACGGAAAATATGAGTAGTAAGAGAAAATTACCGGACATTTAAGTTCGGTTTTGAGGTCACGCCGGACAAGGAAGTAAACAAAATCGAACTGTCCGAAAAAATACTGGACGATTGCCAACTGTTTAACTCTGGTTTTAGGTTCTAAATGACAGAAGTCATTATATAAAAAAATGTGGACTGTATTTGAAATGATGTTACACATTAGCTTTCATTTTACACAAAAAATGATTTAGTGTCACCACAAGTCTGCTTTCATGACCTTTCACACAGCCATCGAACACACAAACACACTTCTTTCTTTTCAGTGTTACCAGATCTTATGTTCTAATAATAGCTAACTTTATAAAAGTTACTAAAATATATAAACCCCAACAGCAATCCTAGCATCAATGCACATTCGTACAAGCTTTAACCAGGGGAGGATTCAAGACTGACTTCTGGGGGGGGGCGGTGTGTTGTCATACTGCTATTTTAAGGGCTCCAAACTTTGGGATGGGTTTTATTTATATATATAAAATAAGAAAGCTTTACTCCTGGGGGGGGGCGATTGCCCCGATCGCCCCCCTGGCTTTAACATGTTGTTGTGCATTCTATGCAACTATACTTCGTCAATTTTTTGAATTTCACTACGGATATATTACTTAAGTCTGCTAGTGCTCTACGTCTGTTTGAGTACACTTTACCTTTCAAAATGCCTTACAAATAAAAATCACAAGTATACGCATCTTGTGATCGGTGAGGCCATATGCACAAGGTGACCAGACGTCCCGTATTAGCCGGGACAGTCCTATTTTTCAACCGCTGTCCCGTTTCTTTCCTGATTGTCAAACGGGATGCCTAAATGTCCCGTTTTTAAACAAAAGTGACGCAGGTGTCCCGTAATTATTATTCAAAATATAAATGGTCAATTCAAATTCTACACTCTTCTGTACCAACACTCATTGGGAAGGTTCAGCTGTGTCTGGAAATTCTGAATGTTCCAAGCATGGCTTTACTTAATCAACTTTCCATCCCGCAGTAGAAAAAATACAAGGTCAAACATTTACATTTTTTAAGGTAATTTCTGTTTTATATGATTTAAAGAAAAATTCGCAGTATGTTCATACTTTCTATCAAACTGCAGTTGAATATTTAAATAAGTGAATAAAAGCCCTTGAAACTTTTGAAACAATTTAGTTAGATTACGCTTAAAGGTGTACCATGTTGGCAGGATATACAAAAACTGTAGATTTTATTCAGGAAAATAGTCCTTTCGTTCAGATTGATGATACTGCTCTTTACGACGACTGCGTGTATTTAAAAGAATACTTGACACCAGAAATATTGACTAAGTGGATCTCAAATAGAGTATCTCCTGACAAGTTCTGAGTAGAAGTATTTTCCCATTTCTGTTCTAACGTACCGTATTCAAATCTTCTAAAAGTTGTGGAGTTCCTTCTCTGTTTACCCGGGACTAATGATCCAACTAAACGTGTATCCTCACACATGAATGTTTTGAGGACAACCCAACTGTCTTTGAAAGCTGTGCTAATCAGTGAGATTAATTTTGATCAGTCTTGTATTAATTTCTACAAACTGTTGAATGCAAACAAAGAACTGTTAAAGAGGATCCAGTAATCCCAAAATACCGGTGAAACTTGAGATAGATGATAGATGTTCAATAATGAGGTAAGTAGATTATTAGTAGTTAAAAGTACTGTTGGATAGTACTTAAGTTAGAAACGATACTCTTACTTGTGTATTTTATAATGCAACCTGGAAGTCAGACATTTACCCCCGTCGCCGATTCGTATGCGTCCTGTTTTTGCAAGTAGTCCAGTCCCTGTCCATAAGACCCGTAGGAATTTTGAGGTGGACTAAGTTTCTCTTCAGATCCAAGTAAGACACGTCTCAGTGATGGAAAAAATCTTGGGTGATCATCTGGCAACCCGGGCATAAGTTGGCAAATTGGAAATTCAATATGGCCGCCATGCGAAAATGCCATATTTACCTAAAACACGAATATCTCATCATTAAATGAAGCTAGAAACTTCATTCTTGTACCGAATTCAAGATAATGAACACTATAATCAAGAAACATTCGTAGCATCGAAACATAGTGCCGCCATTTTTAAATATGGCGGCAGGTTTTTCGAAATTTCGATTTTTTTCGTACACTATTATCATTTATTCGAAGATAACTACGAAACTATAAGAGATATCATAAACATACCTGAAATAAACGGAATAGAGCATAATGAGAGCTTTCCAACGGTACCAATATCTTTTCTCTATCTTTAAATTTGACGGAGTTATTGAAATTTTAGTAGCTCAAGGTGTTTGGCTTCAGATTAAATTTAGTAAGGTGAAGCCAATCTCCTCATGATTTTCATCCAAAGTAATAATTAAAAATAGGCATCGCCAAGCACGTAGCCAAGGGAGGGGTCCGGACCCCCCCCCCTTCGAGACTAGAAATGAAAAAAAATAAGGAAGGATAAAACAAAATGAAATGACAAAAAGAAGGATCAGCGTTAAAAATAAAAAAGAGAACTACGGGAAGCTTTTGCTTACTCTCTCTTATGAGGAGATTTGTATTACTTGCAATATGGTGGCGAGGTAAGCGAGGTATTCTGGAAGAGTCAGGGAATTTGAAATTTCAAGAAAAGTTATGGGATTCTCAGAATTCCTGCTACTATTCAGGGAGATTTCAAGCTTTCGAAAGCATAAGTGCCGTTGTGTAACAGCGTGGACATTTTTAATCATAACTTTTCGTCATCGCATCCTTGCAGTATCAAACATATTATTTCAAGGACAATTTTCTGTTGCTCCTTTAACCTGTCACTTGGAACCGACAGTAGTTGACGGAATTATAAAAACAAAAAATTATGTTGAAAGAAAGTTCTGTTAGCATTTGATTCAACAGAGAAAGGAACGCATATATTGTAAAACTAGTTGAATATACACATGCTTCGCACAGGGGCTGTATTTTGAAGTCAACACCTGTGAGAATATCACCATTGATCTCAGCGACCGTGAAAACTATGGATTTGATACTAATATCGGTCATTTTGGGCTATTTTTTACATGTCTCGGTATCCACCCCCCGCTGACTCCCGGCCTGCATACTTGCAAGTCATCGCTAATGGAATTGTCACCATTGATTTCAGCGACCGCGAAAACTATGGATTTGACACTATTTATCGGTCATTTTGGATTACTTTTATATGTCTTGGTATCTCACCCCCCTCCGGTGACCTCCGGCCCGGAGCCGAATAGCGTGAAATTGGAAGTTAATGCGACTGGAGTTTCACCATTGTTTTCAGCGACCGCGAAAATATGAATTTGACACTAATAGCTCAAGTGGTAGAGCATTGACTTCGCATTCGGGAGGTTGTGGCTTCGAATCAGGCTGCCTACCATCCTGACTGAGATTTTCCAGAGTTTTCCTCAGTCCTACTAGGCAAATGCCGGGATGGCACCTACTAAACAGGCCCTGGCCGATACCTTCCCAAATCCTTTCCATTGTTAATGTTGTTGGATATCTATATATATAAAAGAGAACGTACAAATCCTTTGTCCGCTCATCACGCTAATACGGCTGAACCAATTTCTTTTATTTTTGGGGGGTTATTAGGATTTGGACCCTAGATGGTTTTTATCATATCACTTTAATTTTCAATTACCAGTGTCTTGAGATAATTGGCCATTCAGGTGTCCATTACGTACAAATCCTTTGTTAGTTCATCATAGGTATAAAAATAAACGTATGTATATGCAACCCGCATGACCGTGTCACTCGGCGGGTTAACATAAATGACAGGCGTTATAATGGTTTTTATCATATCACTTGAAAGCGAAAAAGTAAAAATTATCTAAGTAACAAAGTTTATTGCGTTCGGGGGTGACCGCAGCGAAGCGGGGCGGGTTAACATAAATGACAGGCGATATAATGTTAACATTTACTGCAATCTTCTATGGTTTTTATCATATCACTTGAAAGCGAAAAAGTAAAAATTATCTAAGTAACAAAGTTTATTGCGTTCCGGGGTGACCGCAGCGAAGCGGGGTGAACGCTGCTAGTTCAATATAAAATGGCCTTTGAGCTGTATCTGGTGATTGTTAAATAAATAAATAAATAAATATCGGTCATTTCCTACTACTTTTACATGTTCCGGTAAACGACCCCTGAAACTCCCCTGGTTCGAATTTCGACAAAAACGTTTAACTCTGGTCTGGAGCCTGGACCAAGTGACTAAAATTTTGTAACTCTCGGTCAATTTGTCTGGTTCCCAAGCCGGTTCCGATAAACGCCCTCCTGAGACCCCACTGTTTCAAAATTAAAAAAAAAAAACGCTTCGACTTGATCTGGGGCCTGGGCCAAGGCACCCCTGTCCAAAATTTGGTAACTCTCGGTCCACTCGTCTGGTCCCCAGGCCGCACACAGACAGACAGACAGACAAACACACAAACAAACTCTTTATTTTATTTATATTAGAAGATAGTTTACAAGACAGTATTCAGTATGTATTTTTTATAATAATTGAGGTCATAACGAAAATTGTTATATTTGAATAAACAGAAGAAGGACGTAAACATTGCAAAATCTTTTTCAATACTTTTTAAAAATTATTTTGCTCGAAATTTCTTCATAGTTTGTTATTAAAATACTTGCAAACATATCCTCATTTTATTGTTCTAACAAACCAATATATGTTGATAGTAAAGTAGTTTAGATTGATCGAGCTGCTGGGCCTTCAGAATTTCATGTCACTCCTCCTTCCCCCCCGTTACGAAATCCTGACTAAATGAACCAACATATGTTCCAGTAAAATAGTTTATAGTGATCAAGCCCCTTTTGTGATGACCACAGTATTTCATGTCACGGACCCCCCCCCCTTCACGAAATCCTGGCTACGTGCCTGGCATCGCCTTATTTTTATGTAGACTGTGCCAGAAAAGTACGACTAAGATCTACTGTAACCTCCATATACATTGCGAGACACCATTTTTGTAGTTCAGATTCAAAAATGTAAGAGAGCTCCCTCGTGGCTAAGCGGAATCAGACTTCAACCTAGACAATGAATTTGGAGATGCGAATCAAACTAGAAAAATCATGGAAGACCCCAACCGCTATTCCCCAACCGCTAATTAACTTTTTCTCTCATGTATTCAACGTGGATAAATTGACACTGTTTTCTCACATTAATGATAACAGTCAAGCATTTATGAGCTCAGACGAAGAAGAAGCTGAATGCAGTGAAATTGAAGACAACAACGATAGAAGAGAAACTCCTATAACAAATCGAGTTAAAGTCCTTTTCCAGATAATGTTTTATAATGTTCATAAGGGAAAAAGGAAAACCCCTTTGCATTTAATGACTGGCCATTCAATTCATGAAAAATGTAAGAGCAAACAGCTGATAACATTATTCAATAAAGCTGGGTTATCAGTCAACTATAATGAAGTTATGGAATCTCGTCATAATCTTGCACAATACACTATGATGGCATGCTCACAGAACCTTGCACTACCAAGTCATTTTGTCAGTAGTAACTTTACTGTAGGTGCTATGGATAACTTTGACCACGAAGAGGCAAGCCTTTCCGGTCTACAGGGTACGCATGATACTGTTATGGTATTATTCCAGAAAACTCCAAGTGTAAATCCTAGTAAGCCACCACTATCTGAAGTAGCTCTTAACAAACTCAGAAAAAGAACTGGTGTCCTTTTACCATGTCAACAAATTAGAGATTACCAGAAACCATCAACACCGTTGAACATTCCACAGGATCTTAAAATCATTGAAGATGCTTACACTTTGCCGTGTGATGAGATCAAGAAAGAAGAGGTAGTGATAAGTATGTTGTAAGCTGTTGGAGGATTGACAAACAAAAATCATTGACATGGTCTGGAATTCATGCTGTTATTTCAGAAGCTGATGTTCCACTACAACAAGTTGGTTTTCTCCCTATTTTGCCTTATCCAGTAACATCTTATGATACTGTATATTCATGTATGAAAAACTTTCAAAGCTTGCTTTCAGTTCTCTATCAACCAGCTCTGCCAATTTCATGTGATGAAGGCGTGTTTCATATTGCAGCAGAAATTCAGTTAGTTTCAAATGAATTTCCAAACCTAGTGCTGCTCTTGGGATCTTTCCATATGACCAAAATTTTACTTTCTTGTATTGGTAAGTACATAAATGGGAGTGGATTAGAAAATGTTCTCATCGAAAATCACATGTTTGGTGTTAAAGTTGCTGAAAGTGTCCTTCAAGAGAGTAATTATGTAAGGTCACTCAAAGGAATGTTAATGTTAGCAGAAGTTGTGGAGAGATTAAAGTGGAAAGCATTTTTGCATACTTCTGACGATGATTATCAGTTATCTACAAGAGTTGCAGAAGTTCTTACTGCTATGAATCACTCAACAACAGAAAATGCGCAAGCAAAGTTTAAAGAGCTGATTGCAGCATCACAGGAAGTTTTGGAAGCCTTAAATGTTTTCACTGAAGAGCAGATGAGGATGTCTGAGCGGTGTCAATTCCTTGAGGGGTTCCTTCATCTAATAAGTCTTTTAAAGAACCTCATAAGAGCTGACAGAGAAGGTAATTGGAGTCTCTATCTTCAAACACTAAAAAACATCCTTCCAGTTTTTCAGGTATTTGACAGAATAAACTATTTGAGATGGGGTTCACTATTCTTTGAGCAAATGTTGAATCTTGAAACACGCCATCCTGAAATATATAACAAGTTCAAACAAGGACATTTTGTTGTACGAAGGACAAGTGGAAAATTTAACGCTGTGGGTATTGACATGGCTCTCGAACAGACAATAAATCGTTCTCAAAAATCAGCTGGAGGGATTATTGGCCAAACAAAAAGGAAGGAATATATTGCAGAATGGGAGCTTGCTTACCATGAAGTACTGCTCATACGAAAAACATTTCAGTCTGTTATTAATGTTATACCGTGTGATTATGAGTTAAAAATGCATCATGAATTAACGGGAAGGCTCAGAAATAAAATGGAAGAAAGCATCCAAAAAATTTTCCAGTACATTGAGAGCAGAAAAAATCCATATATTGTGAATGGCGACGTGAAGCTTCACAACCTTCTAACCAATGAGTGTGTCCCGGAATCGAGTGCTAAGAAACTTTTACAATTTTTGATGACTGCCGAAGAAGCTTTTGCCACATTCCGACAGGAAAGGTTTATATCTCGCTCGAAATCACTGATGGCACCCATTCACAAACAAAATCTTCCCACATTTCGAAGTATAACACAACCTAGCATGCAGATGAAAAAGAAAACTGTGAGAAGCGTTATTAAGGATCGATTACTGGTTCAAAGAAAAGTAGAAATTGTCAAGGAGAGAGGATTGTCGATGGCAGAAATTCTTAGTTATGATATTTCACCTTCACCCTTACTAGATGAGAACGGCGCCACTACGAAACCCTCAAAGTCTCAGCTTATGAATATTTTGATAAAAAGATTAGATACCACGGCCATAAATTTCCAGAAAAATGATCCTCTCGAAACCTGTGTTGTAGTTGATGTAATGAACCAGTTTCGAAGACTGAAAGTTAAAGGAAATGTCACATTTAAAGACTTGTTCACATCACTTGACACCATTGTAAATAATGCCTGCAAATTCAGCCGTGTCGACTATGTGTTTGATAGCTATCTTCCAACATCAATCAAAAGTGCTGAGAGGGAAAGAAGATCTTCTGTACAGCCACTACCATTGACATCAATAAGCACTACTACAACACTTCCTGTACAGATGGACAGATTTTGAGCATCATCTGAGAACAAAGTTTTGATTCAGGCTGCTCTGGCTGAATTTTTGAAGACAGTTACAATAAATCGAGATTGGGAAACTATTCTCAGTGGCGTCTTGCTTGACGGTGGTCCTACTCCAGCTGTATCAATCAAAGATAAGAGATTCACGGAAATATCAGGAACTCTCAAAGTAGCTGTTGAGGAGGCTGACATACGCATTATCCCTCACGTTTTCCATGCGGTTAAGCATGAGATGCAACGCGTTGTAGTGCTCTGAAATGACACAGATGTGTTTGTTTTACTGATTCATTTTTACAAGATCCTACATGAAAATGGACTTTCAGAATTATGGATGCGAAAATCGAGATCCGATATTATACCAATTCACACACTTGTCAACGAAATAGGTGCAGCAACAGATGACCTTCTTGCAGCACACTTTCTTACAGGGTCTGATGTTACCAGTAAGATAGGTAACAAAATATCCGCTCTTAAGGCAGAACCGGAAAAGTATCTGTGCAAATTTGGACGAAGTCTTCCTCCAAGTGCTGAGTGCTTGGAACTTACTGAAGAATATTTGGTCAGGGTTGTAAAATCAGGCTCAAGATCTACGACATTTGACACTCTCCGATTTGAAATTATGAATCAAAGTAGTCTTCATAGCTTATAGGAATTACCTTGCACCAGTTCGTCATTACAGGGTCACCTGAAAAGATCCTTTTACATGGTATATTCGTATTCTACAGTGTTAGGCGCAGAAGAACCATTAGATCCAACGGATTTTGGATGGACATACAATGCAGATGATTCATCGCTCACAGCGGATACTAGCATTAATGAGCTACCAGAAGATGTTATTCGAACATTTACTTGCAAGAGCTGTTCTACAAGACGATGCAAATGCCTAAAAAAAAAAAAAATGTTAGTTGTACGACCTTCTGTAAGTGCAAAATGATTTGTAATAATCGGTAACGTTACGAACTGTAACTCAATCCATTAGACAAAATATACAACGAACTTATTAATAACATTTAATTACTTGCCCTCAACAAGACCGATCAAAATATTTCATCACAGGATTGTAAGAAAACCAAAACCAAATAATTTAATAAAGCTTTGTTATATTATAAATATGGTGCTTTTATTATTATTTGTATTAGTGTACTAACTTTATATCACTTTTAATTATATTGCTTTTTTCTACTGAAATTGTTGAATTATTATTTTAGCAACCACGATTTATTATTATTATTATTATTATTATTATTATTATTATTATTATTATTATTATTATTATTATTAACCATTTGCACTTTTACCTAGAAATCTCACTTAAGATCTTAGAGTAATTTATCAGCATTAAAACTTGTGCAGAAAAATCATGGATAGTTTTGCTTTAGCGCTTAACCTTTCTTAACTTAATCTGAAGCCAAACACCTTGAGCAACTAAAATTTTAATAACTCCGTCAAATTTAAAGATAGAGAAAAGATATTGGTACCGTTGGAAAGCTCTCATTATGCTCTATCCCGTCTATTTCAGGTATGTTTATGGTATCTCTTATAGTTTCGTAGTTATCTTCGAATAAATGATAATAGTGTACGAAAAAATCGAAATTTCGAAAAACCTGCCGCCATATTTAAAAATGGCGGCACTATGTTTCGACGTTACGAATGTTTCTTGATTACAGTGTTCATTATCTTGAATTCGGTACAAGAATGAAGTTTCTAGCTTCATTTAATGATGAGATATTCGTGTTTTAGGTAAATATGGCATTTTCGCATGGCCGCCATATTGAATTTCCAATTTGCCAACTTATGCCCGGGTTGCCAGATGATCACCCAAGATTTTTTCCATCACTGAGACGTGTCTTACTTGGATCTGAAGAGAAACTTAGTCCACCTCAAAATTCCTACGGGTCTTATGGACAGGGTCTGTATTAAAGTAGAAATTCCGGTCACCTTGCATATGCAACAACAATGAGGTCACCTCGTACCTAACTGTTGCAACATATAATTAATATCAACAATTACTGACGCCGAATGTGTTGACAGCAATAAGAAATTTCATCGCAAAATTAAGGCGGGCCGATTTCTCGTGAGCCATCCGCTATCACCATTATTACTACGTTTATCTCTAAAACGAAAATCAACCTTAATAACCCACATTACAACTTATAATGATTATATCGGGTGTTCTAAAAATGGTGCCTACATATCACACAGCACCATTTTACAGATCTAAATAAAGCGATATGTATATTTATCTATCTATCTATCTATCTGGGGGGTCTATATATATATATATATATATATATATATATATATATATATATATATATATATATATATATATATATATATATATACAGGGACGGATTTAGGGGGGGTGCATAGTGCACGTTGCAAAGTTTAAGTTGATTTTCTGAAGGTTGAAGGAAAATGATTCACCAAGGAAAATAATATAATATTTTGTCAAATAGGGAAGGAAACAGAAGGCAGGAGGAGAGAAGAACACTTTAGTCCTGCACTCCACTTGCGCCCCTCTTTAAAATACTTTCCTCCCAGTGTTGCCAACAAGTTGATACAAAAAGACGCTAAACAGGAGATGAAATGACTCCAATTTTGGGTGAAAAGTCGCTAAAAAAATTCCGTTCCGTTTATTTTTGCCACTTTCATATATATATATATATATGTATATATATATATATATATATATATATATATATATATATATATATATATATATATATATATATATATATATATAGATAGATAGATAGATAGATAGATAGATAAATATGTGTGTGTGTGTGTGTGTGTGTGTGTGTGTGTGTGTATATAAGATACCTGATCAATTAAAGTCCTACTACTATATACGCTACAAGAACGTATGTGAAAGACTCATATATAACTAACAGTAATTTCACTTTTATATATATTTAAACTTTAGGATCAATTTTGCTTCAACGAAATCAAAAATGAATTTCGAAAAACGAACGAAATTAAAGGTCTAGAAAAAATCTTACATACTTCACTTCTACTCACGCTTCTACAGATAATCTGCTATCATTAAAGAATTATTTGTGCCTCTAAACGAAAGCTCTGTAAACTAAAGGACATTAAAAGTTGGTCCCCGTTAGAAGGTAAGAGATAACAGTAATAAAAGCGGAAGTATAAAGATAAATGTTACGTAGCCTACTTTCCCAGCTCGTCAACACCTGTACTGATTCAAATAAGCAAAAGGAAAACAACATATATCTGAACTGATTCGAGCTAATAGTAATTATTTTAGGACAAGTTGTTCACAGCACAAAAGTCGCTAGATTTGTAAGTAAGTCGCCAGATCGTCATCCCAAAATCACCAAAACAGTCGGTAATCGGAAAAATTATTTTTTGTCGCTATCCTGGAAGGCGAATCCCCTAGATTTAGCGACTTTTCCCCCAAATTGGCAACACTGTTTCCTCCGTTCTATGCATCAGTGTTCTCAGATATAAAGAATTTTGTCATATGTCACTTTTAAGAATCTCAGTATGATTGGTTATTTTGCTAGTTATAGGTGCACCTCCCCCTATAACTACCACTATGCGGTAACGTTGCACTATGTGGTAACGTTGCAAATAAAGAACCGCAGAGAAAATTTATCAGTCTGTTAATTGATTACATCAATTCTTTTCAGATGGAGCTGAAAGTGTAAAATGGATCGTCCATTATACACTACTATGTCATAGTCTGTTAAGTTAATTGACCCCTGCTGTTCTATTGCTTGTCACGTAGTACAGAGTTTGCCCTTTAACCACAGCCCGGAGCTGCGGTTGGCGCCTAACTGTTACCAACCTAGTGAATTGATATGTTCCAATTCAAGTGTTTCCATTAATTTGGCAAGTTAATGTACTCTGCTAATTAGACTTTTAAATACAAAAAAAAAAAAAAAAAGTGAATGACGAAACGTTCCTTTACTTATAATGAGTTTGTAAAATCTTTTTCAATTTTTTGTACAATATGGAAATGATGAACGGAAATACATGTAATTGATTTTTCGTTGAGAATTTAAGTAAATCTTATGAAATATTTGTGGTATCAAGCGAAATATTGGTTGAAAGAGATTTTTTTTAGAAATTGGAAAAGATTTCTCCACGCTTGAGATGAAAGGAGGCGAGGGAAAAGCAAGGGGAAAAAGTATAGAAGGGAAAATTTCGTTAGCATCTCTCCTAACATTAATAAATGCCTGCTTACAAGTGATGAATAGCTAAAGTACAAAAAGCGGGATAATATATTTGGTTGCTAAGGTCACTCAACCAAACAAATTTTGCGTCACAGCTTCTGTTTGCTGTTACCAAGGTGATGCTCTGCTAAAGGAAACAAAAAGGAGTGAAAAGTGAAAGGAGAAATCATGGATTGTTTTCATTCCAGGTGAATTAATTCTCTAATGGCGAAGACACATAAGGAGAATTTTTTACATGAAGAAAGAAATAAGGAAGAAAATAAGATATACATTCATGCTAAGGAAAAAGGAAGAGTCCCTGAGAGTTAAGATAACGAAGCAAAGTGACAAGTTCACGACTAGTTTACAAGAACATTCTTCCCTAATTAACCTTGTTAAGTTCACATAAAAGAATACTCAACTCTAAGGTCATATTATGAACGACTGAGTTTGAAGCCAATTATAAATATAATGATTGCAAGATAACGTGCGAAAATCGAAGATAAACATATTTGCTAATGAGTACGACAACTAAACGCATTCCTTTGCTTAACAGTGCACAAAGCATAATTCAAAGTAGTTATTTTTAAACTTTCAAAACCCCAATTTTTTGAAACAGGATGAGTTTTCTGTTAAAAGCCTATTTCTGTCTTAAACAAGTTTTTAGATTTTCTATAAGAAAACCAGTTGAGAATGCTCGAAGATCATTGCCAGAACGATGTTAAAATAATAGTTTTTTTCTAAATTCATATGAAATTGTATATTAAATTTATTTGGTTAAATTGCATAACTTTTTCAGATAGTTTTTGGTGCTCTATCGAATTAAGGACACAAACAGTCATCAACACCAATGTCATGTCTGTATGACTTACGGTTCCCGAGATATGGCTTCTTATATCTCCCGATATGGGAACTTTTTGGCCAATACCTTTCGAACGGTAAGAGTGAAGCGAAAAATACCATCACTTCTTCCAGATAATTGTTGTTGCGCATCGAATGGAAGGCTCAAAACTGAAAAATTCGCAAATAACACACACACACACACAGACAGACATAGAGAATAAAGTAACGAACTTTTTAAAGTTCGTTGAAAACAGTATCAGGTTTCTATCAATCCGGTATCAATTTTAAAACCGTCTTGGTTTTCTATCGAACACTTCTGGTTTCCTTTTATTTGTTTGATAATGAATTTTACAAGAACAAAAACAAATAGGGAATTGGACGAAAACCGCACTGCTTTCAATGAAACTCCAGTATTATTTGTGAGAAAATAATTTTGAAAAAGAAAAAAGAAACATATCTTGAAGAGAACCGAAATGTTAGATCTTCGGTTTCCTTGAAACCGGCTTGCAGTTTTTGTGAAAACGATTTTGCTCATCTCAGTCAAGGTACAAAGAAACGTACTACAGGATTTCCAACATATAATTGGTACGCATTGATGACAATACGAGAAGCAGCTAAAAACTTTGCTTCCTAATGCATTCAATAAAAGAAAAGTGTCTATTAAAACAAATATTTCTCAATATGACCTCCCTCAATTGAAGAGCATTTCTCACATCTGGAACTTACTGATCTAGTACTGACAGAAATACACTGTGATTATATATTTTCTTTGTTTCAAAATGAATTTCTACGGGCGCTTTGATTTTGTTCTCATTCTCTAAACTGTGGCCTTGTTATTTTTTTTTAGATTTGAGAAAACAAAATAGTCACTCGGACTCTGGTTGGCTTGTAGGGTAGGTAGTTTATATTTGTAGAATCTATATGTTTTGAGATCTGCCTCCAAAAACAGTACTCCGCAGCAATCATTTAGTTCTATAGCATCTACTCGGTGGGTTATGTAATCCGAAGATCTTCTTCGTACATACCTAAATAATTACAGTCTACATTAGACTTGCCATAATACTCGATTTGAACGGATACCATCCGATTTTCAGGTTCTATATTCGTCCCCCGGTTTAATCATCTCTTAATAACGGAAAACCACCACTTCCTTGGATTGGAGAAAAATCTAAGATGACTTTGTTGATAAAATTGTGTTATATTCAACGTAAACCGCTACATTTCTGTGTTAATTTCAATCGCGATTGAGTGAAATTTGGACTCGCGCTCAGACTCAGGCTCTGAGCTATTTGCTCAGTACGCGCGCGCAGAGCTGTTTGCTAATAAGAGATTTGCTTTAAAGCGCAGTAGTTTTCTTTGATTACGGTACCCTTAGCATTTTGTTTAGGTTAGATTCATTATTAATTTTTCTTTCTTTTAAAATGTTTATGCTGTATTTTATATATTGTGAAACCGTGGTAATTTTGTATGTTAGTACGAATTCAAGTACCCGTGTAATGTGGGTTCCTGTCACTACGGCATGGTACGTCCTCAGGTTGCAGATCGAGAAGAAGGCCTGTTAGTTGCGAATATACTGAATAAGCAGTCGCGGACAGACGACAAGGAGTGGTCCTCCAGCTTTGGGGTTTGGGTGAGGCTAATAACATTATCCTGTAAAAAAAAAGAAAAAGAAAAAAAGAAACTTGTTCAGAAACATTCACAAAAGCCTCGGACAAGGACTGATAAATTGGCACAACCTCAGCAAAAGAAAATGGACATGAGATTTGGAACATGGAATATTAGAAGTGTTTATAGGACAGGCACGTTGAAATCAGTAACGAATGAGTTAGAGAAATACAGGATGGACCTAGCAGAAGATCAGGAAGTTAGGTGGGAAGGAAATGGAACTGTGAATTCCGGAAATTTTACGTTCTTTTACGCAGAAGGAAATAAAAGTCATCAATTAGGAACAGGGTTTCTCGTTCACAAATATCAGCAATTAAGTTGGGTTGAAGTTCTTAATGATACACTTTTTTTATTGCTCTTAAGGGTCGGTGGTGTGATTTTATTGTTTTAAATGTACATGCTCGAACAGAAGACTATATAAACGATAGTCTATGCCAAGAATTGGAACGGATATTTGACCAACCCCCGCAATACCATATGAAAATTGTATTAGGGGATTTCAATGCGAAGGTCGGACGAGAGGATATTTTCAAACCGATTATAGGGAACGAATGTCTGCATAAGGAAAACAATGACAATGGTGTTAGACTCGTGAATTTTGCAACATTCAAAAAACGTTATCGTGAAGAATACAAAGTTTCCACATCGCAACGTTCATAAATACATATGGACCTCATCAGACGAAAAAAACACATAATCAAATTGATCACGTTTTAGTAGATAGAAGAAGACAATCTAGCATAATTGATGTTCGGTCGTACAGAGGGCTGTTTGTGACACTGACCACTACCTGTCAACAGCGATAATAAAAGAGAGATTATCGTTCAATAAAGGAAATATTCAAAGTCTGTAAACGGAGAGAATTAATTTTTTAAAAAAATAGCAGGGAGCCAGGTAGGAAAGGAATACCAAATTGAAGTTTCGAATAGATTCTCGACTTTAGAAGATTCGGAGTACTCTAGTGTTGAAGATACTTGGATTGAAATCAGAGATAGCATTTAAATTTCAGAAAAAAGACATACAGAAATACGTAGGAACAAACCATGGTTCGACCAGGAATGCATTAAACTAGCAGAGAATAGAAAAGAGGTAAAATTACATTGGCTAAAAATCCAAATGATATAACTACACAAAATTTCGTAGACATCAGAGGGAAACTTCCAAAACTTTTAGAACAAAGAAACGCGATTTTTTGAAAGCTAAAATTAAGGAACTTGAAGATAATAGTAAAAATAAAACCATTCGGGACATGTACAAGGGGACCAGCGAATTTAAGAAAGGCTATCAACCTCGTGCTTATATATTAAAGAAAGATTACTGATACAGATAGCATCTTAAGTGGATTTCTTTGACGATTTGCTTAACCCGCAGTCAAAAGCTAACGTGCGTGGAGAAGGGTAATACACAACAGAACCGTCTATTTCAGAATCTAATCGAATAGAAGTAGAAATCACTCTAAAGAAATTCAAGAAACACAAATTTCTGGGACAAAATTCTGTCTGAGTTAATTTTAGACGGAGGCGAAAAATTGTGGAAGAAGATGCACAAACTCATTCTCCTCATCTGAAACAAGGAAGAATTGCCACAAGAGTGGGAAGAATCAATCGTAGTTTCAATTCACAAGAGAGGCGACAAAGCTGACTGTAATAATTATCGAGACATTTCGCTTTTGTCAACATCCTGTAAAATCCTTTCAAACATCTACTAGCAAGATTGACCCCACAGGCAGATGAAATTATTAGAGATTATCAGTGAATGTAGACGAAATCGATCAATTATCGACCAAATATTTACCATTCGACAAATACTCGAAAAGAAGTGGGAATATAATACCCCGAAACATCAATTACTTACTGACGGATCCGCGGTGGCTCAGTTGAAGAGTGTTCACCTCTGGTGCTGGGGGTCCCGGGTTTGATTCCAGCCCCCGCCAAGTAAAATTTTGTGGTGGACAAATACCGTGTGCATTGGTTTCCTTGGGGTTCTCCCTTTTCCTCCCACTTTCTTCATTCCACTATTTTCATTCAATTACTCATCATCACCGTCTTTTTTTAGCCTAACCGGCATACCCGTGGGACGTAAAACTCAAACATTTAATTTTATTTCATTTTAATTATTTACTGATTTTAGAAAGGGTTACTATTCGGTTACGAGGGAAACATTGTACAACATTCTTACAGAATTTGGAGTACCTTAAAAGCTACGTAGGTTGCTATATATATTTCTGGCCTAGGCAACACTAAGTGTTGCCAGGTGCAATCTGACATTTCCATTGGAAAGTTTGACATTTTGTAGCATAAATGTACTCAGAACTTTTTGACTTACGACAATTTTTTTTTCTTTTACAGGTACTTGAAGAAATCAACTTGGCAAAAAAATGGAATTAACTCGTGAACATTTTCGTGCGATCATTTTTCACAACTTTCGACGTGGATTATCACGACAAGAGTGCATCGATGAACTTAAATCTTTGTATGGCGACGAAGCACCATCCTATAGCACTGTGAAAAACTGGTACAACGAATTCAATCGTGGCCGACGCTCGCTCAAAGACGAATTCCGTGAAGGTCGTCCAAAAACAGCCGTTGTGCCAGAAAACATCGATGCCGTACGTGAACTGATAATGCAAGACCGTCATGTGACTTACCGTGAGATAGAGGCATGCCTAGGCATTTCTTCCACCAGCATACATTCGATATTGCATGAACACCTGGCCGTAAAAAAGGTTTGTTCTCGTTGGATCCCGCACAATTTGACAATCGCTCAAAAGAAAGCTCGTGTGGATTGGTGTAAAGAAATGCTGAAAAAATACGATCGCGGTGCTTCAAAAGACGTTTATAAGATCGTCACAGGTGACGAATCATGGATCTATGCGTATGAGCCCGAAACAAAACAGCAATCGACCGTGTGGGTCTTCCAAGACGAGCCAAATCCAACGAAAGTTGTTCGTGGAAGAAGCACTTCGAAGCAAATGGTCGCCTGTTTCTTCGGCATAACTGGTCATGTGGCGACTGTTCCGCTTGAGCAACGTAGGACGGTCAATTCTGAGTGGTACACCACCATTTGTTTGCCTGAAGTCTTCGGAGAAATTCGAAAAATGAACAAGAGAAGACGAATCATTGTGCACCATGACAATGCGAGCTCTCACACATCGGCTCAAACCAGCGCATTTTTGACCGGCCAAAACGTCGAAGTGATGGGTCATCCGCCGTACAGCCCTGACTTGGCACCCAATGACTTCTTTTTATTCCCACACATCAAGAAAAAAATGCGTGGTCAACGATTTTCGTCGCCAGAAAATGCTGTTGAAGCATTCAAAAACCATGTTTTGGAGGTGTCTCAATCGGAGTGGAAAAAGTGCTTCGAAAATTGGTTTGAGCGCATGCAAAAGTGTATAAATCTTGATGGAGAATATTTTGAAAAACAATAAAACCATTTTCGTTGATAAATATTCGTATTTTCATTATTAGGCCAGAAATATATAGAGCAGCCCTCGTAATTAGATTGATTAAGGCATGTTTAAATGAATATCAAAGTAAGGTCTTGATAGGAAACTTTTTACCCACAAGCTTTCTCGCGAGAATGGCCTGAAAGAAGGAGATGCATTGTCGTCATTATTATTGAACTTTGTCGTGGAATACGCCATAAGGAAAATCAAAGATAGCAACCAGGGCCTAGAGTTGAACGGTATTCACCAGGTTATGGCATATGCTGATAATTGAAATTTAATAGGGGGTGATAGGAGAAGAATAGAAAGAAATACAGAGGTTTTATTAAACGCTTGCAGGGATATGGGTTTAGAAGTAAATGCAGAGAAAACTAAACACGTGGAAGTTCGTTGGGATCGTAATACTTTAAATTATGGATGCGTTAAACTATCGAATAATACTTTTGATAAAATGGTTACTTTCAAATATCTAGGATCAGTATTAACAAACGAAAACCGTATTCACGAAGAAATTAAATGTCGACTAAAAGAAGGAAATTCGTGTTATTATTGAGTTCAAAATCTCTTGTCATCGCGAATTCTGTCGAGGAATTTGAAGTTTAAAATGTGTAAAACGATAATCATGCCGTTTGTTTTGTGTGATTGCGAAACATGGTCGCTTACTCTGAGG
Organism: Thermobia domestica; assembly: GCF_964235325.1. NCBI lineage: Eukaryota > Metazoa > Arthropoda > Insecta > Zygentoma > Lepismatidae > Thermobia > Thermobia domestica. The sequence continues at coordinate 41,505,193 of NC_137454.1, read as the reverse complement.
GAAGAGCATAGACTAGAAGTGTTTGAAAACAAGACCCTAAGATGAATATTCGGACCCAAGAGGAACGGGAATGGGGAATGGTGGAAACTTCATAACGAGGGACTACATAATTTATACGGTTTACCAAACATTGTTAGGACATCAAGTTTAGGAGGCTTACAATGATATTGTATATCAGATATCTGTGAATTACTTCCATTTTTAATTGTAGCTATTTGGGCAACGGTGCTTAAAAGTGCACAATCTGTTGTGAAGAAGAAGAAGAAAAATGTAGAATATATATTGAGATCAAGGATCTTATAAAATAGAGGATCTGCCATTACAACAAAATCTTGAAGCCATACGTCGCAGTTCCGCCCCCCCCCCCCTACTCTGCCCACTCCGCCCAATAGGATCGCAATGTTTTGAGCCAACAATGATGGCGGAAACGAAAGTATCCAATCAGACGATGGCAGATACGAGAGTAGCCAATCAGACGTGCCGATGCTCGGTTGTCTTTTGGCTTCATCGATTTAAAAGGATGAAGATACATATGGGCAGATCCCCTATTTATAACATCCTTGGTTGAGATAGGTGGATATTTATATAATGATAGTTACAGTTTCGTGTTGCTATGACAAGACAAAGTTTTGAATGGAGATTTGAAAATAAAAGTAAGTTGTGCTGTGTATAATTTTAATGTGTGATAATAGATGGTTCTTGCTTTATATAAAAACTAAATGTGCAATGGTGATGTGTTATTTATTTTGGATTGAGTATAGCCCGCTCCCCCAGTGATTTTTAACGAATCATAGTGATTCTAACGGTTCATATTAGTTCATAATGAATCGGAATCACATGTTATAAAGATTTAAGATGTAAATCTTGTGGTAAGGAGACTTTAGTATAAGTAGTAGTAGCGGTAGTAGTAGTAGTAGTAGTAGCAGCAGTATAGTGGTAGAGTAGTAGTAGTAGAAGTAGTAGTGGTGGTAGTTAGTAGCAATACTGGTAGTAGTAGTAGTAGTAGTAGGAACGGGTTAGAAGCCCCGCAGGGGTTAGTTGGGTTCTGTTGTCGATATAAGTAGTAGTAGTAGTGGGATGAGTAGTAATAGTAGTAGCAGTAGTAGTAGTAGTAGTAATAGTAGTAGTAGTAGTAGTAGTAGTAGCAATAGTAGTAGTAGTAGTAGTAGTAGTGACTCTTCCAGTTCCGGTGACAAAGAACTGGGGGAGCGGGCTAATATAAAATATAATCTCATTATAGGCTCTGGTGGACAGGTCATGTAGCCAGGATGGAAGAAAGTAGGAACACTTTCAAATTTTAACTGGAAATCCAATCGGAAAATTACCATTAGGAAGACCTAGACGCAGACGGGAAGACAATATTAAGATGGATTTCACAGAAATAGGAATACATAGTTGAAAGTGGATTGAGTTGGCTAAGGATAGAAGTCAGTGGAGAGCTTTTGTGAACACGGCATTGAACCTCCGTGTTCTATACGCCATACAGTTAATTAGTTAGTTAGTTTAGTACAAATTCAAGTAGCAATCTTTAAAAAAATGATTAAAAATTATAGAAGAGATGAACCAAGACTCTTAAATATGTTTTTCCATTCTTACGATAAACATTTAGAAATGTTTTTAGGTTTCTTACAGAGAAAAATCTTATGAACAATATCTGCCATTTATTGTTTGCTGTTTTGTTTGTTTGCTGGAAAACTTGCCTTACATATTTTCTTAAATTACAGATATCTTACTGTAGTGCTTACTTAATACTTATTTTAGAATTCGAGACTCACATTTGTTGAACTTAAAACATTAAAGGCATAAAACTAAATTTGTTTCACTTTAGTTTCCTTAGAAAAGTACATTGGAAGTGTCACTTAACAAAGAAATCACTAAAAGAAATGGTCCGAAGGAGCCCAGGTCAGTATTTGTAACATGTATAACACTTATTCTAGTACTTAGGTATACTAATTCTATTTTGCATGGGTTCGTTCTGTTTTGTATATTAGATCGCAATTTAAAATACAAATAATAGAAGGAAATGCCGCATATAATAATAATAATAATAATAATAATAATAATAATAATAATAATAATAATAATAATAATAATAATAATAATAATAATAATAATAATAATAATAAAACTTACCTTATCCTAGTTTCCATGGACAGAAGACAGACGACATTATTGTTTCTATTCAGAATAACTCATCGTCCTTGTTCATTTTAATTACATAGGCCTACACATTAAAAGTAATTGACATAGTTGCTGGCATTTCACTTCCATTTCCATGAAAAAATGTCTTTTGGAGAGAAAAATCTGGAACCACTAATTATATATTAAAAGCCATGATACCTTCTACATAACCTAAAGTTAGTAACAACTTTATTTACGTTAAAATATTGTTTGCCCACTTTAGAGCTATATTATTTATTTGGAATTTTATATATTACTTTGTTAGACAATAATTACACTTATCCCGGTGATGTGTATCCTAGCTGAAAGACTTAGTTAGCTTCCCGCGACGGAGTTGGAGTTGAAGCAAGAGCATACCACTTGAAAAACTTACTAATTTGTATTTATTAACAATCCTTCTTGATTAAGCTCATATATTAGTTGTTCATATTATTATCCATTATTTGTTTCGTACATGTATTTTATTAATGAAAAGTTGTAGTCAAAGGCAGCATTACGTATTACAGAATTACCTTGTCTACCCATTCACGTATACAGACATCCTATTGTTAATTGCATACAAGTTTGAATGGAACGTATTTCTCCCTATATCCTTTGTGTCGTTATATGCAAACAACAGCTCTTCTACATGCTTTGAATGGTCTCTTCTTTTCGAAAAGAAAATAACGATGAAGGTCATAGAGCAATTAGTGGTCTTTAAGTGTAAGCTATTAGTGAGAGACAAAACTTCTTAAGTGCCTCATAAACTGGAAAACAAAACAAAACGCTTAAAGCCGCTCTGAGATGGCACATTTCAATGTTAATGTTTCTCACTTCAAAGAAAATGACTCCCAGTGGAGGAGTGGGGAAGGTTAGGAATTTAATGGGAAATTCCCGAGGAGATCAGAGCTGAGCGGTTTTGAAAGATGTTCCAGTAAGAAAGCAAGATTTATTATTCTTAACTAAGAGGCATAAATTATGGTATTAGAAAATAAATGATACCAGCTTCAGAGTAAACAATGCGTGCTTAAATACAGAACACAGTTTGTGACAAGTGCTTTTACACCATTACTGACATGTTCTTTTAATAAAATTTTGATTACATTTTTTCATATTTTGAGATCAGATGCTAGACAATATACCTATTTCTTAATGTTAAAGATATGATAAATATGAGATTCTGAAGTGTATTTGCGTAGTCTTTACTTAATAATTTAGCCAAATATTGCTTTAATGTCTAAGTTGCGTATTCTTTGCATTTTCATCCCAAGCAATTACTTCTCTGGAAAAAGATTTCCATAGTCTCCAATATATGTTGCAGTATATACATCTAATATATATATATATATTAGATTTCTGGACTTTTAGCATTTATGGCCATGTTAGCCTGTCAGTTATGAGGGGAGACGTCCCTCCGTGATTACACTATCCGAGGAAAAGGAAGGAAGAAAGGATTGGGAAACAAGCCTAGGACCTGTGTGTTAGGTACTATGTTTAATTTTATGTATGTTTAATGTTGACTCATGAATTAAACAAGATTTAATTTCTACCTAAAAAAATATGTTTCCAATTAGATTAATTTCAAATTTCCAATAAAACAAATATTCCAACTCTATATGGGTTGACAATATAATGCAAATCACGAATTCAATGCTATTTTATATACGTTACTATAGTGTGCTTGATTATTCAACATGTTTTCGAACAGTTTATACACTTTGCAACATTTTTAACGTAATATTATTTCTCGCATAGTCAGACGTATTTGACATTAAACGGAAAACAAAGGCTTCAAAACAAACAATACTTCTATTTTCTATGGTAGTACATCTGCCGTGTCGTGACAAAACGCTGTAACTTTGGCGGAGCAGTTTTGCGAAAAAGGGCCTTAAAGTTTTCATCCGAAAATGTGATCTGTATCGTGTAGAAATAGTGTATCTTGACTTTGGAAATACGTGGTTACATGTAATGTTACGTAAATGCATGTTGTGTGATTAAATATGGTGAAAATTGATTGGTTGACCATTATTGCCTAGTTACACTGGTTCTACACGATACAGATCACATTTTCGGATGAAAACTTTAAGGCTCATTTTCGCAAAACGTCTTCGCCAAAGTTACAGCGTTTTGTCACGACACGGCAGACATGTAGACTGACGAAATAGTTATCTGACCTAGGAAATGGGTATCATTCACATTTTTTCGGGCTTAAGAGCCTGCCTTACTAAAAATAATACGAAATTTACTATTTTCTTTTGCTTGATTATTCATCAGTGAAAGGAGATAATGAAATGCCAGTCACCACAATCATAGATAATGCTATTCTACAACAGAAAATATGAACCTGAAGAATCTTCAGCGTTGCAATCCATAGAAATTACAGTGTTGCCAAAAAACAATTTCCCTAAAATCTAAGTTAAGACAGCGAGTAGAGGAATGAACTCAACTGCATTTGATTATGTATCATGTTGTTTTGGTTTCTTGTGAACTACTTTTTAATTAAGATTATTATGTAGTTTTAATAACTGTATGTTAAAACTATTTTGTTTATTACAAACTAAATACAACTATTATTTAAAAAGTAGTTCACAGGAAACCAAAACAATATAATACGTAACCAAATGCAGTTGAGTTTGTTCCTCTACTTGTTGCCTTAACTTAGATTTTAGGGAAATTGTTTTTCTGCCAACACTGTAATTTCTATGGATTGCAACACTGAACATTCCTCAGCTTCATATTTTCTGTTGTAGAATAGCGTTATCTATATGATTGTGATGACTTGCATTTCATTATCTCCTTTCACTGATGAAAAAAACAAGCAAAAGAAAAATGGTAAATTTTGTATTATTTTTTAGTAAGGCAAGATCTTAAGTCATACGAGATCTAATCAAAAAATAAGGTGACTAATTTTCTTAGAAACAAAGTAATAAGCTTACATGCAGTGGCGTAGCAGCTGCCCCCGCAACCCCCGCAGTGCGGGGGAGCCCCGAGGTATAGGGGGCCCCGAAGTCTTGCGATGAATAAAGATTTAAAGAAGTAGAACCTCAACCTTACTTCTATCGGTTTTACAACTAGGGCCCCTTCTCTATACTTTGCTGGGGGGGGGGGGCGCAAAAGTGTGCTACGCCACTGCTTACATGGAACTTGATTTAGTCTCCTTCAAAGTGCTGTCCTTGGCTAGCAATGCACTTTTCCGAAAAAAATGACGCTATCAGAATCGAGGTGTGGGGAACGAATTTAGCACTCAGTCTTCTCATTTGCCAATGCTTTAGACGGACTTGCACGGAATGTTTCGTTCTTCGCGAAGCTCTCGAATAGTTATTCTGTTCTTTGAACGAACATTTAACTGCTACGTTTTGCACGTTTTCTTCTGTTTTTGAGATTAATGGACGTCCCGAAAGTTGCTCGTGTTCTACCCATCATTTCCGCTTTTAAATTGCTCATACCACTTATAAACACTCGTCAGAGTTACAGTATTACCGCGATACACCGATTTCAACAATTCATAAGTTTCTTTGCCACTTTTTTTTTGTTTCAACTTGAAACATAACTTACATGTTCATGCGTTGTTCGAAATCCATGATGCGCGTGAGCCGCAGTAAACATAATCTTACTCTAGAGGTTCAGGACGCTCACTGACAATCAGTGATGCCAACCTGAAATAATATGAAATCCCATGTCTAGAGGCAAAAAATCCCATTTTACGCGTGAATTTCCCTCGTTATACTAATTAAAAGTATGCTGTAATATTACAAATTAAATTTCTTTGTGTTAGTCACTTTTTACAATATCTAAATGAATAAGCCGTAAATTTTGATCTTCTCGAAAAATCCCATATATGCTGCTTATTATCCCTTTCCGAGAAAATAAGATCAAAAATTCCCACGATATGGGATTTTTTCCACAGGTTGGCATCATTGCTAACAATTCAGAATATATTCCAAGTTCACGCCGTCTGTCTCAACGGTCAGATCAGACTATCGAACAAATTATATTCAATGGTAGTTACGTCAGCAGTTGCTGCTAAAAAATAATTTACCGTATTTTTTGTTCACGACTTTTATTTTGTAGTATGTTATTTTGTCGCGCATGAGAGAATTCTATGACACATACAGAAGTGTACTGAAATGGAACTTCACAAGTAATTAGCTGTCAATCAATGAACATTGATTCTTGCAATTTCCGACCTTTTGCGATGCTCACTGAAATCACTATGAACCGAAGAAGCATACAAATCATTATATGGCCTCGATCACAATTTCTGAGAACGTGTTCTATGCCAAGTTAATTTCAGTTCTGTAAAGAGAAACCACGAAACTGTTTGAGAGTTGGTGGTCACCTACGTATCTTCTACTAACGTAAAATCATAAAGCAGACAGTGAGTTTGTATAAAGATTCTGCAATCTCTTCACCAGCCTTGTGAAGAGATCTGCAATCTATGGCTTCTTGTGCTGAAGAGTAGCTTCGGGTAAATGCACAGAAATAAAATAAAAGTAAAAATGGAACTAGAATAAAATAAAGTAAAAATATGAAACTACTCAAGAAACGATTGTACTCTACACAGGGAAAATTGAATGTTAAAGGAAAAAGAAGCTGAGTTAGTTTAAATAAAATTGTTTTGTACCTTGATTGGCCAGTCGAATAAACAGCAAGATGTCAAATAAACCACAAAAGCTCTTAGTCTTATTTTTTAAATTAAAATACGTCAAGAAAGAAATAAGGAATCATTGCTTAATGGAGCATTACAATCAGTACAAACAGGTCATAACAACCCTGGTTGAGATCAAGTATTGTGCAGATATGAATGGTAATCCATGAAGGAAATGTAAAATTTCTTGAAGGGTTAAGTAAGAGTGCTTGAGCACTCTTAGGATGTCCCTGGCCCAAAAGGAAAAAAGGTAATATTAAAATATTGGTGAATCACTCAAGAGACAATTGATTCCTCTTGCATGGTGAAACACCTGTATGTTTCCATACTGATTACTTCAACCTAAGCGGGGCACTCTCTGTATGATAAACTTCTTAATGAGTAAATACGATTAATGGTTGACTTCGTCAGCAGTGGAACATTCAGAATCTCCTATTCTAAGGATGATTTACTAGATAATTAGCATGTGTTATTCAAATGTTAAGCTCCCTACTTGAGTTTGCAGTAGGCTTTGTGGACAAAAGGAAGATTTCTCGTATTTCCTGTTGTTTATAGAAAGTAATCCGCTCTAGTGTAGGAGTATTGGATCAGACAATTCGTTTGATGCAATATGAACAGCTCTCTCTATTCTTCTCCATAATATTATTTCCTTATCTCATAGAAGCGCAACTATTGTATAATAGGAAATGGGAGTTATCTGGTATAGGAAGTCGATGTTTGTAGTGTATAGGCAAATAAATCTTACCACCAATGGTACTACTGTAAGATGTGGGAGAGTAAATCTCACCTATCGTAGGTAAGGGCGTTGGTATTGGAATATAGACAAGTGTTGAAAAGAAGTTATTAGATGACGCGAATAGTATGAAAAGCCGCCAAATATTTTTTTTAATACCGAAATTGAGTTATATATCGATTGTTATATTTTTGATCTAAAGGAATTCCATAGAAACAGAATTTTTTAAAAAGCTTATTTCATACTAAAAACCTAGTTCAAACATGAGACTTTGTACGCGTGTATATGGAGCTCGCTCCACGTTTTGCAAGATTACTCGAAACTAAGCGAAACGGATGTTGTGGATTTTGATACTAGGCCCCGAAATACGCGAGACGTATGAAGCCTATAAAAGACAAGAGCCTTCATTCCTGCTATTAATTTCTGTTAATTAAGTGTGGTGTCTACTGCAAGTTATCATCTACAGGAGTACATAATGGACAATTCCAGGTATGGACTGGGTGATAATACCTAGGCATGGCGTGGTATTTACGAAATTAGATTCAGAAATTGTTTGAATATACTCTTCTAAGTTCTGTAGTATACTTTAAAGGATACTTTGTAGAATAGCTTAGTTTTATATAATAGGGGCGTAAGCTGAGAAGCACCTTTAATATTTATTAGAAAATCTGAGAGCCACGGGGCACCGAGAATCTTGTAGATGCGTAGCTATTCCTCAGAATTGGTCTTGCTGTGTGGGGATCGACGGATGGGAGAACACTAGATATCAGTTCTTCAATATCTATGTATATACAGATACTAGAAGCATTACTCGATTCGACAATGTGGATGAAGTTTACACTACCAGAGAACAAGACTGCACTATTATCGTCCAGGAACGGAGCTAGACAGCGATAAGATCCACACCTGTACACAAATCTGAAGGTAAGAGGGACTGAAGGATAACGGATCAGCATGACCATCCAGAGTCCTCAGTGGTATAGCATTAATGAAGACTTTTCTTCAACGGAATCTTGTTTTCAGTTGTTGCCTATGCATTATCTCCACTTAAGAGACGGCATAACCTCGTCAGACTAGAACGAATTAAAATTAAAGAACATTGAAGTCAATTCGATAAATGACTTGAGGCCTGCTTTCAAACCATACTACTTTCATTTAACTGGATAACCAATTACAAATTCATATAACAAGCGATTCTCTATTAAGATTATTTTAGCTGAATTACTTCAACTGAACTTGTGACTCATTAAGGGTATCTACTACGCAAAAAATGAGTACGCTCATTCTACGTCATACTAATACAAAGCTGTAATATATACTAACATACCATCACCAAAATATTTGTACAAGTAATGGAAAAATGCAAGTTTCTCATAAAAATTCGAAAAGTTAACAATTAATCAGGAAATTAGAAACATTCAAGAGTAACAATACAATCTAAGGTTCAGAAAGTTTGGCTTTAAGTATCCAGCAGTTTCAAGTTCTAGATCCATGATAATTGTGATATCTGCAAACAGTGTCTGTATCTAATTTCAAAATACTACACCACGCTTAGGCTAAATTATACGATGCCACAGTCCATATCTGCAATTGTCAATGTCAACCCACCTGTAGTAGACATCACATTTGATGAACAGAGACTGATAGCTGTGTTGAGGGGACTTACCTTTTATAAGCTTCATACACCCACGCATATTTAATAACTTCTCTTCTACACGTTGATGGCACTGTTTATTTTGCGATATGATCCGATACGTTGGATAATAAAACACCTTTGGAAGTAATGGAGTCAAGTACTAGCCAACGTTTATACATATCTACGTTCCAACGCTTTTTCTCCCAGGTTTACTTATCTTTACAAATTTTAGATTCAAGTCAGTTTAGTTTATTTTGAAAAGATGAACATCACGTATTGAACAAAAAAAAGTAGGCATGCGCAACAGAAGCCAAATAAATCTTTAAATACAATAGACTCTCGCTAATCCGGCCATTTCTGGCCGGATTAGTGGAAGTGCCGGATTATTGAGTGTCTGACATTTATTTGATTTTTCCCAACCTACTATTCATTTGTGTTGAGTACTATCGAATAACTTCTTTCGTTTTGATGTCATAAATAGTTGCTCGTTCAACACTGAACTCGATTTAACTCGTTCAACACAGCGAGTTAACTAAAATTTCGAGTTTCTGCTTGAGGTCTAGCGTACCATGTTTCCTTTTAGAAGACATGATTCCGAACTGTAAAGAATGCTACAATTTGGAATACATACAGTATATAGAGCATTGTTTAACTAATCATTGCTGCGCATGTGCACGATCATTCATTGTGCACGTGTTTTTAGTTGGATGTGCGCCGGTTTACTGAGAGGCTGGACTACTGAGGGTCGGATTAGCGATAGTCTAGTGTGTTTAGTTTTATGATGAATTTAACATTTCTTCGTATTGTTGGATGGAATTGCTACAATACTACTACCCTCTTTCAGTTATATGAGCACTTTTTCACAACACGATCAGAAGGTGGAAAAGAAACAAAACTTACTTATTCTTGTGATCATTGGGTGAAACTGCTACAATGTTCGTTATTTGTTCTTCTTTCGTGCATTATTTCAGGTGAAAGAAAATAAAACAATCTTAGCACAAAACATTCATCTGTGTTCACCAGTAAAGTACGCTAGACAACCAAACTGACAAGCTCTATACAATTTCATTCCTAGACGTTAAGTAAATAGTGTTATAAATTAGTTGTAAGGTCAAATATGTTTTTACAAACTACTACCCGTGGAAGGTAAAAGAGACCCGTACGTAATTCCAGAACTAGCCTCGAGTTTAGTGCGTTAGCAGTTTTCCGAGTCCTTCCCTTACGTAGGATTCAAGGCGTTTATTCTGCTACAACTATATAACATTGAAAATAAACTCAAATCGTATTTTGTACAGTGCTTGCGATGTTACCTGTGTCATTCATATAACTCTGGATATATACATTTACTAGCTAAAACATTGTGACCACTTGCTACTTTTTGAGTGAAGTTTTGGGCTGTCATAAGAGTAACGAAGAAGATCAGATTCCTCGTCAGACGGTGACAGAGATATCACTTGATCAACCAATGTGATGCTCTTGCATAGAAAGGAAATATATAAAAGTTTAATAGGGACGAGATTTGATGAGTTGAGCAACTGGGAACGAGCAATTTGGAAAGAGTAACACATGTCGGATGTTCACAAGCTGCTGTGGTATTTTTTTTATAAAGAAAGGACAAGAACGTTGTACTCAGGGCCAAATCACAAGGCATTGGGAGCCACACTTTATTAGAAATACCGGAGACTATAGTCTGTCAATGTTGCTAAAACAGACAAGAGTGTATAATGTGGCACAATTAATAGTGGACATAACATGAATGTGTCCGAGTACTGTAAATATCTGTTTCGACTCGACGAAACCATGCCGTCACTGGCACACTAGCGCCAATCCTTCGACGTGTCGCTATATCGATTATTATCGACATTTACCGGCAAGTAGCGCACTAGATATTGGCGACGTTTATGGCATGGGGTTTGGCTTTTAGAACCCAAACAAAGCTAAAATAGCTTTGAAATAAATAACATTTATATTAATAATGTCCATTGTGGAAAAAAAAACAAATGTTAAACAAGGATATTTTCAAATTTGCCACTTTTCCATATAAATGTAAATGGAGTAAAGTTTTAAATTTATACTAACCATTTTTTAAAAAATTGAAAATATATTCACAACCATAAAACCTCAGTTTTTGATACCTAACTTTTACAAAAACGTTGGCACGTTTTTAGAAAAGTGATTTTTCGAAGGACACTGCTTTTATTTTTTAAATTGTGACCCGCAACAAGATGCCCATCTGCCCATCTCAAAACAACGTTGTGCAACCCTGGGGGAGGTTTGTTACGGGCATATAATCTAGAGTACTCACCAACTACCAGTATAAAAATTATTGTGGAAGTATCACAGGATTCTGAAACTTGGATATATGGATAGGGCACATACTTGTTCCTAAGTGAAGTCCACCCAATTACGGCAGGTCCCATAGTTTTGGAGCTATGGATCTTTAATGTTAATTTTTTTACATTTTCGGCAGCCTGTAACTCAGAAAGAACGCATTTGTGCACCTAGGTTGGTCTAAGGATTTTGTTTTATCTTGGTGTCAGGAATCACCTGCCAAACGTTGTCAGTGTTGTTTTGAAACACCCTAAATATATATATATATATATATATATATATATATATATATATATATATATATATATATATATACGGATGATCATGGCTACTAGACCTGGACGGTTAAAGGAATCGTAAACCGTAGTTTCGGTTTGTAATATCAACCGGTTTAAAACTGTTACTTGAAACCAAACTGAACTGAAAAATGGTTCTATTTTCTATTAATCATTAACGTGTTCTCCCAAGGTAAGTTATTAAGAGAAGTACATTTGGAATCGTAATTTTGTTCGAAAGTAAAATAGCAATTACTTAATCTAAAATGAAATTATATATATAGTTCGGGCTTCGTTTCAAAATATATTAAGAATATTCTAAAACGTTTAGTCAAGTGTCTGTATCAAACCGAACAGAACAAATTATAGTTTGTTTTCTGAAATAAATCGGCACATTCGGTTTGAAACTTAAACCGTATTCAAACCAGTTAACCGCATAACCAATATTTTTGAACATTTCTAGTGGATAGACTGTAGTTAGTCTTTCTGTTGTTCATTGTTGTTTTGAACCTATCATACCATTCGAGCAGTTTGGTATCATCTTGCGGCAAACAAATAAAAGAATGAAAGCAGTGTCCTTCCAAAAATCACTTGGTTAACGTTTTTATAAAAGTTAAATACCGGAAACTAAGGTTTTGTAGTTATCTCAATACAAAAAGTTGTTAATATGAATTTAAAACTTTACTTCGTTGGAATGTATATGGAACAAATTTGAAAATATCCTTGTTTTAACACTTTTCCCCTTAATGGACAACATTAATACAAATGTTATTTCTTTCAAAACGTTTTTGGCTTTTCTTGTCTCTAAAAGACAATGGGTTAAGATTGAGGTTGTTTACATTAAGGTGCACTCTGATTGGCCAAATTAAAAAGTTCCAACAATTTATTCCTCTACATCCAACGTTTCCTTCACCTCCTCCGTGGCGAAGTCGGAAGAACACGCGCGTAATGAACATAAGATTGATAGTTTGTGCCCACCTCGGGGTACTTTTTTAAGTATTTTTCAATGTAAACAAATCACGCATATAGGCGATTTAACATATTTCGAGGGAGTAATTTTGTGGTTCATTGGCGTATTGTCGCGTCTCTGCCGCTGGTTGTATAATTTTCAAAACAGAAGTGGAGCCACGATAGATCGTCGCTGCCGGGCATCCAATTTTTGCCAACAGTTTACTAGTTCTCATCGCTGGTCCACCATGGTGGCACCTGGTTCGGCATGGTTTAGCTAGATTCTCTTTCTACATTTCACATATTCTGTAATAAACAGAAAATATGTAAAAAAAAAAAAAAAAAAAAAAAAAGTACGTCTGAGTGCGCAGGTCACACTTCACGTCTTCTCGGGCCAATAGTTAGAGATTTTGATTTCTCGAATATCGAGTCGACTGGATAAAATGTTGAAATAGACAATCTGCAATGATTATTAATGACTTGTGAAAGAATATAACTATATAGAAATACTCAAAGAGATATATTTAAACTGCAGCTTCACATAACAATTTAGCCTCTATGCTCAAGTAGGGCGATAAACTTCCTCATATCTGAATGCTGCAACATCATCCACTAATACTACTTCTATCATTCATTTTCAACTATTTACTTTGACTATTTAGATTTTAATGCTCTTGGTTATTTTTTTCTACATAATACTTTTTATTTTATTGTGACCGAAACAAGAGTTTTTTAATATTGGAACCATAAAATTGTGCAATTTGCTGAAGATATTACACACCATGTTTTCGCCCCTGAATTAAGAACGATCTCTTAGAGTAGTGCGACAAGGGTTGGGTTTATATTCCGGAGCCGAGGGTTCAATTCCCGTTGGGTAATTAAGGGAAACTTTTATCATTTGTAATACAGGGTTATTGTAAATGATGGATCCATTTTTAAAAATTCGTAGTAATTAAAGTACAAATCCAAAATGAACAATCTTTATACCAATGGAAAGAGGAAGATTGAAAGTTTCGGTGGGCAATGATGGTTCCCGAAGCGGCCGGTAGAGTTCGCGCGGCAATAGGCCGCCATTCGTTTTCCTCTCAGTTGTGAGTGAGATGGCTACTGTGAAGCACAAGGTTTTCTGAGCTCTTGAGTTCCCAAGAAGTGAGTCACAAATTGTAGTGCAGCGTTCATTTCGTACAAAATTCGGTATTGAACCACCAACTAGAAAAATCATAAGCGGAACCGTATAACAGCTGCCGTGCACTCAGTAACAGTAGATACACTTGTTCGTATATGGGACGAGTTCAGCATAGATGTTTGCCGTGCAGCAGAAGATGGACACATTGAACATTTATAATGTATTACAAAAAAACTTTGAAACTTCCACTTTCCATTGGTATAAAGATTGTTCATTTTGGATTTGTACTTTAATAAATACACATCTTTAAAAATGGGTCCATCATTTATAATAACCCTGTATTGATACTTCCAATGTAGGATAACATGGAAAATATTTAATTTCTCTCAGTCTCAGTGTTGAGATAAGTTTCTTCAATGCACTCGCAAAAGAAAAGTGAACTACGAAAGATGACGTCAGCCGCATCAATTTTGATTCGTACTGTCTGGGAATGTAACGTGTTTGGCGAACAATTGACGGATACGTAAGGCATATCGTTAGTATGGGTCAAACATATGAATGATTAAACACAAACGTTTCTCAGCAACTTCTAATAACTTTCTACTGCGAGTACTTCTTCTACTGCTACTTTGCTAGAAATATTAATGTTTAAAACAATTCAACATTTCAGATCCGTTTCATATCAACAAAATGACTTGAAATTTAAACAAGAACTTCATAAAACATAACATATGTTGCAAAATCTCGACTTTGCAATAATAATAATAATAATAATAATAATAATAATAATAATAATAATAATAATAATAATAATAATAATAATAATAATAATAATAATAATGATAAATAACATAACTACAACACCAATTACGTAAACAGTAACTTCCAGTAAAGTAATTGACACGATGGGATTCGAACCCGTTTCTCTACCATATTAGTTTTATGCTTTACCACTCCGCTTACAATTCCTCATACAAAGATAAGAAAATAAAATAGTAGTTACTGAAGTTAAAAATAGAACTTCTTAGTTCTAGATGCGTTGATACAATACAAAGAATGAGAAAACAATGTCTGCCGTCTTTTCTTATTTGGAAATTAGAAGTTACGGTAAAGAAGAATAGTAGGAATGCAAATCGAAACCATTGTTAAAAATGATGAAATACCCTCAAGTTGAAGAACGTTTCGAGTTGATTTCCTCAGTAACGAAGGTCTATATAACTTGTTTTTGAGTTAAAGAAAGAAACCTCGAGTAAGTCATTGAGACACTCATATGGGGAACATCTCCTTTTACGAGCGTAAGTATCATGTGCATAATCTGAGATGCTCCGACTGTAAGTAGCTAATAGTTTAGGTGGCAGATGAAGTGACGCGGTAGGTAAGTGATTATTTCATTAAAGTTGTAATCGGCGGATCCGGGTTGAAATCCTGGCCAGGTTGAAACTTTTTCAAATGTTTCAATTTCAATGCATACACAGTGTGACAAGCAAGATCTTCTCCTCTCCAGGAAGAAAAAGATGGTGGAATGAGGATAATTGAAGATAGTCTCTCAATGGAGGTAATCATTTTCAAACTTATTTCTAGCAGTTGTTGTAGATTTGATATTTTCATCTACTTTCAAGCATTTTCTTATTCATACGTGGTCAGTATTTTTATTTCTCTAAACATACAATATATAATGAAATAATACATTATATAGAGCAATAATGAGAATAATATATGGTGTTCGTTGGACAACACGTTCTGAACCACAGAGAGTAATCACAGAATGGAGAACTATTTCGTTTGTCACCTGCTTTAAAATTTTCCTTGCATAAAGACCTGCCTCGCTGATACCAATTTCTGTCAGTGCCGAGAAGAGTTACGTGTAAGCTGAGTTGCATCTGTCTAGGCGTTCTTACAACTGCAAATAATCTTGACCCCAAGTAATGGAATTAGAGCACTTAAAGGGAGACACTTTTGGTGGTGGGTGTACCAACGTTATTCACATGACATCATCTACTGAGACTGGAAGGAGCACATCCTCATCGTCATTGGACCGCCAAGGAATGGAATAAGTTTGTACGGTTCGATGAATCACGACACTACCTCCATCACATCGGTGGGCGGGTCAACAGGAACAGTTGTTTGCAGGAAAACAGCTGCTCGAGACGTGAATAGTATTACGACGACATTCTCGTGCTTGCTGAAGTATGAATTGGGGTACCTTTACATGGTCATCTGTGGGCCCAATAATGCTGTGGAGGACACCATATTGGTTCCTAACCGTCGGCAGGTCATTGATAATCATGTACACCTATTGCTGATCACATACACACATGGCCATGTTTCCATCTGCTAACGGTATATGTCAGCAGAACAACTGTTCTTGTTACAAGGTCAAGCTCGTACTATATTGATTCAAAGAGCACAATGGTGAATTTCCATTGCTGCAGTGACTCTCAAACTCACTCGATCTGAACTTAATTGAACTCCCTTTGTATGCAATTGATCTGAGCTCATGGGTACTCTACGCTTAATTTGAGGAATTAAGGGACTGATGTTTGCAGATGTGGTACGCTACTCCTCTATCTACATACCATGGCCTCATTAATACTGATTAATTTAATTCTCACATTTTCCATTGTTAGAGCTATGGAACACCAAACTCAAAAGAGAGATATTCATTTAATTTCCTGACAGAGAGTACTTTATTATTATACTCATAAAACAATTCTTGTAATATGCTGTATGTATCCATTTATAATTTCCTTGAGTATTAATTTTTTCTGCAGGTTTTGTTTAAAAAAAACTGTCAAAAATTTCTACGATGTTGTTTTACGAAAACACATGCTAAAAATGGAGGGCTGAAAATTGAAACATTAGCAAAATATCATCTCTTTATGACTTACGGTTCTTGAGATATGACTCCTTCTATCTTCCGAAATCGGAAATATTTTGGCCAATATCTGGGCAACGGTGGTCAGTTGGCCAGTGACCACCGGATACTATTTGGTACCAAAATGTTCACCATCCTCTTAGGTGTTGATCATCTTTAATATGATCTCTCTGTGACTTGCGATTCCTGACATTTGGCTTCTTAAACCTACCGAAATCGGAATTTTTTGGGCCGATATCTCGGGAATGGTAAGTCATAGAAAGATTATATTTGTGTTGATCAACACCTCAGAGGGTGGTAAACAATTTGTTACCAAATAATAACTTGTGGCCATTGGCCAAATCAGTGGCCACAGGTTGCTATTTGGCACCAAAATGTTAACCATTTTCATAGGTATCGGGTAACACCAATTCCATCTGTCTATGGTTCCCGAGATATGGCTCCTTAAATCTCCAGAAATCGGAACCTTTTTTTGGCAATATCCCAGGGCGGTAAGACTGAGGAAATTCCATCATTTCTTTCAGATACCTTTCGATGCTCTATTGGATCGAAGATCAAAATTGAAAAATTCGCAAATAACAGACACATACACACACACATGCAAACAAGACATAGGAAATTCATAACGATCTTTTTAAGTTCGTTAAAAACGCACGTACTGTCTGTCTTTCCTTTATTTCTAAATAATTGCAAATGATAAGTACAGTTTATTCCATATTAAACGTTGTCGCTCTCATGCGCCCATTAAGGGAAAGTGTCAACATTATTAAAATAATGGCACACATGTTTCCTTCTACTTCCTCTCATTCGTTCATTGTGAACGAAATTTGTCTCACGAAACTACAAAATCGAATGTTTCAGAAAACTTTTTGCTAGTATTCCATAGTTTATTTCTGTAAAAAAAAAAATTAAAATAAATAATGAGTGTTGACGTAGTGGCAACAGAATATCTGATTCAATCGTTTCAGCAAAGCGTAGGAATTATGTAAATTGTATATAAACGGAACGATATTTGCATATTTGTATATTTGGAAAATAAAACTTAAAGTTCTCCTGGAGCTTGCTTCATACTAAGAAGCAAGGTTTTTCAAGTGTCACACTCCGATTTCCTTGAAACTCCTGGAGTGAATAAAGTAATCAAAAGTAGGACTTACGTTGTTTTTTATATAGACCAATGTGGGGGATGAAGAGGTAAGTACCCTCTAGAGAGAGAACATAGGACAATATGACACATTACAGCGAGGCCATAACTAACAACGCACAATGGAAATTTGCTTGAAATTCCTGCAGTAAATAAAGGAATGAAAAGTAGGGCCTACGTGTTTTTTAAAATGAGCAACGTGGAAGATGAAGGGATAAACACCTGCCTAATCTGCGAACATACGCAATACTACATCTGTTAAGAAGACCATAACTAGTTACGCTGTTAAAGATACACATTGGTTAATGTGGAAAACAACTAGGTATATAAGTTTGGTCACTTTACGTGAAATAATATTGTACGCCTGCTTAAACGCCCACATCCACGTTTTTGAGGTCGTTATTGAAGCGAGGTTATGTTCCTAACTTCCTGGAGACTCCACCGTTGCATATATGCGTCATGCAACGATAGATGTGCACTGACGTTGGTTTGGAATTTCTGAAGCACGGCGAGCGATACTTCACGCAATTTGTCTTTGCGTTTTCCACCTGAAGAGACTTGCTTTTTCCAACGGTGTGACTGTTTTCATTAAGTTACTCTCTTCCAGTGTCGCATAAGGGACTGTAACAACAATCTCTGTCGTTTTCCATTGTCACTCAACTGCTTTTCTCTTGTATTCCAAGTCCACAGACTCGCCACTCATATCACCGCAGGTCCCCGATGCTCTACTCCGGTCATATTCCTCGTAAGTTTCAACCACTTCTCCAGAGTCTGTGTTGCCATTTGGTTCCATTACATCTTCATCCAAATCAAAGAATGCAGTATAGTCTTCGTTGCATATTCACATGGCATCGTCATGGCTATCTGCAGCGTCATTGATAAATTCCCAGAGGTAGTTTGCTAGGTGTGTCTCTACCCTGTTTAGAGGTGGTTGTGGAATGTCTACAATAGCAAAATAGGCTGTAAGTAGACGAATGTCATTAATGGGTTTTCTTTCATTTTGGATAGGGCCCTATAGCTTGGCTTAGTACGGCCCAATAAACATAATGATAAGCATGACTTATTGTGCATATAGATTAGGTTATTTAGGGTAATTTCGTGTTGCGATACGTACACCCGCTAAATGTATTCTACGTGACCGTAAACACGCATTAGTGAAATAGCAGCTCACTACGAGAACGTTAACTTTTGCCAAGTTGACGACAAAGTCATGAAATGGCGTTTCCACATTATAATATAATTTAGAATGTCCAACTGTGATAACGGAGAAACTAAAAGAGACAGAGAAACGAAACTTTGCACGAAGCAGCTAGAGAAAGGGCGACATCTGCCCGTTTATTGACAAATAGCACCGGTTGAACAATGTTGCCAACCCAAGACAAAGTTGTGTTTTTGTAAATGGAATGACCTAAATTGAATATCATCACTGGAAGCAGCAATGAAAATAAAGACAAAAGAGATGGTAAACGCAGATCAGTGTTGCAAACTTACTTGTGCCTTAGAGCTCTACATAGTTCAAATTAATCTCTTATTGTATTTTCTCATAACATTAACAATATATTGAATATCTCGGTCAGTACGTGACTTATCGATATCAAATAACCACGACACTGATCCTTTTGCTCTACCGCCTTACATTATAGGTTTTAAACCATACTGCACTAGTGACCTTTTCCGAGTAATTGTACCCTTTTGAAATTCAACATTTCTCTTCTGTTGATGGCAACACTGTTCAGCGGACCTTTATAGAATTGGAGTTGGCGTACAAAGTTCTGTCAATATTTAATTTAAGGTGTACGAAACGTTAGTACCTCACTCTCTGTATGTGCCAGGGCATTAGCATTTAACATATGTTTCACGTTATTTCTGGAAAAGTTTGCAACACTGATCTGCATTTACCCTCTAATATATTGATTGACAAGAAAGTTTCCGAAACAACATACAGGGTTTCCGATACAATACATATTTTGTGGGGCCGCGGTGGCTCAGTGCTAGAACGTTCATCTCTGGTGCTTGAGGTTCCGGGTTCGATCCCATCCTCCGCCAAGTAAACTTTGTGGTGAACAAACATCGTGTACGTGGGTGTCCTCTGGTTCTCCTGTTTCCTCCCACTTTCTTCATTCCACCATTTCATTCATTTCTCATGATCAGCGTCTCCTTTAGTCTTGCCGGCATAACCGTGGGAGTAAAACTCAAACATTTCATTTTATTTTTTTCGTAATGTATGTTTACTTATATCTTAAGCTCGGAACAACAGAAGCAAATAAACATATAAGCTAAAATGTTATACTTGAACAATGCAGCACTGTATACCTACTTTTAAGAACAAATAATAAACAAACTAAGTCTACCTGATGGATAACAATAAAACATTAAGAAAAAACAATGAGTTGGTCCGTACGGCACTGCATACCTACTTTTGGGCCAGCCTGTATAATAAGACTAATTGTATTTAAAATAAACATCTGCACTTAAATTAGTGAATTCATTTATAGAATATGGGGGGCGCGATGGCTCAGTGGTAGAGCGTTCACCTCTGGTGCTTGGGGTCCCGGGTTCGATCCCAGCCCCCGCCAAGTGAACTTTGTGGTGGACAAACACCGTGCTCGTGGGTTTTCTCGGGGTTCTTCCGTTTCCGCCCACTTTCTTCATTCCACCATTTCACTCATCTCTCATCATCACCGTCTCCTTTAGCCTAACCGGCATAACCGTAGGACGTAAAACTCAAAGAATTAATTTCAATTTTTTTCATTTATAGAATATTACCAGGAGAAGCTTTTAGAGAATTATACAGATGGTGACCAGAAAAATGGAAACACCTGTAGTTGGCAACACGTCAGATGTATGGGTTGGCAGTGGTGTTGTGGCGCCCGCAGCGCCGGACCGCTGGTGGTGGTGTGTTAGGTCGGTCTCCATACTACGTCAGGCGCACTGGAACGGCAATGTCCAGTGGCTGCAGCAGACGGAGGTAGTGTAAAATGAGAGACCTCTCAGAGTTTCAAAGAGGGCAAATTGTTGGTGCGCGGTTATGTGGAGTGAGTGTGACGGCAGTGGCTACTGTGTTAGGTGTGTCGCGTGGGACAGTGTCGAAGGTGATGACGGCCTACACAACACACGGGAAAACCACATCGGGGAAGCGGAACAGTGGGCGGAAGAAAATCATGAGTTACAGGTCACGCCGGTTATTAAAGCGCATTGTCACGCGGAACAGTCGTGCTACTGCGGAGCAAGTGATGGAGGAACTCAATCAGCACCTCCCCCACCCTGTTTCGACAATCACAGTCCGCCGCGAATTACATGACATTCACTTACGGGGTTGTGTTGCACGATCCAAACTGCTCATCAGGGACCATAACGCTTTCGCACGCCTCAAATGGTGCCGCGAAAATGCAACTTGGACCGTTGAAGACTGGAAACGTGTGATATAGTCGGATGAGTCATCCTTCACCCTATTCCCAACCACGGGCCGTGTTTATGGTGGAGAACGCCCAATGAAGCTTATGATCTGCAGTGTCTCCGCCCAACTGTTAAACATGGCGGCGGCTCGGTGATGCTGTGGGCCGCCATATCATGGTTTTCATTGGGTCTTGTGGTCACACTTAGCGGCAAATCACTGCCAACGATTATGTCGCAATTTTAGGAGACCACTTGCATCCTATGGTCCGGATGTTGTTCCCGGACAATGACGCCATCTTCCAGGATGATAATTAGAGACCGGATATTAGGCAAAATGCCTATTCTTTAATATTAAAGATATGATCAAAAATAACGTTTTAAAGTTTATATAGGGGGTTATAGTTTCGATTTAAGCCGATTTTATTTTGCCTATTTTGCCTATTTCGACCTTTACTGCCTAAATAATTGCTTTAGTGCCTAATGTTGCCTATTCTATGCATTTTCTTCAAAATAAGCCTTCATTGGGAAAATATATAATTTATGTAGCATAAATAATACATACATATATACGTATATTAGGTGTTTGTAAATACAAGCACGTGGTACGTTACAACATATATACAGGGTGAACTTCAAAGATGTGCAAATACTTGCGAGGTGATTAATGATATCAAAAAAAGACAAAAAGTTATCTTGTAGTTTGTCGAATTCTGTGTCGTTTGCGAGTGATAGTGATGCCAACTTGGAATCGAAAATCGAATCTTGACAATTGGAATGGAACAGTTAGATTTGCACATACATTGGGAGGTGATTCGTGACATGAAAAGAAGACAAAAAGTCATGTTGCATGTGGATTTCCGCGTCGTGTACGAGTGACAAGGGTGCCAACTTGGAATCAAAAATCGAATCCTGACAATTGAAACGCAACAGATAGATGTGCACATATGTTGGGAGGTGATTCGTGACATGAAAAGAAGACAGAAAGTCCTCTTGAATTCACGAATCACCTCCCAAAGTATGTGCACACTTTTATGTCTCGCTCCAATTGTCAGGATTCGATTTTCGATTCCAAGTTGGCCCCCTGTCACTCGTATACGACGCGGAATTACACAACATGCAAGAGAACTTTTCGTATTCTTTTGATGTCACGAATCACCTCCCAAATTTATGTGCACATCTTCCAGGTTAACCCAGTATATATGGAATGCATAACAAGCTTCGTTTTTATATATACAATAAAAGAAGATATTGAAAAAGAAGTGTTTCTATACTCTTTGAGCATTATTTATGTCTTGAATCTATTTTTTAATGGTATTGAGTATTTATCTTCATTATTTAGATCTACATTTTAGTGCCTATTTTACTGCCTATTTTTTAAAATTTTTAGTGCCTATTTGCCTGCCTATTTTTTAGGTTTTTAGTGCCTAAACATCCGGTCTATAATGATAATGCACCTATTCACACAGCTGGCGTTGTTGCAGCTTGGTTTGAGGAACATCGGGATGAAGTTCAACACCTCCCATGGCCCGCTCAATCCCCAGATCTCAACATAATTGAACATCTGTGGTCCGTCTTGGAAACACGACTCCAGTGACGATTTCCACCTCCATCCTCTCTCACAGAACTGGCCGATGCCCTGCACGAGGAATGGTGTAAAATTCCACTTGCTACCATTCACGACCTCTATGTATCCATCCCACGTCGCATCAAGGCTGTTCTGAAGGCGAAATGTGGCCCGACACCATATTAATCTGCTAAGTTGCAATTTCGTTCAGGTGTTTCCATTTTTCTGATCACCATCTGTACATCGTGAACTATCGTGAACTATGTTAGGAAGAAACTAGTATTTTCGATCTAATATTGACGTGAAACAATAGGAAAGTTAACGTTTAGGTAGAGGTGCTAGGGAGATTTCCATACGCAGTAACATATGTGGCTGTTTCATTCAATATGATATTTATTTCTACACTTCTCAAGTGGGAAACAACCTTGAATAAAATGGATTTTCAACAACAACAATAAAATACCAGTAACGTTCTTTTGTCATTCAGTTTTTCTTTTGATAAGCTGGAAATTTTAAGATAAAAACGGTACATTCATAGTATATTGCTGTATGTTTTTTTTAAAAAAAAATTACTTTCTTCTATCTTTTGTACACAGAAAATTTCTGGAACAACGATTTTTCGCTTGACTGAAATTTCTCCCTACTTTCACAGAAAAAGAAATGTAAAGAAAATTCTCAAACGGGAAAAATAAAGTAATTTTTGAATTCTATAAAATTTTACTTTCTTTTTTAGCACGTTTCAAACATACTAACGATATCTGACAGAAAACCTATGTTTCGTGAAGGACTCCTTGATTTTCACTCTGATGGCTACAGATAGACAAGCTACAGTACAGAGTGACTTCTACCGGAAAGATAAATTAAGTGAATACAAAGTAGAGTTAAAAGTGTATTTTACGGTATATTCATGCAAGCGAATATGGCGGAAATATACTCCAGTACATTATATATATATTCGCATTTCAAAGAAACAAAAATGCTTCAAGCTCTTTCAATAGATTTTTTATTACGATTGCATAACAAGTGGGACGAAACAAAACAACATCAAAGAGTTATTCGTCTTCTTCATTTCTCTGCCGTAGTACAGAGCTGAAGTGAAGGATAAAAATACGAAACATAACACATTGAAATAACACTTTTTAATCTTTAACGTTCTCGCATTAGTTCTTTCTTCGCGATGGTTCTTCTTTCCTTTGACTTACGTTTGATATACGTATATAAATTCTCGAAATTTTTATTATATACGTAATATGAAAGCTCAGTATATTTATGACAAACTTCCTGCGATGTTAGATACTTAAGAAGGATCGCTAGGTCTTCTCCGACCCTCTACTAAACGTTGCAAGATAGCGAGACGTTTCCAGATAGTACCGGTAGTCACTGATGCCAGATAATAAAGAAAGAATTCATACATTCTGCTTGGGTACATACTGGAGAAACATGTTTCCTTTACTTTTCCTGATCAATCTTTACAATTTGTTCCCCCCCAAAAAATTGTTTCCAGTAAAGAAAATTCCATATCCACCCGCCCACCCACATGTCACACAGACACAGACGCACACACACACACACACACACACACACATATATATATATATATATATATATATATATATATATATATATATATATATATATATATATATATATATATATATATATAATATATAAATAGGGTTATTCAAGACAACACCGACAACGTTTGGGAGGTGACTCCTGACACCAAGATAACGACAAGAAGTACAGATAACTTAGGTGCACAAATGCTTCCTTTCGGAGTTATAAGCTGCTGAAAACACGAAAAAAAAAATTAGAAGTCTATATCTCTAAACCTACGGAACCTACCGTAGTTAGGTAAATATTTCCCTTAGGAACTAATATGTGCGCTATCCAAATATTCAAGTTCCACAATCCTGCGGTACTTCCGCAACAAATTTTACTGAGGTATTTGGTGAGTGATTCAAATTATATGCCCATAACCAAACTCCCTCTATATAAATTGTTGCGTGCGTACCTTAGGATTCTGAAACATGTATTTTTGGATAGCGCACGTGTTAGCTTCTAAATGAAGTTTTGATCGGACTACGGTACGTTCTATAGTTTTGTAGCTATGTTTTTTTTTTAATTCACTTTTTCATGTTTTCGGCAGCCTATAACTCGGAAAAGAAGTATTTGTGCACCCAAGTTAGTCCATACTTTTTGTCTTATCTTGGTGTTAGGAATCACCCTCCAAACGTTGTTGATGCTGTTTTAAAGCACCCTGTATATACAGGGTGTACATTTTATCTTGATCATCCGCTATAGCGGAGAAACCGAAAGGAAAAAAAGCAAAACTTTGCATGAAGCAACTATAAGGAGGGGGACATCTTTGCATGTATTAAACAGGAACACCCAACAAATAGTATTGCCAATCCAATATAAAGTTATATTTTGTCAAGTAGCACTACATCTGATTATTACATATTGGCATTATTACATATTTCAAATCAACATGTCAAACGAAGACTTAAAATATCAAACTTATTATTCATTGTTGCAAACTAACGATGTTATAGTACCAGAAACATTCAAAGTTTGGAAGCTTCTAACCCAGACATAGCACAATACAGATGTACAGGATAATGCACATCGAAAGTACTTTAGCGTTGTATACCATGGTCGTGGGATGACTTGTTTCGAATGAAAAGGAACGAATTTACCAGGGCATGCAAATATGTTTTCCTTTTTAGGACTTTATTTCGATAAAAAAAACATACTTTTCTAACTATCATAGCTAGTTACTTGTATGGGTTGTAATGGATTGTAATTACATTATTTTGCCGTTTACAGCGCTTCAATATCTTAAACCGTACCAGAAATATGATAAATATTGGTAAAGTTTGCAATCCTGATTAAAATGGTGTATTTGTGGAAAATATTTAAAATGATTGTTATTTTCTTCCTTTCTTTTATAGCATTACGGCAATAACTTTTAGCAGTTGTAATTACAATAAGTTCTCGCAATTACATGATTGAAACAGTGTTGCAAATGTCAGCAATGTTTATCATATCTCGGAAACGGCTTAAGATATCAAAGTGCTGTAAACTTCAAAATAATATACACACCCATTACAAACTACACACGTAACTAGATGCCATACTTATGTCAGCATTTTTAACAAATAAAGCCTTTCAAACAAAAATAAATAAAAAATTCAAGCTGATAACTTCGTTCTTATTCATTAGAAACAAGTCATACCATGACTATGGTATCCAACACTAAAATACTTTAGATGTGCATTATCCTGTCCTTCTCCGTTCTGCTGTATGTGTGTTAGAGGTTTCCACTTGGGATGTTTGTGATATTATAACATCCTTAGTTTGGAACACTGAATAATAAATGTGGTATTTTAAGTTTTCCTTTAATATATTGATTCGAAATGTGCAATAATATGATGTAGTGCCATTTGAAAAATATATAACTATATTGTGTTGGCAACACTGTTTGCTGTGTATATCTGTTTAGTACATGCAAATATACTAGTTGCATGTACTAGTATATTATAGTTGCTTCATGCAAAGTTTTGGTTTACTTTTTCTTTTAGGTTTCTCCGCTATAGCAGATGATCAAGATAAATTATCCACCCTGTATATATAACCCTGCTAACGAGTTTAAAGGCTTGGAAGGGTCCCTGCAGGTACTTTTAGGGAATGATTTTCAAGCAAAGTGTGAAGCCGTTTAGACCTCTACTACACTAACATGATGGTGAGGGTTGTTTTTACACAAGCGAGATGGAGATGTCGCTCTGGGCCAAGTAATCGTTGACCACAAAGTAAGAGTAGCTGGGAGCATTGTAATGATGCAGGTTGAACTGGAAAATAAAAAAAAATGAAATATTTAAGTTTTACGTCTCATGATTTTGCCGACAGGCTAAAGGAGGCGGTGATGAAATAATGAATGAAATAGTGGAATGAAGATAGTAGGAGGAAACGGGAGAACCCCGAGAAAATCCACACACGCGGTGTTTGTCCGCCAGAGTTCACTTAGCTTGAGCTGGGATCGAACCAGGGACTCCGAACAGCAGAGGAGAACGCTCTACCACTGAGCTACCGCAGCTCCACAGGTTAAGCTGGAGGCAGAGTCTGGTCTCACTTGGTTGATCCTTCCCTTCAAGTTTCTCGTCTTGGCTTTGGCCATCGACCTGCTCATTCGAGCCTATTTTGGCAAGAGGATGTTGTTGTGTGCCATTCAACACCTTGGCGCTTTGCTTCTGGGTTCTCGCTTCTGTTCGTGACGAATGTCTGCGTGGAGTTCGTTTTCCACGAAGCACTTGTACAGTAAGAAACTTTAGAACCTGGAGGTTCGATATAAGAAATGATAGGTTTTTCCAGTAGCAGAATAGTTTCACTGTATGCTTCATAGTTGGACAACCAACATAACAACAAATACATGCCCGAAAAAGTATTACTATCTGAGAGCATCATTTGGAGAAAGAACCACGAGATAAATCTGCAGAAATCCCATTGAAGAGAGATGAATTAATGCAAAGAAAACTAAAATAATAATACATATCATGTAAAGACCGAAAAAGTATGGATAGCGAAAGAAAATGAGAAAAGAAGGAAAGGGTTAAAGGAAAGAGCAAAGACATGGGAATAAATTAAATTTTAACGCTTAAGGATAAATGGTCTGCCCCTTCATCCCTTCCCCCGTGTCTGTCTTGGATTTTTCTACCTTTATGGGATGAATCTTTTTCACTGTCAATCGCGAACCTCATTTACAATGTTTAATTCCATAAAAAAAGAAACTCTTAACCAGGGCTGGGATTCGAACACAGATCCCTTAGAACGACAGCCGCAAACGCTGTCTACTTAGCTACACAGGCCATATCAAGTATGCTCTTAAATCAGCCATTACACTGGCTATTGCCAAACGTGTTATTAAATCAGCCATTGTCTGCGCGTTACCCAAGTTCCATTTGAAGTTTGAATTTTATTTATGGCATTTAACCAGCTATGGCTGGCAAGCCTCTTGCTTTCATAAAAAGCATTCTCTAAACTGCCAGAGATGGCGGCCCGAGATAAAACCCACATTAATCTGTTTTCGGCGTTGTATTACAAATTACTTGTTCTTACTTTCATACATCTTACGTACAATTACATCTGTATCATTTCTGGCCTTCACTATTCACTATTAATATTTCTTATTTTCAATATTTGTGCTCTACTGCGCAAAATTAGTACGTTGGAACTGTCATGTGTTGCAAACTACACACTACTCATTAATGACTAAAACAGTGCTGCCAATTAAATATGTCTTCCCAAAGGGTGAGGAAAAATTTACATTGAAGTTGCACTACTCGATGTGACGTAATGTCACGTAGTTTTAGTCCACTTCGCACATGCACTCAACTTTATTGATAAAAAAGTGATTTGCCTACAGCATGAAACATAACTGAGCGAGCGTCAGCGAACGAAGGGGGTTACAAGCCTAACAGTTTTTTTTTCGCCTTGACCTCCATGATAATACCCTCGTACATATACTAAATTGGTTAATAACACAGTGGGTATGAAACGCTGTCAGATTATGCTCTATTGCCACCTCATCTCATATCGCATCAATCCACGAACATGTACAATCCATAATTTAACTTGTTTTCTCCCTTATTAATCACCCTACAGTGATGACCTCTCTAACGTTTGTTATTTTCATTATCATATTTAGTCTTATTCTGTTCATTTCTCCGTAAACTTTGTGTCTGCGGTAGTTAACTCAAAGAATTTAGTGTGTAGATTAAAATCAAGAATGAATTAATCCATACTCCTCGGAACTTACTGTTGTCAATATATATATATATATATATATATATATATATATATATATATATATATATATATATATATATATATATATATATATATATGTATACACAGTGGTGGAACCGGGATATGATCAGGGCAAGGACTAAACCATAGTTTGCAGTTTTACCCAGTGTAAAGCAGGATTGAAGCCCATTTTATCCAGTGTATACTTGAGCGTCAATTGTGGACTATACATGTTGACTATCAATCAATTGTCGACTATCGATTTTCGTAGATTGATGCGATATGAGGTGAGGTGGCAATAGAGCATAATCTGACAGCGCGGCTTAATGTGTAGTGTATTAATTTTAGCGGTTCATACCTGTATTGCATATTTATGGATCTTCAAATATCCCGAATTCAATCATAAACTCCTATAACTCCAGGACACAAAATTACTTTTAGTTTCTTTAGATATAACTGTACATGACTGTGCGCATATGCAAAACAAATTGGATCAAGTACTGCTTATACTGGTTCTCTGATACATGTTATCTACCCGGCTGACATCTTGGATCTGCCATATTGAATTCAACATTCGGCTTTTCAAATGGGAATAAGTGCAAGTGATACATCAAATTCATGTACAATTTTCTCGGAAATTCACTGGGGTAGTGAATTCTATCATAATTTGTACCGTTTGCAAGATATTGCATGTTAACTGTCAGGTACTTCAAGAATATTGAACCAAAAAGTAAGTTGTGTAGGGCTCCGTGTGTATAAGTCATCTTCGACGTGATTTATCATTGACGAAATATTCTCTGAACGTACCTATATACAGACATACAAACGTCAATGTGAAAATGGTAGGTCTTCACCCAAATCTGGTCATATCTGGATTTACACAAGGCATTTTGACCATAATACAATACTCTCTTGTTATAGTATAACATGGAAGTGATAACAAACACTCACAGAAACGTAATAAGATTATGACACCAATGTTGTAAACAGTTTGTTTATACATACAGTATTTTTACAGTTAGAAATTGTTTTGATTTGTCAACATCAAAAACGTAAGCGTAACTGATAGTACTCTGCAATGTCTATTCGTGAAGTGCCTGGAAGGATTTAAAATGCAATACCTTTCAAACGTACAAGCTCAGGTAAAATTCATTACACCAGTGAATTTCCGGGAAAATAGTATATGAATTTGGTGTATCACTTGCAGCTATCACCATTTGAAAAACCGAAGGTTGAATCCAATATAATAGATCCAAGATGGCAGCCTAGGTGTGTAACATGTGTGAGAGAGGCAGTACTTGATCCATTTTTTATATGCCCATATTCAAGTCCAATTACATCTAAAGAAACTAAAAGTAATTTTGTGTCCTAGCGTTATAGAAGTGTGTGATTGAATTTAGGATATACGAAGACCCATTAGTATGCAAATTTTCAGTATGGCCCGCTAAAATTAGTACAATACACATTGGGTCACGGAGAACTTCGCGTTTGAATCAATTTTACACGTACCATGAGGGACACTTCGTGAATGTACCTTGTTAGTGGCACAAAGGAAACAATACCCGGAATTGTCAAGATATCTTACGAGACAAGAAACGGAAGAAAGCAAGAACGGTTACAGCTGAGGCAAGAACCTTAAAAAGACGGAGCAAGACTTTCAGAAGAACTACTTAGGCTCACTCGTTCGACTGTAACGAACAAATAAGTACTGAACAAATACATGATTCATATGTTCCTAATCGCTAGTAAAAATTGATCCCCTATCTGACCTTTTACTTAAATCTGAAATAGATGTGGCTTTTCTCCAAGAAGTTAAACCTGAAATTGTAAAGGTACATCCATCATATGTTGTATATAATAATTGTACGTACATATAATAGTTTTGGTACTATAATTTTGATTAAAGAAGCTATCTCAGGCAATCAAATGTTAGGTGCTTAATTTACAAAGTACAAAGTCAAACACAACCTTGTGTACTACTAGCAGATAAGTTGAGTTCATGATTGTACATAATATAAATGAAAGAGCAACAAATATGACTTTAGTAACTTCTCTAAATGTCATAAGTGTAATAACATATATATTTTGGTCCATAGAATCAAAACCTATTTTGAATCCCAGAGAATATGGTCCCAAAGATGTACACTTTTACTCTTACTTGTAGCTCCGAGAACAATATAAATATCAACATGATCTTAAAGTCAGGCTATCGTTTCTATCCAAGCACTAAACAGCATTTGTGAATTGGTATATAGAAACGATCACTAAATATATTTTTACTACCAACTTACACATTTGATTTGCTTATTATTATCGTGTGCCAAAAGATCCTTTAGAAACTGTGTTGTAATTGATTCTTACATCCAATAATTATCGTTTTCAAAAAGTGTTTAACGTCGTGGTTTCCTAACCAAAAGGTTCATGGTTTGAAACCCGTCTCCGAAATATATGATTTTTAAATTCTTTATTCTCCAAGAGTTTAGATCGTTCTCTCTTCCCCAACCATCTGATGCTTCAGAAAGAGTTCTCCAACATAATTCAACAATATCAAAAACAACAATAGAATTCATAATTCAACAATAGAAAAAATGGTGTTCGCAGTTTCGATTGTTTAACTATGATCCTTAGGCTTCACAAAATCATAAATTTCCTCAGATTCGATCATTTGTTTATCAAATTCTAACTTTCATAAGTGAATATATCCCTGTCTGTGTCCATATTAATATCTAATTCCTTCTTCTCTTTCTCTAGTAATATCGTCCGTCACGAACTCACTTTTCCTCGGAACAAATTTCCAACACTTGAAACCACATATAAGCTCTCCACCAATGGGCCATCACGACTACCTAAAGAAAGTCCCCTCTTGGCTAAGCGGTTAGTGTACGTACCTTTGGCATGGGATACAAGGATTCGATTTCTGCCAGGAGCTCATGTTGTTCGGATTCCACGTTAAACTGTAGGTCCACGTCTCATATAGCCTAATTGCTGAAAATGACGCTAAACTGAAAGCCAAATCAAATCAAATGACTTCCTAAAGCTTTGTTGTTAGTAGGTTGCGCATATGTAGGCACTTCAAACATCAAAGATAGACACAAAAATCAGTAAAATAGTTCTGAAAATTTGTATGTCTAAGATGCTCCTCTCAGTGGTCAAAAACTAACAAACAAAATGAATAATATTCTGACAAAAGTTGAGGAAGACCGGTATGTAAACAGTCATGACATGGTTAATAACCTGGGCATCATTACCAATGTTATATCATTTGGAGAGAACTGGCTAAAAATGATTTTTACTCTCTGGTTATACGCAACCCATCTTACTGTGTTAAATTTCCGGTTGCAGCATATTTCAGGATAAGTTTTTTTTTCTCAGGAATGGCAGAATTCGTTTGATTTTTAAATTAAAATGATTAATTAATTACTTTTTAAAATGTTTTATGCGTATGAACCTTGCTTGGGAATACCTTATTCAATTAGTGGAAACCACACCAAAATACGACCAACGGTTCTCTAGGTAATCACGTACAACTCTACAAACAACACACATATAGGTCAAACTGAGGATTTTTTTAAAACGAATTATCTTGTGATTTGAAATAGTTTATGCTTCTTTAAATTAAATAATTTTAAAAAAGAACATTATTTTTTAAATAGTAGAACAATGTCATTATAAAACTACATGAACAAAAAAGATATGTATAAAATTTTAATATTCGTCTACAAACTTTTCAACCAAATATTTAATTCAGACAATACAATATTTTGAACCAAGTTAATCCCTTGAGTCCCAGCCCTGTAGATGGAGTGTGGAACCTCACAACCATGCTAAGCGGAGAACGTAAACTGTAAATATCGGATGATCTGATTTAGCGTGCTCCATGTCGAATGGTTTGTTAGTCCATGCACACAAATATTTTACAACGTTGTTAAAAAGAAATCCTCAAAACACTTGTCAGGTGTAGAGAGTTCTTCAGCTATGATGGCTGGATGAAAATCATAATTATTTTCAAATTTCTAGCACGTATTCTCACATGCATCGCTGAATGAATCGTTCACACATGTGGAATCTCCAACAGACTTAGCATCGTCTTCGACAACAAATACATAGGAATGTTCAGAGTCAATACGTTCACTGTCGTTTTTCTCCGGAATATAACTTGACGAACTATAACCCAGAGAAGGATTTTGTCAGTGGGTCGAGGGTCAAATGTATAACGATAAAGTGTATTGGTATGTTCTTCTCAGTATTCTTTCCTATTTCGGGGTAAAAGTGCTGTTTAAAAGGGCACAAGCTGTTGAAAAAAAGAAAATATATATAGAACTAATTTTAACAGTTGTTATTCCATCGACATATTTTCTTGTTTTGGTTGCTATGACTACCTGTTTATATTGTTGACAGAGTAACTAAGAGATAATATAACGTGAGACCATCTTGTATGAAGTTGATGTTCAT
Source organism: Thermobia domestica (assembly GCF_964235325.1). Taxonomy (NCBI): domain Eukaryota; kingdom Metazoa; phylum Arthropoda; class Insecta; order Zygentoma; family Lepismatidae; genus Thermobia; species Thermobia domestica. The sequence continues at coordinate 41,472,103 of NC_137454.1, read as the reverse complement.
TATTTTAAGGTGTAGCATTTGCTATTTATTGCACAATACATACATACATACATACATACATACATACATACATACATATATATATATATATATATATATATATATATATATATATATATATATATATATATATATACATTCTAAAGTGTATAATCGTGGTGAATAATATGAATCAAAGAACTGGTGAACTAAATAGTACACAGGACTTTACTCAAGATTGTGCCATCCAATGTAACCTAATCGAATTTTTTGGTAATCTCACTTCCAGAGGCGGATCCAGGGGGCGATCGCCTCCCAGAAGAGGAAGCTTTCTTATTTTATATATAAATAAAACCCATCCCAAAATTTGGAGCCCTTAAATGTAGCAGTATGACAATCCACCGCACCTTCCCAGAAGTCGGTCCTGGATCCGCCCCTGTTTACTTGACGAGTTTAAGTTATGGCGTCCGTCAAAACATACTAAAGGTCAATGGATGCAACTAGTTAAAACGTTAGTTCCTACAGAAGTTTTATCTAAGATCAATATAGATAATGTCGAATTTTCATATTGACTCTTAATGTAATAACTTTTTTATTGTATGATTGTTTTAAGTGATATCGATTAGTTCTTGTTTTGTTTCACTTTGAATATTATTATGACTTTTTTGTAATTCGTACTTCGTCTGAATTCTAAGCAGTCACAATATGTATGTTATCCATCAAAGTTACGCTAGCTATGCCCGAATAAATTAAATATGTCGTGTTGTATTTTAAATTACACCAACTTTATTGTTAACAAATATAAATGGTAAAGAATCTATTTAGGACCTAAATAATTAACAAACTTATTTTATTTTGAATATGTCTGTTTCATCAGTAATTTTATTTAAAAAATTAAAATAAAACTGATTGTCAAAGAAGTCAAAATGTGTATATAAAAAATAAGAATGGTATTAAGGTAAGATAAAAATAATATATTATCTCATGAATTGCAATTTTAATATATAAAGGCTATTCAAAAGGTAAGGTAACCATATATATAAAATGTTCAACAGTCCGGAATTCGTTATCCAATTGCAACCAACTTAAGAATTCCTATAGCTCGGGAGCCATATATATAACGTAATATGTATTTGTATGTTATTCTTAGTATTTTATCCTATTTAGGGGTAAAAGTGCTGTTTAAAAAGGCACAAGCTGCTGAGAAGAAGAAGAAGAAAAAATATATAAAACTCATTTTAATAGTTGTTATTTCATCGACATATTTTCTTGTTTTGGTTGCTATGACTACCTCTTTATTTTGTTGATAGAGTACGGTAACTAAGATATAACGTAAGACCACCGTGTATGAAGTTGATGTTCATTATTTTAAGGTGTCGTATTTGCTATTTATTGCACAATACATATATTCTAAAGTGTATAATCGTGCTGTATGACTTATTTTAATCTTACGAACTTTATAAATATTAACTATTTTATATTTGGAACTGGGGAATGTAACGAAGAATAACGTTACAAATGGGAAAAGATTTGAGTGGGTCAGTGGGTCGAGGGTCAACAGGATGTGGCCCACTGCGACTCACTAGCCCCTGTGATCCACTGACCCACCGGCCCACAACGACCCATCGAATTACTCTTCTCAGTGGATTGTAGACAACATTTTCTGAACACTGGTGAATTTACCTACGTTTTACTTTCATGGCCTCCATTTTTCTTCCTTTTTTTATTTGTTTCTATTTACTTACGAGCAGTGGCGTATTTACGATTTTGTTTCGGGAGGGGCTTTGCTAACTTTCGGGGGGGGGGCTTTGCCTGGAAATGTGAAAATTCTGCAAAATATTTCATTTACTTTACTATACTAAGTGAGATTTCGGGGGGGGGGCTTAAGCCCGGAAGCCACCCCCCTAAATACGCCACTGCTTACGAGTATATCAAAGTCAAGAAAGAACATAAACCACTTTTGGATTTTGATTTGTAATTGTAATAATAGCAATAAGACTTACTACTTTGCTTCAAGACACAGTTGAATTTTACAGTTTCTTTTTGCTTTTCCTTTACGTTAGCTTACTTTACCTCGATTTGAGACTTTTAAATTTCATTCTGTTTTCTACTGAAAAGTATCTGTGATTCAACAATTAAATAATTTTATATGATAATTAAATTCAAATCGTAATGTGGCCCATGACAAACACTTAACATTTTATATTGTAAAGGTCATTTTATATTGTAACAGAGCGGTGCTTGAGCGATTCATCATAGAAATTCAAACTCCGATTAGTGATAATTTCACAGCCTTATTTTATTGCAAGGGTAATCTCTTTAGTCAGTTTAGAGGAGGGCGTGGATATGGGTCAGAGTTGATGACGATGGGTTTTGGTGGGTCGGAATAGGTGACAGTGGAACAGAGTGGGTCATGGTAGGTCATGTGTCTGAGTGGGTCACGGTGGGTGGTGTGTCAGTAGGTGATGGAACAAGTTTTTATTCACCACGCTACCTGTGCTATAATCCTCCTCTACCTTCATAATCTATTACTTTTGTCATACAACTTACACAGGAACAAAAACACACATCTCATAAATAGCAGTGGTTCATACTCTCAGCAACACGTATAACGATCGTGGTTTAGTCATTGCTTGCAAATGTTACGTACTCTAATGATGTCAGAGCAACACGTAGACTTCGGTCCTCCCCAATCAGAAACGTTCGTACGTTTTCGTGACCATTACTGTGAAAGAATATTTCCTCTTCAGCCTTTGCAACCAGCTATATATCGGCCGTACGTATTGGTGGGGAAGAATGCAGGCTCGACTACGTAAGTGTTAGTCAAGCGGTTAAGATTGTGCAAAGATATGTACAATTGACTGAAACTTAACTTATTTGATAGAAAAAATTCTTTGTTTATTAATGTATGCCTTCTTTAAAAGCGATTTCTATCTACAATTCTCTTAACGGCTTTTCACTCAGAACAGTAGAAGCAATATTTTATAATTGAGACTTGCAAGAAAGGTCTGAATGTTATGAAATCAAGTCATACAAACCTAACGTGAGGGGTTTTCAAGGATATGTGAATGATCATTCTTTCTTTAATAAAGTTGTACAGCGACATACTGTATAAAAATTCGCTTCTTTTTCTTAGAAACCCTTTTGTTATGTAAATTTCGAGTAGATAGTCTGATTTAAAAGCTAGTTTCTGTTTTATCTGTACTGATATCTTTTGCTTCTAGAACATTGATACAGTTTGCTCATTGTCAACGCCTATGACTTTAAAACCAAGAACGTTTTTGTTTATGAAAGTATATCAATGTTTATCTTCCTTAATTTGTATAGTAAAGTAATTTCAGTTATTGCCTAATCATTTTGTCTATTTAAACGCATGTCATATCGTGTCGAGAACAATCAACAGTTTTATGTTTTTTCCAGAATTTGTCAAAATGTATTAGCCATTACTAAGGCACACAATAGCGTGCATTCAGAAACTAATAAATTATATGCTTCCACTAACGATCAAACAAAAATTGATTTGTAGAATTTTATTGGTCTTTTTTTTTTTTTACCACGGAGGCTGTGTGCAGGCACGTAGCCAGGATTTCGTGAAGGGGGGGGGGGTCCGAGACATGAAATACTGTGGTCATCAAACCAGAGGCTCGATCATTCTAAACTATTTTATTGAAACATATAATGTTTCGTTTAGCCTGGATTTCGTAATGAGGGGGGGATAACATGAAATACTGAAGGCCAAGGAGCTCTATCAATCTAATTACTTCACTGGCAACATATATTGGTTTGTTAAAAGAATAAAATGAGAATATGTTAGTAAGTATTTTAATTAACTATGAAAAAATATCGAGTAAAATAATAAAAAAAACGTATTAAAAATATTTGACAATATTTATGTCCTTCCTCTCTTCATCCAAATATAAGAATTTTCCTTTTATTATGTCCTCAACTATTACAGGGTGTTTCAAAACAATACCGACAACGTTTGAGAGGTGATTCCTGATATCAAGATGAGACAAAAAAGTATAGACCAACCTGGGAGGTGCACAAAGGCTTTCTTTCGGAGTTATAGGTTCCCGAAAATATGAAAAACTGAACTTTTAAGGCCCATAGCTCCAAAAGTATGGGACCTATGTGCCCTATGCAAATTTCCATGATTCAGAATCCTGCGGTACCTCAGCAACAATTTTTATAGAGGTAGTTGGTGAGTACTTCAAATTATATGCCCGTAACCAGACCCCCTCTATAAAAATTGTTGTGGAAGTACCTCAGGATTCTGAAACATTCATTTTTGGATAGAGCACATAATAGTTCCTAAGTGAAATCATGACCCGACTACGATAGGTCCTTTAATTGTGAGGCTATAGATCTTTAAAGATAATTCTTTCATGTTTTCGCAGCCTATAAGTCCGAAAAGAAGCATTTGTGCACCCAGATAGGTCTATACTTTTTGTCTTATCCTAGTGTCAGGAATCACCTCCCAAACATTGTCGATGTTGTTTTGCAACACCCGGTATAAAAAGTACATATTCACTATTATAAAAAGTACATACTCTACAATGTCTTGTAAAATATTTTTCAATATCTGCATTCCTTTCTCTGTTGAATCAAGTGTTAACAGAACTTTCTTTCCTCATAAATTTTTGTTTTTATTATTCCGTCAACTACTGTCTGTTCCAAATGACAGGATAAAGGAGCAGTAGAAAATTGTTTTTGAAATAACATATTTGATACTGCAGAGAATCGATAACAAAATATTATTATTAAAAAATGTCCAAGCTGTTACACAACGGCACTATGCTTTCGGAAGCTTGAAATCTCCCAGACTAGTAGCAGAAATTCTGAGAATTCCGTAAGTTTTCTAGAAATTTCAAATTCCCTGACTCTGCCAGGATATCTCGCTCACCTCACCACCATACATTGCAAGTAATACAAATCTCCTAATAGGAAAGAGTAACCAAAAGCTTCCTGTAGTTTTTTGTTTTTATTTTTAACGCTGATCCTTCTTTTCCTCACTTTATTTTGTTTCATCCTTCCTTAATTTTTTCATTTTTGGTTTCGAAAGGGGGGGGGTCCGGACCCCCCGGACCCCCCCCTTGGCTACGTGCCTGCTGTGTGGAACTTCTACCTATAGCTTAATGTATAAAACGAACCACTGTAGGTTTTTAAATTTCAGAAACTGAACCCAGTACCTCTTGCACGAAAGTCACGAACGCTAGCAACTAGTCTAGTACGGAGAGCTATGAATCAAATTTGTACTATGTTTTATGATCAGAGCTTTGCCTCCATCAGGCAACATCGCTAAGATGTTCGAAGAAAGATAAGTATGTAGGCGTGACTGCAGAAAGGTTGTCAATAAAATTTTAGTTTGCCAGCTCTGTTATAGCTCTTGGATGCTAATTACACAGATTCCATTTCAGATTCAGTCACAGAGTTTTCTTTACATGGAACAACATGGTTGTGCGAGAAGTCTCTGGTTTTACCGTTTCGGTGGACAATCTTGTGGCTTTTCTTGGAGTTCTCCTTTCTCCTCTCACAGTCCATTTCTACCAATTATCCCCATTGCATTCATTTTTGTTCATCTTCTCTCTCTGTGGACTAAACGGATAGGCCTTATAGATATAAACTAAAGATCTAATTTAATTTTCATTTTTTATTTTCGCGTAGAAAATCAAGGTACATTTATAGGTGCCCTCCCCGCTAATTTAGTAGCTAGCGATCGCAGTTTCTTTGAAATTAAAGAAAAACACACACACACGAAATTTTTGAGTTTTCCGTCCCATGATTATGCCGGCTAGACTAAAGGAGACGGTGATGATGAGAAATGAATGAAATAGTGGAATGAAGAAAGTGGGATGAAATTGGAGAAAAACGAGGAAACCCACGCACACGGTGTTTGTCCACCACAAAGTTCACTTGGAGGGGTTGAACCCGGGATCCCATGGACCAGAGGTGAACACTCTACCACTGAGCCACCGTGGCCCCTCTTTGAAATGTGAATGCATTACGGTGGTTCTGACTCCATCTTGAACTGTAGAATCTCAACTGCTGTTAAACTTGGGCTGATTTATTCACGTCTATTATCAGATGACGTCATTTGGGCAACCCTAATCATAGGACAAACTATTATTCCAAAGCAATTTTTTAACATTCACTTAGTCTAGAGTGTTACCACTCACTTAAGCAAAATGGGCCCCGCAACATAAATTTCTAGCTATGACAGGTTATGTGACACTGAAAATGGCCAGAAAGACTGATTTCGAATATGAAGACCATTTATCAATAAAGACCACTTTTCGTTCTCGAGAAGTGCGACATAACTAAGAATGAACACACCATGTTAGACAAACAAAGGGAGAGTGCTTTTTTCGTTACGAAGGAGCTTAAGAAAACCGAACCACTATACAAGAATTTATCATGTGCTTATTTCTTTATCGAGAGTTGAAGCTCGTACCACGAATACAGAAAGCAGTGTTTTTTTTACGTTTAAGCTATGAATAGGAATTATCAGTCCATAGGTGAAGTTACGGTTGCACAGTTTTATTAGCAAGATACTTATTAATGTAGATATCAATGTAACACATTGATTTGTATTCAAATATATGTTTTATATGTTTTGTTTGATACGTATTTTTTCCTTTTTCTGTAGGTGAAATGTGGAGCCTAAGATAAGCATGGAAGAGAGTTTCAAGACTGAATCCCAAATTTACTTGTATGGGACTGTGGTGCATTTGGAAAGATAGCGGGGTGGAGAGAGTGAAATAAAATATAAAACAATATTCCCATTGTAAGATACTGATAAGGGTAGCATCGCTGATGCAAGATCAGAAAGATGATCAGATTCAAGAAAAGTCTAAAATGTTAGTACCATAAACAAAAGTCCAAATACTCCACACATTACCCGTACATAGTTCATATTGTGCAAATAGTCTACAGAAATAATCAGATCAAAGTTCTTGTAATACGTAATAGTGACCTTACAGGTTACATCAGTCTGAAACCTTCTGAAGAAACAGCTCTCTTTTAGGATATAGGAAGGTCTACTAATCATAGATTAGCAACTAAAAAGGAAGGGGCTTGTTGAGATGTTTTTGCATAGCTCTATCAGTGGGCGCAACTGAGTTAGGTAGCGTTTTACATTGGTCAAATACGTATAATTGATAATATGAAATGGTAAGAATAGCACACGTCTATTGAAAAGCATGGGCATATGCAAACGTAACAGTGTGGTGAAGTATCATGTTGTTGGTTCTTTCTTTTCCCTACAATAAGGAATGTCGGTGCAAGAGCGTGTGTGGATACATATTTTCCGATTGGATAATTACGCATTTTTAAAAATTATATGGAACTATAAGTGATGTCATATGTAACTTTAAAAGAATTGAATGTGAAGTAGTGACTTATGATGTAGCCTGTAGAAAATACATACGTAAAAAAACATACTTTTGGCCTTTCAAACTAAGCTGTCCGTAAACATGATAAATCTTATAAAATGGCTGTCTATCTCCCTGTCTATCGACATGTATCAAAGAAGAAAACGGCAAGATATGGCAAATAATTGCTCTTTTATATGGATTCTGAGATACAAAATACGTTACATATAAACTCCTATCAATTCTATTCAAATGAGAAGCTGAAGAAACTCCCATTTCCAATTTCAACACTGATTGGACGTAGACCTGAAATGGTAATAAACAGCGAAGAGCAGTTTTCTGGTATGCAAAAATGAGATGAAATGAAATATTTCAGTTCAACTTCCCACGATTATGCCCTTTTAGGTTAAATGAGACGATGGCTAAAGTAAGAGAATGATGGTAGTAGAGTTAGTAAAATGAGAAAGTTGGAGGAAAAAGAAATACCCCGAAAAAACCCATGGACCTAGGGTTGTCCACCGCAAACTTACTTGACTGGGGATCTAACAAGAGACCACACTCGCCAGAGTTAAACCCTCTACCACTGTACCACGAGGCCTTCTTCTTGATATGGACTCACTGTCTCAAGAATATATTATCTCCGTCCTTGGCTGTCTATCAAAATAGTGTAGTAAAGATCTGCTACCGTTTACCTTTTACTATTAGTCACCATTACCATACAGTAAAAACAAAAGGCAGCGAGATTTTTCTTATGTATATATGGATTTAAAACGGCAAAAATATATTCTACGTAAGCTGATAATATTTAATTAAAATCGATTTCCGGATTTAAAACTATTATTTTCGGAATTAATATTGAATTTTCATAATTTAGAAGCCTAATGTACGTAGCTTTACGATTTGAAACAAAACCTATTTGTTCTCAATACTTAAATTTATCTTTTAATTTATTTTTGAATCTTTCTCGTAACAGAGTAGGTAAGCGTTAGAATCACTACTTGACGAAAAATATGTGATGCAGGTGTTTGTTTTATCGCTGTACTGATGTTGATAGATAGCGTCTTGTATTTCCCAGTGGACCTTTCATATTCTGCCTTGACCTACACGACTGAGTGCAGTCTTGCAGAAAGACGTGTCATATTACTGTCTGAAAACTTCTTTGTTACACTTTAGTGAGTGAAGTTTGTAAGTTCAAGGAAACATGAGTTAAGGTTTATCCATAGAGTTCAAGGTCTTAATGCTTTTAATACATCATTGTTTCTGCTTAAAACAGAACACATTTATTGCAGGAATCAACTCTATGTATTCTATCAACTCTATATAACGAAGGTCTATCGGCGCAGAGACCAAAACTCTTCGTCAGATCCCATTCACCAGTAAGCCAATCCCATTTTCTTTCCTTCTTTCTTTCTTTTCTTTTTCTTTTTTCTTTTCTTTTCTTTTTCTTTTTTTGTTAAGATTCTGCTTGAGACTATCTTCCCACTTTCTTCTTTGTCTGCCTTCTTCGTCTGCCTTATGAGTATTCTCAGGTATGGTTTTAAAGATACAGGACCTTTAGGCAGTTAATAGAGTCGTGGTAATTTGTTCGAAAAAGAAACTTGACTTTTTTTTATCTAACGTTACATGAGCTTAGACATTAGACGAGCAGATTTAGAAAAGAAATAGATAAGTACTATATTTATATTTAGGGTCTCCATACATTATAACTTGAGCATTTGAAATGACAAAATTACGCTGCCCCGCGACGAACTTTCTTCTCTGCAAGGCAAGGGATGACTTCATTATAATCTCCTCACTTCATTACTTATTACTCGACTACAAAATGCACCAAATGAGACTTTCGGTCTGTGAAAATAAATGAATAGCAAAGTGGTATCAACTTAGCTGGATTTATTCAAAGTGGGAACTTCCTTTGTGGACAACTTACACGATTGAATGCCGCCTGGAAGTCCCGTGTTGTAACAATGTTCAATATCCTTGACATTCCTTTCTTATAATGAAAATGTCATCAAAATGAAATGAAATAAAGTCGTTAAGTTTAACGTCCTACGATTATGAGACTAGACTAAAAGCAGACAGCGATTATGAAAAGCATCATCGAAAGAGAAACCTTTCACTGGTGCTTTTAACTTGGTAAAAACTAAGTTTTCATAGGTTAATAGGGTGAGAAATATATACGAGCTGTTGTAACACAAACATATTCTTGGACCAAAAGGAATATTTTTGAAACCTTGTAAATCAAGTTTTCCCGCGGAACCGACTTCGATTTTCTGGTCTCAGACGTGTGGTACTCCGCAGCAGACGTTTTAGAACTTTCACATAAGATGCACCAGTGACAGTTTAGCCACTAGCTACAAATTCCTAGTAAAGATTTCCTTTGTTTCCTCTCCCCCAAAGAAAGATCAGGATTGCCTTTATTTTTCATGTCTTTTCTTTATGAAAATTTTTAATGTTATTGTCTTTATGGAAAATTCATTTTGTCACTTTTCAAGTAATTATTAATGTGAAATTTTGACATTATATTTTTACCACCGTAACATAGGGGCATATTCAAATTTTAAGGCTGTCTATCAGGAAACGAACCCGAAATTCCTTGCACCAAAAGCACGCGAGATAGCAACTAGATCAGCAGGCAGAGAGGTCAAGATTTCAAGAATTGGATACGAGATGTGTATCAAAATGGTATGAGAAATATATAAATTATTGAGGAGAATAGTTGTGTAAAAGCAACCTTTTTTCAACTTTATATATACTGTTTTCAATTCTTAACGTTTAGTTCTCAGAACCACCCAGTACGAATTATAAGATTGTGTTGCTAGCACGTCCATCCATACATTCATAGAACAAAAGCGATTTTTTAAGAAGTCCTGATTTTACAGTATATATATATATATATATATATATATATATATATATATATATATATATATATATATATAGCTAGAGCTATTATCTCTGCTGAAATCCTTATTGAAATGAATTCGTTAACATATTTTCTGGTAACTGCGACTTCAACGGTAGCGACCCATATTCCATAAGCCAGACATGTTAATGAATTTTTGACTTCTGGTTTTACAATAGATACCTAGAGTGATTATCTCTGCTGAGATAGTTATTGGAATGAATCCGTTAACGTAACGGATGACTAACTTTAACGGTGACTTTAACAGTAGCAAACTTTATTCCATTCCCATACATGTAAGTGAATATTTTGAATTTAAGTTTTCGCAATAGATATCTCCAATAATTATCTCCGTTGAGAACATTATTGGAGTGAATTCGTTAGCTCCTTAACTGGTAATGGTGACTTTAACGGTGACAATCTATACCATATTTCTCATTCATATACGAGAAATTTTGATTTTTTGGAATGCAAAATATAACTAGAATAATTTTGAGACCGAGTTCGTTAATGAATACAGCGCGTTAACAACTTAATAGGTAACCAAGGATACATATATACCACATCTCCTATACATGTAGGATTCTTCGTGCGTGATCCTATTTACTGTCTTTACCATAGTTTACTCTTTTACATCTGAATGAGCAACATGGCAAAAGCAAGCTTATTGGCATTTTCCATTGTATTAGTGATGCAGGGGTCATGGTGGCTCAGTAGTAGAGCGTTCATCTCTTCTGCGTGGGGTTTTAGGCTCACGCCAAGTGAACTTTGTTTTCGACAAATACCGCATGTGTGGGTTTTCTCGGGATTCTGCTGTTTTCTCCCACTTTCATTCATTTCTCATCATCATCGTCTCCTTTAGGTTCCGAGTCCGATTCCCGGTGAGAGAGCCTTCGAAATTTTAACTATCCTACATGTTTCTGTGTTCCCGTCCCTGTTCATAAAGAGTTAATGGAAAAACTGTAAAATTGAGTAAAACCTAGGAAAAGTAAGTACTTGAGGAATTTTCGGTAAATCAGTTAACTTTTAAAAGATAAAAAGTGGTTGAGCGCTTACCTTTGGTGTGTAGAGTTGATGGCTCGATCCCCGACCAAGTAAATTTGTGATGGTCAACATCGAGTCTGTGGATTTTCTCAGGGATAGTCCTCTTTTCTCCCACTTTCTCATTCCACCAAATCTTCCATCATTCACTTGGCTTAATCTTTCGTTCCCTTAGCCTAACGGGCATAATCGTAAGACGTTAAAATAAAATATTTCATTTCATGTCATTTTGTATGAATAATGCAGAAATTGGAGATTAAAAACACATTTTAACACTTTTCTTTGAAACTTTGTATATCTATTCCAAAGAAAGGTATTACAATAAATCTAACAATTAAATATTCCTTCACAAAATCCCAGATTGAAGAGAAAACGTTTAGTACTTTTTTTTTGCATAAAGACTGTCATTAATTTGACTTTACTTTCTACGAAATTTAAAAATAAGTATAAAGAATGTGCTGTTTCATTACCCTTATTTTCCGTTAATTATTATCTCTCCATTTCTCAACTTCTTCCTTTGTGTAGATTTATCATTGACTTTTCAGTCGGGTTCAAATGTCAAAGGTTAATTTCATTATTTATCTCTGTATTTATCCAACTTTACCGGACACAATTATAGTTTCTACGGAAGTTATAAATTAGATTACTGAGAAAAGCAGCTGCATTTTTAAATGCTAATCAATGAATGCTTTAATTAACCATTATAATTCTGCGTATATTGTAGGTATTTACCGTAAATATATTTATCACAACCAACAACTAATTTGCGGCCAGACAAGGTCTATGAATTGTTTATAAAAAAAAAGGAAATTCAGTAGGAATTGCTATGTGACATGACTTTTTCAAATGAATATTTACAGAAAGTTTGTCATCACAAAGAATTTTGAAAATGCGGAAAATAATGTACTGAACAGAAGTTAGCGTGCACAATAGATCAGTATATGTGTTTGTATGTGTTGATGAAATTAAAAGAAATGAATTTCGTTTCAAAACTTTCAAACTACAGTGGAATATCGAGCTACGAACCTCTTGGTGAGCTCTCATTGGCAAGCAGATTGGGACGAAACAAATGTAAATAAACTTTATGCAGTTAGGTCACTCCTTGCGGAGTGGCACATATCCTCTCGCTATAGTCGCCGCAATGAAATGATCCTTAAGCGTTTACGTATCGGATACTCTCATCTGACGCATGGTTATTTGCGGCGTGGTTTAAATCGTCCATATTGTGAAGAATATATTGTTCCCCTGAGTATTTGGCACATTCTTATTGACTTTTCTGAATACTCAGATCTCAGAGAGCGTCACCAATTGTCTCGAAACCATGTCAGTGCTTTGGAAGATGACGTTGCCTTTGACGGGTGTGTACTTGCATTTGCGTACGTTTCTGATGTTGCTCACGCTCTCTGAGTTATTTTTAGTATTTTGCTCTTTCATTTCTTACTGTTACAATTTTATCTTTTATTTGAAACTTTTGTTGTTTACTTTTCTATACATTATGAGAACCTGCGCTCTCTACACAGCGCATCACTCACATATGAGTATAAAGCTCCTTGTCATTCCTCGTAACATCTGCACATATCCCTTTACAGACACCAGTGAAAGACGTGTTGATAAAAATCTAGAAGTAGTATCATAAAGGAGAGATTTTTTCGATTATTTTTTCAATGCCTCGTACCGCTTGCAAGATTTGAGCCTACTTCCGGTTGCAATTTCTAACTCATGTATAATCAACAGGGCCCGGATCTTGTTGACAAGTCAACTTTTTTCTGTTACGCATAGGACAAGGCAAGTTCAAATAAAAACGTTATCCATCAACTCTAAGTTCTAAAAATATAGTTTTTTTAGGGTCAACTTATGGTCACTTTTTGCTGTTTTGAAATTTCAGGTCATTTTTTAATATTTTAAGGTAACTTTTAGGTCACTTATGGTCTTTTTATTCTTTTTTTCTACATAAGGAAATATTTAAATGAACACGGTTTACGGATGTGGAAAAGACGAAGTTGAATAATCTCTTTTCTTACTTTCTGACTATTGGAGTGGAAAAACTGCATTCTTAACAAACTAATGAAAACTAAACTGTAGCTGGTTAACGAAAGGCGGGGGTTGGTAGGTGGCCAAACAGATAATTTTGGGTTATTGACCACAAAGAATGTGATCACGTGAATAACTAAAAATGGATTAGAAGGCATACAAGGGTTTTTATCTATTATTTTCATGTAGTCTAAACGTACTAAGTTTTATTGTTTAAGAGTGCTTCCTAGTTTCAACTCGGGAGTGAATTGACGCGTTCAATACTTACAATGCCGTACAATGGACTGATCAATAGAAATAAATGATCAATGGACTGCAACTAACTGAAACAAAACTTTTTGAATATGAGTGAGAAATGTTAATTAAAAAACCAATGGATATCAAAAAATGTCAATGTTTGATGAAATAAAAGTTTGAGAAAACGTAAGTTTTAAGGTCAATTTTTGTGATTTTTAGGGTCATTTTACAGGAATTTTACTGTCATTTTATAGGTCACTTGTTAAAATTTTTTAGGTCAACAAGATCCGGGCCCTGATAATCAATGTTTTCTTTCTTCTTGCATGCAGTATTTAGTAAGCAAATACATTATACACAGACAATTAATTGTTATGTTAGTGATATTTGTTGTTCGTTGGGCAAAACACTCCGAACAATAAAGATTCATCTTAGGATGGAGAAATGATTATCCTTCATTTTTAATCATTTGGCCATGAAACAAACGTCTGAGAGATATACAACCTCTGTAATGATGGAATGTGTAATTCGCATGGTATGATACTTGTTTAAAATTTCAACACTTCCAGTGTACTCCTATAAAATATAATATAGAAATAAGGCCATGTTTTTTTTTAATATTCAATTAGAAATTGACAAGCTACACAAAATTTGAAACAGACCAGTGGAAACGGTACGTTTCTAGCACTTACGGTTTTCAAGATCTCATTCTCGAAAGATTGGAGGCAAACATAAAAGCTTTTCTTTAGAGATAAACATATAAACCTAGCAATTTAGTATATACATTGTTAGTATATATGTATTAAATTTCTAATAAATTATTTTCCTTATTAAGAAGACTATTGAAATCATCGATGAAAACAAGCTCATTTTGTTGTCAGAATTTAGTATCTCCACGTCGATTTTGTGTCATAATGTACTATTGAACGTAATGAAACTTGTCAAACTCCATTCTCCAATTTTATTCCATCTGGCACGTTTTAGAAATGTCCGTTTCTTTTTTGGTAATTTACTTTCTTCCGTTCATCATTAAAAAAAAAAAAAACTCCAGAGAATAGCTAATTTACGGTCCTTGGTTATTCAGGCCCGAAATCAGCCACAGAGGTTTGAGGGGGCATGAATATGTTAGAGGGGGACAAGTCATCAAAAATTCTCTTACAAATATTTAAATTGTGTTTTTTGCATTGAGGTCTGGAAGGCCAACGAAAAGTTTAGGGGGGCCAGACCCCTACCTCCCCTGTGGTTGCGGGCCTGTGGTTATTTCCTTGAAATTCGCAAGTTCCATGAATAAATCACTTTCACACTAACATACACTTTCCAATAACAAAATTTGACAATTAGGATTGATTTCACATCTATTCAAGCATCCCGCTCATAGAGAATTTTGTTGCTGCCAATTAAATAAATGTACAAAACAAGTACGACATAAGCAGCCACTTTTGACGAAAATTCTTTTTATTATTATTTAAAAAATTAATATTAAAATTTCAGAAAATGGGATTTTTCCAACAGGTTGGCATCACTGAGCCAAGTCTGGAAAAAGTCAAGAGCATATAAGGAACCCACATAGGCACGCTGGACACCTACTCTTGTTCAAAATCAGCCACATTAAAGAGAAAGTAGGAGAAGTGTAGAGGTTGTCTTTTCTGCTTTTACAAAAAAAAAAAAAAAAAAAAAAAAAAAAAAAAAAAAAAAAGAGTGTTACGTTAAGTTACCTAAACGAAGAAAACCATTAGTCAACGTTATTTATTTTAGTCGACCACAGGCCTCTTGCAAAGAAAAAATCGTTGATTGCTTTAATTACAGACAATAGAAGAAAAATAAATGTGAACAGGTGAAAAATTTTTAGTATTATGAGTTTCAATTGATAGCCGATCAAAATCCATGATTAACCTTTGTTTGGAAATAATCCACTCACAAAAATAATAAAAACAAAAAAGAGAACACTTTTTACGTTGCTATTGCTTATCGATTATTGGTAAAACTCAATATACCTCAATATACTTTTGTTCTGTAGAAATTGAAAAAAAGGGGGGAAGGGGGAGAGAGAGCGAGAGAATGATGAATGTGTGATGTTTATTTATGATGGCTGAAGGCCCAAGATAATTACATACAAAAATATATGCAAATTAATGTCTGATTTAAATATATTCAAAATTGAATTAATTTATAAAACAAATTTCGGTAGATCAAATCGGTAGAGCAAAATAATGATAAGTTGATTATCTAAACAAAATGAATATACCATAATTTGAATTTAGGTGAGCAAGAGAGACTTAATTACAGGGGCATCTGGTTTTAACTTCAGGTTATTTGACCAATAGTATCACTCATACACACAACAATATGATTGTTATGGGCTCTCGTGCCTTGCTGGCTTGTCGTAACTCCAAGCAGCTGGAGAAGAAACATGTTACATAAAATCTCATTAAGTATGTTAGATTTCCTCGTGAAGGAAAACGCAATACAATTTTCATTGGAATGAACAGCTTTTAATGCACTCTCACACGCACAAGTAAGATATGAAACACTTCGAAATTTTAAAAATTTTGAATTTAAGCTTTTAAAATTGAAATTTCGTTAGGCCTTTTAATAAAAAAAAAGTAATGAAAAGTTTGTGCACATTATTACATTTTGGATTCCCGTTGTTGCAGTTCCTGATCCTGTCTTGGTAGTGTTCCTGTGATGGTCCCATGTTCGGTTATCCCACTTTGGCCTCGCCTCTTCCGTTTGACGAGACACGGCTGGTTGATTGGCGATGTCACGAAGATCTCGAAGACTTTCTCGTGAGTAGCTCCGATGACTTGCTGCGAAAATGAGTCCTTGCAGCTGGGTGCTATAGCTTTGAGAAATTATATACTTTTCTTCTAGTGAACTTTCACGGACATCTTCCGTTTTGTGTCGTTTTCTTGTCGCGTGTTACCCTATCTCAAGCGATCCAGCCTGTGTTAATTGGCAAAAGAACGTCTATCTAACTTCATCACCCTTTATAGTACAAAGAAAAATGACACTTTTCTTCTATTCGACCACATAGTACTAATACCGTTAGGTCATATATTAGAAGTTGTAGTTTATTGTAACTTTACAAAGCTGAACGATGTTATTACTTCACTAGTACTTTTGTGTGAAAATGTCGGTTGGAATTGTTCTGACACTCACGTCACGAACACGGACATTAAACAAACTTTTATATATTATAGAAAGTTATTCTATAAAGACTTAATTTGTGCTTTTACACAGCACATGGTGTCTGTTGGTACCGACACAACCGCAAACTTGTACGCACCACTTCGCGTATCCAAGACGAAACAACGACTACGACACTCCTGCCTCTTTCCCACCCATTGTATTTAAGACGTCCCCTTGTCACTCCAAAAACTCAGGCTTGCCTCGAAGTTCTGTCAATTCTTATGGCAGGGCAGAGTGCGGTGAGGGAATTTGTCAAATGCAGGTGTTTGCCCTTTTTGATCTACTTACAACACTTTTGGATGTTTCCATGTTAATAACTTGCCAGCATGAGACTGGATTTAAATTCTAACACTTCCACTGTTTTCTCTAAAGATCAATCTCTTAAATAATACGTCACATAATTTTGTAAAACGACACTAAAATTGATATAAAAAACACTATGTATACACGACTCCAAAAGTGCATTACCACTTGCAATTCTCCTTTTCCTGCAATAGCAGGCAACCCAAAAAGCTCGGCGCTTTGGTTGGTTGCGAATTCGAAAGGCGTTGGACCAAACCTCAATTTTGTAACAAATATATCAGTGTGGCAAACTGCAAATAAGAGAATAAAACAAATTATTAAGAATGACAATTTTATTATCGTAACAGATTTGGATCACATCAAAAGTTACAAAATGATCTTACTTAAGCAGTTCAAACAAGATGAATGGCAAGAAACAGATATCAGAGGAAACCATTTCTCTCCTTCACCCCCAAAAAAGAATCTTATAAAAAGGAAAAAGAGTTATATAATGCAAAATTTTAATATAAAAGCCCCGATCAAAATTTTAAAAGTTGACACCCGAAAGGCAAAAAGAAGTGAACCGAAGTAAACGATATTGTGCACAGATATTGTAGACGTAAAATGACAAAAAATGGTTTCGTATTTTCCTGGAAAAAACGGTTGGGTGGGACACGAAGCCCCCAAACTTCGATTACAAAATATCAAAAGTGCTAGTAACACCATGTCAGATGTTTGTACAGGACATAGAGAATTGCAACATAACTTTATGTATGGACAATACGCAAAAAATAAACGAACACGGGTTTTTTATGTTCTGATGAAAAAACATTTTAGGGGCAAACTCCCCGACCCAAAAGTTTGAAAGTTGACACCAGAAAGGCAAAAGCAAGTGAACCAAAGTGAATAAAATTGTGCACAGATATTGTAGACGTAAAATGACAAAAAAAATCGGGTTTCGTATACTCCTGCAGAAAAGGGTTGGGTGGAGCAAAGAACCCTCCAAATCTTTGATCACGAAATATCCAAAGTGTTAGTAACAGTATGTCAGATGTGTGTAAAGCACATGAAGAATTGCAACATAACTTTCTGTTTGGACAATACTCAAAAAATAAACAAATACTGTTTTTCCCTGCGGAAAAACGCTTTTAGGGGGCAAAATCCCCCAACCAAAATTTTGAAAGTTGACACCCGATAGGCAAAAGGAATTGAACCAAAGTGAATGAAATTGTGCGCAGATATTGTAGACATAAAGGGTATACGGCTTTCGTATACTCCTGGAAAAGAGTGTTGGGTGGATCCCAGACCCCTCCAAACCTTTGATCACGAAATATCGAAAGTGCTAGTAACAGTATGTCAGATGTGTATAAAGAACATGAAGAATTGCAACGAAACTTTGTGTATGAACAATACGCCAAAAATAAACGAATACGGGTTTTTTATGTTCTGCGGAAAAATGTTTTTTGGAGGAAAGAGTCCAAACCCAAAATTTTGAAAGTTGACTCCCGAAAGGCAAGAAGAAGTGAACCGAAGTGAATGAAATTATGCACAGATATTGAACTCGTGTAATGATTACACGGGTTTCGAATTTTCCTGGAGAAAAGGGTTGGGTGGGGCACAGATCCCTCCAAACATTTGATCACGAATAATCAAAAGTAACAGTATGTCAGATGTGTGTAAAGGACATGAAAAATTGCAACATAACTTCGTGTATGGACAATACACAAAAACAAAAATGAATATGGGTTTTTATGTTCTCCGGAGAAATGTTTTTAGGCTTAAAAAGTCTCCATACAAAAATTTGAGTGTTGACGCCCGGAAGGCAAGAATAGGTAAACCGAAGTAAATGAAATTGTGCACAGATGTTTCATACGTAAATGAAGATACGGGTTTCGTATTTTCTTGGAGGAAACGGTTGTGTGGGCCACGAACCCCTCCAAAAATTTAATCACGAAATATCAAAAGTGCTCGTATCAATAAGTCAGATGTGTGTAAAGGACATGAAGAATTGCAACGAAACTTTTTGTATTTACAATACGCAAACAATAAAGGAATACTGGTTTTTATTTTCTGCGGAAAAATGGTTTTAGGTTCAAAAGAACCCAGACCAAAATTTTGGTAGTTGACGCCCGAAGGGCAAGAAAAAGTGAACCGCAGTGAATGAAGTTTTGCACAGACTTTGTAGACATAGAATGAAGGAACACTGTCTCGTATTTTCCTAAAAAAGATGGTTAGGTCGGGCACGGTCCCTCCAAACATTTGATGACGAAATATTAAAAGTGCTAAAAGCAGTATGACAGATGTGTGTAAAGGATATGAATAATTGCAACGTAACTTTGTATATGGACAATACGGAAAAATAACCGAATACGGGTTTTTTATGTTTTGAGGTAATATAATTTTAGGGTCTAAATCCTCCACCAAAAAGTTTGAAAATTGAAGCCCCAAAGGCAAGAAGAAGTGAACAGAAGTGAATGAAATTGTGCACAGATATTGCATACGTAAACTGAGGATACGGTTGTTCATATTATCCTTCAGAAAACGGTTGGGTGGGACACCGAACCCACCAAACCTTTGATCACGTAAAATCAAAAGTGCTAGTAACAGTATGTCAGATGTGTGTTAAGGCCATGAAGAATTGCAACATAACTTTGTGTATGAACAATACGCAAAAAGTAAACATATACCGTTTTATATTTTCTGCGCAAAATCGGTTTTAGGGGGCAAAATCTCCCACCAAAAATTTTTAAAGTTGACGCCCGAAAGGCGAAAAGATGTGAACCAAAGTGAATGAAGTTGTGCACAGATATTGTAGACATAAAATGAGGGAATACGGGTTAAGTATATTCCTGGAAGAAAGGGTTAGGTGGGGCACCGACCCCTCCAAACCTTTGATCACGAAATATCGAAAGTGCTAGTAACAGTATGTCAGATGTGTGTTAAGGACATGAAGAATTGCAACATAACTTTGTGTATGAACAATATGCCAAAAATGAACGAATACTGTTGTTTTTTATTTTCTGCGGAAAAACGGTTTTAGGGGGCAAAAGAACCCACCCCAAAATTTTGAAAGTTGACTCCCGAAAGGTAAGAAGAACTGAAGCAAAGTCAATGAAATTTTGCACAGATATTGCAGATATAAACTGAGGGAATACGGGTTTCGTATCTTCCTGTAAGAAACGGTTAGGTGGGGCACGGGCCCCTTCAAACCTTTGATCAAGAAATATCAAAAGTGCTAGTAACAGTATATCAGGTGTGTGTGAAGGACATGAAGAATTTGAACGTAACTTTTTGTATGAACAATACGCAAAAAATAAACGAATACGCGTTTTTTATTTTCTGTGGATAAATGGTTTTAGAGGGCAAAAGCTCCCACTCAAAAATTTGAAAGTTGACGCAAGAAAGGCAAGAAGAAGTGGACCGAAATGAATGAAATGTGCACAAGTATTGTAGAGGTAAGATGACTTTGAGGCTTTGAGTGGCGAGAGGGGTGGACGAAAGCGAATGAAATTGTATGTAGATATTGGGTGTATAAACTATGGCCTTTCCTGTTTCACATCTGTCGTTTCTCCATCCGATTTCTTTAAATTTTTCAGATCAACTACAAGCACAAACAGTATAGCGTTTTTTTAATAGTATTTCAGGAGGCACTTTTAACCCTTACAATGTTTTTGAGCATAAACAAAAACACGTGTCGATGTATTTCCAGTTTGCTCTTGATCTCCCAAATTTGAAGCAAAACGGATAGGGACACTTGAGAAATACGAAAGTGTTTATTTTACATAGGGTTTATATAATATCTACACACAATTTCATTTGCTTCGGTCCACTCCTTCCTGTGCTATTACGAAAATATTTCCTTTTTTTTCTGATGTGGCCTAGGCCCCAACAGTGTTTTTCCACAAAAGGTGAAACACGTTTCATTTATTGTTTTGGAAATTGTCCCTATACGAAGTTTTATTGCAATTCTAAATATTCTTTAGGAACGTCTGACGTATGCTTGTTTGCAATTTTGAAATTTAGTAATCAACGGTTTAGAATGTCCGTGCCTCACTCAACCGCTTTTTCCAGGATAATACGAAACCCAATTATCTCATTTTGCATCTACAATATCTCTGTACAATGTAATTCAATTCAGTGCAGTTCTTCTTGCGTTTTGGGCATCAAATTTCAAAATTTTGGGTGGGGCTTTTGTCACCCTAAAACCGTTTTTCCACAGAATAAGAAACCGTATTCGTTTATTTTTTGCGTATTTTCCCTACACAATGTGTGGTTCCAATTCTTCATGTCCTTCAAGCACTTGTGACATACTGTTATGAGCACTTTTGACATTTTACGATCAAATTTTTGGAGGGGTCTGTGTATCACCTAAACTGGTGTTTTTTCTTCAGGACAGTAAGAAACCTGTATTCCCTAATTTTATGTCTACAGTATCTATGCACAATTTCATTCACTTCAATTCACTTCCTCTGGCCTTTCGGCCTCAATTTTCAAAATTTTGGATGGTGGCTTTTGCCCCTAAAACCTTTTTCCGCAGAAAATAGAAAACCCGTATTCGTTTATTTTTTCCATACTGTCCCTACACAATGTGTCGTTCCGATTTTTCATGTCCTTCAAGCACTTCTGACATACTGTTATTAGCACTTTTGATATTTCACGATCAAATTTAAAAGGGTTCTGTGTCCCACCTAAACGGTTTTCATTTTTTCAAGAAAATAAGAAACCCGTTTTCCCTCATTTTATGTCTACAATATCTGTGCACAATTTCATTGACTCCGGTTGACTTCCTCTGGCCTTTCGGCCTCAATTTTAAAAAAAATGTGGGTGGGGGTTTTTGCCCCCTAATACCGGTTTTCCGCAGTATATAAAAAAACCCGTATTCCTTTATTTTTTGCGTATTGTTCTTACACGAAGTTTCGTTGCAATTTTTCATGTCCTTTACACCTATCTGACATACTGTTACTAACACTTTCAATATTTCGTGATGAAAGTTTTGGAGGGGTCCGTGCCCCACCTCTCCGTTTTTTTTTAGGAAAATACGAAGCACTTATTCCCTAATTTTGTCTGCAATATGTGTGTAAAATTTCGTTTACTTCTGTTCACTTTCTTTGCCTTTCGGGCGTCAACTTTCAAAATTTTGCGTGGGGGCTTTGCCCCCTAAAACTGATTTTCCGCAGAAAATAGGAAGCACGTATTCGTTTATTTCATGTGTAATATCTCCCTGCCAAACTTTATCAAAATCGAAGTGTTACACATCGGAAGTTTTACTTGTTAGTAACTAATATTTCTTTAAAATTTTTGGGGCGCAGTGGCTCAGTGGTAGAGCGTTCATCTTCGGTGGTTGGGGCCCCATGTTCGATGCCAGCTAGCGCCGTGTGGACTTTGTGATAGAGAAACACCGTGCTCGTGTGTTTTCTCGGGGTTCTCCCGTTTCCTCCCACATTCTTCATTCCACCATTTCACTCATTTCTCATCCACACCGTCTCCTTTAGCCTAACCGGCATAAACGTGGGACGTAACACTTAAAGATTTCATTTCATTTTTTTCTTTAAAATTTTATGAACAAATAGTGGGAATTAACGATTATATAAGCGAAAAATTTAGATCAATTGCAAATTTCGGCCCCTTTCAACATTGAAGGAAATGACGACACAGGTATTTGGATTCAAGGTAGACATGAAATTTGAAACTGAGATTTCACTATATTTCTGTCATCATTTTAATGCTGATGGTCCCCTCTCTTCTACGTCTAGACTCAGAAATATTGCTTTTAATGACTGCCAAATTACGATTTTTATCAATAAAGAGATGCTGTTCTAGAAAGAACATACGTTTAAAGAATCAGTTTTGCTTCGGTGAAGCGAGGAAAGTATTTTTAACTGTGCTTTTAAAATATCAAAATATATGTCCTTTGAATACATTTAGATTAAATTGGAGATATGTGAACAGATTTTACATTAGTATTATTAATCAGCAACTGTTAAATATCCTACAGCGGAAAGAAAATATAGTCCTCAAATCTTCTGATCATGGTGTTTAAGACCAAGTCGTAGGCTTCAACGTATTTTCCTGAAAAAAAAAAGAAAAACGTTTAGGTGGGACACAGACCCCTCCAAAACTTTGATCGTGAAACATCAAAAGTGCTTATAACAGTATGTCAGAAGTGCTTGAAGGACATGAATTGAAACGACACATTGTGTAGGGACAATACGCAAAAAATTAAAAAAATACGGTTTTTTATTCTGCGGAAAAACGGCTTTAGGAGGCAAAAGCCCACACCCAAAATTTTGAAATTTGATGCCCAAAAGGCATAATATATTGTCATTCCATTGAGATAATATATTGTCACATGATGTGGGCTGATTGCAAAGCCTAGCTACCGAAATATACGTTGTTCAATCACGCTTTAAAAGCTAGATGCCAAACGGAACAAACGCTGTACGATGCTACTATGATAACCGTAATGGGGTTAGCCATAATGAGAGCTTTATACAGTTCTACCTGAGTTGGAGCGGCAACGCCGAAATCTAGTTACAATGAAGGATTTATGGTAGGGACAAGTAAACCCTTAGATCTTGACCTTCGATTGAAAAATTGGTTATGTTTTGTCGCGTACTATCTTAATTAGAGTTTGAGATATTGAGGTTTAAATTGAGACACATTAAGGAGTGATCAGAATGTGACTATTTCACACCATTAGGTGGCTCAAGGGCCATAACTCTGGAACGATGCATTTTCCGACATATGGTCATCTGAACTTTTTTGCTTGCCTACCCATAAGGAATCCACCCATGAAGTTTTGCCGTACCTTTTTGTTACACTCTGTATATACAAGATCCGTTTTGTAGATTTACGAAATCACACTTTTTTTCTCAATCAATCTACAAAACGGGTCTTGAATGAGGTGGTCGCACTAGTAATGACATCCCGTAGCGTCGTTACGTAACACACACAGTATAAATAAAGCTTCGAAACCACAAATTGCAAGTTCTCCCGCAGATAATTCTGTAAGGTGTCTGCTTGTTGAGTGAGCAACCCAGATTCATATTACGGCTGGTACAGTTTGCTTTTTTCCCTTTCAAAATACATTTCTATATGTTTATATTTCTTCTTAATAATTACTTTCTTGCATTTTTTGTAGATTATCTTAAATTAGTGGGGGTTAAGTAGTCAGAAGGTTAAAATACATGTATGACTACTTTATCCGTGTGTGTAGTCATATATGTATTTTTACATATTTGTTTCTTTCTTTCAACTAGTGTTGCCACGAGACGAGACAGAACCCTTTAATACGAGACACGAGACGAGATAGACTACTTGTCCCGTCTCGTTTCAGAGACGAGACGAGACGTCTCTTGAAATGCCTCGTCTCTTCTAATGTCTCAAAAATGCAAACACAGTTTTTGAAATTATTTAAAAATGTATTAACTCGGAATAAATTATTGCCTTCGAAAGTATACCAGTGTTTATTATTTCAAATGAGGACTATCCTTAAAGAACAAGGAATACCTAAAGTTATTTTTTTAAATGATTCTTACAAACAGCTTTTATTTCCATTTTCCAATCGATTCAAGTTTAAATATTTTGTGATAGTGTTCCAGATTCAAATAAAATGTTAAACCATGCATCGAGATCAGTGTTTCAGAAGATTTCATTCCGAGGGCTGGTGCTTATATGTATGTATAAAAATCCTTTATACAAATACAAGTTCTCTTAATGCCAGTTTCATCAGTGACTAATCATTGTTCCATGAGTTTTCTCGTTCCGAACAAAGACACAAACGTGTCAGCCTTTTTCTGTCTAAGTTTCAAAGGATGCTGGTTTGACAAAGAAATTTAGTTTCTTTTTACAGTTTTATGATGTTATTGGAACCAAAGCCATTTTTGGAATCATAAAGTCACATAGGTTGCATTTCTTAATAATTTATTTTATACACACTACAGATAAAACTACTCATAGCATTTTAATTACACAGCACATAGTTCTTTGACATAGAGAGAAATCTCCTTTGGTTATAGCAACATCCAGTATTACCAATGGGGATTTTCCTCATCCCCCTTGTAATTCGCACACTGTCAACAGATATAGAACATTGTTGAACATATCCTGAACCACTTCATCACACTCCTGGCCTTGTGACATGGTGCATTATCTTGTCGAAAAATGCCACTACCGTTGGGAAATATGGTCGTCATGAAGGGGTATACGTAGTCTGCAAACAGTGTGCGATACGCCTCGGCCATCATTGTGCCTTGCTCGAGCTCCACCAGACACATGGATGATCACGTGGATGTTCCCCAGAGCATTATTATTATTATTATTATTATTATTATTATTATTATTATTATTATTATTATTATTATATTTGAAGTAAAATCAAATATCACGACATTAATTGTTAGTTTTAAATAACGGAATTGAGCTGAAAATTAAATCTTGATTTCGAAAGATTAACTATTAAGTTTATCCGTTCTGTACCTTTCTAAAGTAATAAATGCTGGAATTGGTTTCAAGGCTGTTTCTGAGTAAATACTTTCTTCAAAATAATTTTAAAAATTATAGAAAGATTTTCGAGACATTCGAGTCGAGTCGAAAGTTTTACGTACAGTCCCGACTCGACCCGTGTCTCGACTCGAAAATTAGAGTCGAGAAATACGTTTGTCTCGACACGTCTCGAATTTTACAAAGTGTGTCTTGGCTCGAATTCCAGTCGAGATTCGAGACACGTCTCGACTCGTGAGCATCCCTAAATATTCGTATTTTAAATGCGCAACACTACCTCGCAAAAAATGACCCCGAAGTTAATTTACCAAAGTCTACTTTCTTCTTGTTAGATTAGTGATCGTGCAGTGATTAGTGATTTAGGATAGATTATGCAAAGTCAGATATGGTTATGTATGTTTACACTTTCGTTTCTTTATTTAAAAATGTATTCCTATCTATTCCAATTTATTATTAATAATTTATTTCTTGCATTTATTAATAACTATCTGAAAAACCCATTATTCGCATGGTGGCTGTATTTGGAAGTCAACGCCTGTAGTAGTATCACCGTTGATTTCAGCGAGTGCGAAAACTATGGATTTGACATTAATATAGGTATTTTGGATTATATTTACATGTCAGGATATCCTCTCCGGTACCCCGACCCGCAACCAAATGGGGTGAATTTGGGAGTTAATGCAGTCGGAGTTTCACCATTGATGTCTGAGCCGCAAAAACTATGAATTCGACACTAATATCGGTCATTTTCTGCTATTTTCACATGTCCCTGTAAACGTCTCCTGAGACCCCCTGGTTCGATTTAAAAAAAACGCTTCATCTTGATCTAGGACCTGGACCAAGATACCCGAGATCAAAATTTGGTAACTCTCGGGCCTCTCGTCTGGTCTCCAGGCAGCACACAAATACATACATACAGACAGACAGACACAGAAACAAACTTTTTATTTTATTTATATTAGATTAGGTGTATTTCAAACAGTGTTTCTTCCAGAAGTGTTTTTAGGGAGCACTGCCCGCCCGGAGCTCTGAGAGTGTCCCCCGGAAGAGACCAAAACAATACGTCTATAATATAATAATAAACAGAATAATATCAATAATGCCCCCCGGAATACGAAATGTCCCCCCCCCGGAACATAGTTTCTGAAAGAAACACTGGTTTCAAACACAACAGATAGAACCAACGGCGCCGACTTTCCAAAATGTATGTGGGTGCATATCAATGGCGGGGCGTATTATATGTTTCCAGGGGAGTCTCGATTTTTTTGGTTGATTTCTTTTCAGTTAAAATCTTTTATGAACACTGTCATCAAGGGCTGTGCTGTGATAAAGTAAAATATACCGGTAATATAAGGATAAGTTGGAGCTGTCCTAGCTCAGTCGGTAACACGGCTGACTTAAACGTAAAGAAACAGGTTTAATCCCCCGGGTTCAAGTTTAATTACTGTAATGCATATTCCCAACATATATAATCGTGACATTTAGTGTATATGTTCAACAACTTACATGATGCACAATGAGTGCAAGAGGCAGTGATATTATCAACACGTTACTAAAAGAAAATACTACATTCATACAAATTAAAATGAAAAAATCATTATAAAATAAAATAATTTTAAAGCAGAAAGAACTTGCAAGGATTTTGTTGTGGACATAAAATATAAAGTGACTAACTTAGTGTGTTCATTGGTTGCCTTTGCACAAACAAACTTGAAAGAAATAATTATGCTTTCGAGGTTAGAAATTTTAACTTCAATCTCTATGTTTTAATTGTTTATTTTTTGATAGTGGCAAGTGAGAAATATTTATTTTGTTATGTTTCTATGAACCTAAAAATCTTGCCTGCAGCGCCCTGACAAGATTATTTGTGTGAGTGTTGGAGCCAGAGAGCACCCACGTAGTCGGTGCGCATGGACAGAACAACCCCTAGCATTTCTTACACAGCATAGAACGTTGCTACTATACTAGCGAGTTCCAGCTAGTTAAGCCTTTTATTAACAGCCGGAGGCAACATTCTGTTATATCGTTGTAGTGAGTCGCGTGTTAAAATACTCCTAGTATCAGCTTTTTCATTCTTCTATTGACCTTGAAGGACAAAACAAATGCCTTTCGAGGCATACGAGTTCCCTTTAATTCATGAAGTTGATATAGAAATGACCTTCCAACCTATGCTGTGCATAAATGCTGGAAGTCTTTCTAAAACGAGCGGAACGAGCGAGCAATTTATTAAACGGCTCAACTCGAAACTCGACGTCAAAAACAATGATTCGGCTCGGAACTCGATTCGAGAAAATTACCTTTGATTCGACTCGAAACTCGACTTGAATTCGAGTCGAGTTTTAGCTCGACTCGTCCCCATCCCAAGGCAGAAAAAAATGGCTGCTTATTATTATTCTCCTAAACTAATTATATAATAATAACAATGTTGTTATCTAAAATTAAAAATACAGAATATAGAGAAGCGTAGGATACGCAAACTGATCTGAAAGAACTCCAATATTAAATACCATCAACAAACTATTTTCTAGTAGTACAGTAGGCCTGCTCATCAGAACACAGTTTATTTATATTAACCCCTTACTGTATATAGTTAATTATGGTACCCTAGTTTTCAGGGTGCGAATTACCGGGGGGGATTCTCCCCTTCAGTCACATTTTGTCCCCCTCAAAGATATCAACTGAAGTATCCCCACCGGGGATCAGTAGCGTAGCTAGAATATTTTTCAGGGGGCGCCAACGAAGGGCCAAAGAAAATTTTGAGGGAGCCATCTCCAATGAATGAAAAACTTGATTCACATAAATTATATAAATATAATATATATATATATATATATATATATATATATATATATATATATATATATATATATATATATATATATGTGTGTGTGTGTGTGTGTGTGTGGGTGTTCAAGATGAATATTTCCGTCTTTGTTGTTCATGAATTTTACTGTTTTCAAAACAGCGAAAATATAAGAATTTACTACCTCAAACAACTAGGGCACATTTATAGAATTGATTTCCATTCTAATATAAGTAGTTACTTAATCACGGCGTTTAAAATATGTGTGGCTGATTGATTTAGGAGGAACGTAGAAGCAGATAAATATATACACATACATACTGAAAATCAAAAGACACAAAGTGCCTCGTTGAAATTTGCACTTATATCATGGTGCTAGTTATTTTAGAAATTTGCTTATTATATACGAAGCCAGAGCTACCAGAACTTTAGCTCTACTTTCGAATCAAGCTGATATGCATACTGCTATGTTAGGTTTTCACAAACAGACTAGTGGAAACTCCATTAAAAGTAAACTGAACTTATTCTATTTATTGTAATGATTTTCCTCACTCTCACAACAAAGAAATACATTAAATATAACACTTCAAACACTTGTATAAACTATACACTTTCGTTACCTTTCTAAATCTTTTAATAAACAAGTATTATTACGTGACAAGGTAAATTATTTTATGTTGTGTTAAACGGTAGAACGGACAGTATTATTTCAGAAAAGGTGGAAGATTATAAATTTCAAAAACAGCGCTTCGTTTATATTGTCTTGTTAAAATAGCTCATTTCACTTGTGTGCTTGGCAGCTGTAACACACAGAAGCATTATTCAATACCAGTTTGTAACAGTTTACATTACAAAAAAGTATGTAGTTTACTTAGGAAGTTAATAAAACTGCTTGTAAGTACAAAAACAAAAGTATGATCAACCATGTGCATTTGAGCTTAGCGGTATTACAATTACTTCAGATTAGGAAGATGATGTGATCGATCCCTCGTGGGCAAATATTTCAACTTAGGAGTTTACCAAGACTCTTCCTTAGTTCACTAGCGAAATGTTTATGGCCCAATTGACTCATTTCCCTCATTTATATTCTCTGAGCCTCAGATGTTTCAAAGCCTTAAAATAAATTCAAATGTAGTTGAAGTAACTTAATGCTACTATCCTGTAGTCGATGCTAAATTAATATTGTTAGTTTTGAAATTGGATATGAAGGCACAGCATTAACTAGTAGGCTTATATCCTGTTCAAAATTCACGTCACCACTGATTTAATGTTCTGCATAATTCCTACAAAGTAATTTTCTCGGAAATGGTTAAGCATATTTTGACGAAGAACAAATATAAATCTGCGATAACATTTGGTATTCAGTGACTGAACTCACTGAATGGAGTTTTTATAGACCAGTTCCATAAACTCCTGATATCTCTCTGATTACTAAATATCAGATAAGATAACGGGGTGACACGGAAAGAAAGACAAACACAGAATAAGGAACACCAGTGGCTTAGCTAACTAGCGGGCCTCTCATGCAAGATAAAGAGATGGGACTCTAGTTGTAAACCTAACTGATATAAGAATATTATTATTATTAATAATAATAACAATTATTATTATTATTATTATTATTATTATTATTATTATTATTATTATTATTATTATTATTATTATTATTATTATTATTATAACATCGTTTACTTTCCAAATCTCTGATCCTACCTAAGGGCATGTCTGCAGCGGTCATGTGTGCACCTCTTGTCAATGAGTGCTCTAAAGGCCAAAAGGGATGCAAATCTGAGAGAGAGGAATAAAAAAAAAACTTATTATATGATAAATTCTACGAGAAAGTTCGAAGAATTGCTTTTGACAGGTGCTTTCTTGTTTTTCGGGGACAGAAAATTTTATCGGCTAAGAAATTACAGTATATAATATTGCAAATTTGCAAGTGCATTTATTTACAATACAATTTGAGGTCATAAAGAAACTGAAGACTTTAGGGCAAACAACCTGTCAAGTCCAAAAAGTAAAACTATAAAGGAGATAGCTTCACAAGGGTTTCTCTTCATCCGATTTTCTTCAAACTTAGCACACATACCTAGGTATACTAGACCGAAAACAAATGAACACGTGTTTTTTGTTTCTTTCAGAGAACAGGTTGAGGGCGCAAAGGGTCCCTTTTCAAAAAGAAGGTCCACTTGATTTAAAAGGTCCACATTAAAAAAACGAAACTCTGCCGATGCAAAGATGACTTCAAAGTACAAAATACGGGTTTTGTCGTTTTTGAGAGAAAAGTTTTGCAGAGACAATGCTCCTTCGAAATGACAAAGGACCCCACACAATCTTTACGGGAATTGGATTTCGGTGGAATTGCTTAAAACCGTGTTATGCTGTAGATATGATGTTCCTGAGAAAAAGTCTCAATGGGCTCAACTACAAATCATTAGCTGTTTGGCCACCAAAAGGCCACTTTTTAAAAAAAAGCCGAAGAAAACTACATTCGAGATTTTGGACAAAATGACAAAAATCGTGATGTTGTAGATATTTGTGATTCCAAGAAAAAGTCTTAATGGGCATAATCGCCAACCACTGATTTTTTGGCCACTACAGGGCCACTTTTTTTGAAAACAGCCAAATATAGTGATATCCTGAATTCCAATGAAAATGACTGAAATTGTGATATGTTGTAGATGTAGTGATCCTGAGAAAGTCTCAATAAGCACAACCACCAACCACTGGCCGTTTGGTAACTACAGAGCCACATTTTTTCAAACAACAGAACTTAACGTTATTTTGGATTTCATTGGAATTGCTTGAAACCGTGATGTGTTGTAGCTATAATGATTCTGAAATAAGGTCTTAATGGGCACAACCACTAATCACTGACCGTTTGGCCACTACGAGGCCACTGTTTTGAAATTAACCGAGGATGGTGATATTTTGGATTCGGTAAAAATGACTGAAACCGTGATATGTTGTAGATATTGTGATTCTGAGAAAAGGTCTTAAGACCCAACCAGTAATCACTGAAAGTTTTGCCACAACGAGGCCACTTTCTTGAAAGTAACTGAAGATGGTGATGTTCTGGATTTCGGTAAAAATGACTGAAACTGTGATATGTTGTAGATCTTGTGATTCTAAGAAAAGGTCTTGAGAGGCACAGCCACTAATCACTGAACATTTGGCCACTACAAGGCCACTTTTTAAAAAGTAACCGAGGATGGTGATGCTCTGGATTTCGGTAAAAATTACTGAAAATGTGATATGTTGTAGACATTGTGGTTCTGAGAAAATGTCTTAATGGGCACAATCAATAATCATTGGCCGTTTGGACACTACGAGGCTACTTTTTGGAAAGTAATCGAAAATGTTGGTGTTCTGGATTTAGGTAAAAATGACTGAAACTGTGACATGTTGTCGATATTGTGATTCTGAGAAAAGGTCTTAATCGGTACAACAAATAATCACTGACCGTATGGCCACTACCTGGCCACTTGCTTGAAAGTAACCGGAAATGTAGATGGCCGGGATTTCGGTAAAAATGACTGAAACTGTCATACGTTGTAGACATAATGATTCTGAGAAAAGTTCTTAATGGTCATAGCCACTAATCACTGACCGTTTGGCCACTACGAGGCCACTTTTTGAAAGTAACCGAAAATGGTGATGTTCTGGATTTAGGTAAAAATTACTGAAACTGTGATATGTTGTAGGTATTGTGATTCTGAGAAAATGCCCTAATGGTCACAACCAATAATTACTGACCGATTGACTACTGCAGGGCCACCTTTTCAAAGTAACGGAAGATGGTGGTTCTGGATTTCGGTTAAAACGACTGAAACCGTGATATGTAATAGATATTGTGGTTCTGAGAAAAGGTCTTAGTGGGCACAGCCAATAATCACTGGTTGTTTGAACACTACGAGGTCACATTTTGAAAGGAAGCGAAAATGGAGATGTTCTGGATTTCGGTAAGAATAACTGAAACTATGATATGTTGTAGATATTCTGATTCTGAGGAAAGGTTTTTATAGGCACAACCCCTAATCACTGACCGTTTGGCCACAACGAGGCCATCTTCCTTGAAAGTAACCGAAGATGGTGATGTTCTGGATTTCGATAAAAATAACTGAAACTGTGATATGTTGTAGACATTGTGATTCTAAGAAAAGGTGTTAATTGGCACAACCAATAATCACTGACAGTTTGGCCACTACGAGGCCACATTTCTGAAAGTAACCGAAAATGGTCATGTTCTGGATTTCGGTAAAAAGTGATTGAAAGGGTGATATGTTGTAGATCTTGTGATCCCGAGAAAAGGTATTTATGGGCTCAATCACTAATCACTGACCGTTTGGCCACTACGAGGCTACTTTTTCGAAAGTAATCGAAAATGTTGATGTTCTGGATTTAGGTAAAAATTACTGAAACTGTGATACGATGTAGATATAATGATTCTGAGAAAATGTCTTAATGGGCATAACCACTAATCAGTGACCATTTGGCCACTACGAGGCCACTTTTTGGATAGTAATAAAAAATGTTGATGTTCTGGATTTCGATAAAAATGACTGAAATTGTGATATGTTGTTGATATTGTGATTCTGAGAAAAGTTCTTAATTGGTATAACCACTAATCACTAACCGTTTGGCCACTACGAGGAAACTTTTTTGAATGTAACCGAAATAGGTGATGTTCTGGATTTCGGTAAAAATGACTGAAACTGTGATATGTTGTAATATATTGTAATTCTGAGAAAAGGTCTTAATGGGTACAACCAATTATCACTGACCGTTTGTCCACTACGCAGCCAGTTTTTGAAAGTAACCAAAAATTATGATGGCCTGGATTTCGGTAAAAATGACTGAAACTGTGACATGTTGTCGATATGCTGATTCTGAGAAAAGCTGTTAATGGGCACATCCACTACTCACTGACCATTTGGTCAGTACGAAACATCTTTTTTGATAGCAGCCGAGTCGAAGATAGCGATATTCTAGTTTCGGTCAAAATGACAAACCGTGATGTGTTGTAGATATTGTCATCCTGAGAATAAGCATCAACTGACACATCCACAAATCATTAATCGTTTGGTCACTACAGGGCTACTTTCCTGAAAACAGCCGAGTATAACGATTTCTGAATTTCGGTAAGGTTGAGTAAAACTAAGATGTGTTGATTTCATCATGAGGAAAATCTTAATGGACACAATCATCGAATTATGAGCGTTTGGTCACTACAGATACAGTTTTTTAAAAAAAAACACCTTGGCATAACGATATTTTGATTTCGGTATAAATGAATGAAACTGTGATATGTTGTAGATGTCTTTATCCTGAGAAAAATTGTCTAGAGCTTTCCAGGGTTTTCCTTTGTCCCGCAGGATAAATATCTTAATATTGTCTATTCTTAAATGATGTTGGTCGCTACTCTCCAAATCTCTTTTCTGGGTTGTGGGATGCTACTTTTCAGGGTTTCATACAATTCTACCAAAATTACAGAGTATCCTTACCTTCTGCTGTTTTTAAAAAAATTTGGGCCCGTAGGTACCGAATAATTGGTGGTTGTATCCATTGAGAGTTTTTCTCAGGATCACAATATCTACAACATATCACAGTTTGAAGCAATTGCACTGAAATCCAGAATACCTTTACCTTCAGCTCTTTTTAAAAAGTGATCCTGTAGTGGCAAAACGGTCAGCGATTAAAGGTTGTGCAAATTGAGTCTCTCTCTCACGATCACAATATCTACATCATATCATGTTTCAAGCAATTCCATCGAAATTCAAAATAACGTTACCTTCTGATGTGTTTGCAAAAATGTGACCCTGTAGTTGCCAAACGGTCAGTGATTTGTGGTTGTGCCCATTGAGACTTCTTCTCAGGAACACCATATCTACAACATACCACGGTTTCAAGGAGTTCCACCGAAATCCAATTTTCGTCTGGATTGTGCGGGGTCTTTGGCGTTTCGAAGGGGCATTGACTCTGCAACCCTTTTTTCGCAAACGACAAAACCCATATTTTCTACTTTGAAGTCATCTGTGCATCAGCAGAGTTTCGTTTCTTTAATGTGATCCTTTTAATCAAGGGGATCCCGTTTTGAAAAGGGACCCTTTGCCCCCTTAACCTATTTTCCGAAAGAAACAAAAAATATCTGTCGATTTATTTTTGGTCTAGTATATGTGTGCCAAATTTGAAAGAAATAAAAAGAGAAGAGAACCCTTTGTGAAGATATTTCCTTTACACTTTCAATTTTTAGACTTGGCGGTTTTTTGCACCAAAATCTTCAATTGTCATTAGAAGATATTGTCGTAAAAAATAAGTTTTATTTCTTCATCCATCGCAAGTCTTATGGGCTCCCTCTACCTCGCCTCTCCGAAGATCGATATCGAGAATTTAGGATTATGATATACTGATGTCGATATATTTACGATATCGAACGTTGATATGTGTTAATATCGATATCGACGATATCGATTATATCGACATATCATACAGGCCGAGATCCGATAAATTATGATTGATATGTACTAGAATCAACAATCAAAATCTAATTATCTTCTTCCATTTCCGTACTCAAGGTGGAAGTGGAAGAGGATGAACTTGGACAAGCATTTTAAGGCAAAAAATTGGTTAAAATAAAACTAGTTATACTTCCCCCTTAATAGAAAGCTATTAATAGAAAACCATTACTGTAATTTACCTTTTACTTCTGTTTCTGATTGTCATCACAAACAGTCACAGTACAGGTACTTTACATAGTACAGCAATATACTCTATATTTTTTCAGAACTAAGCAAACCGGAAGATGAAACTCCTGTGATATTAGAGTGGAATGTTCTACAAAATATTCATAATTCATTGTCCTTATTTCTATCAGTACTTTTGCCACAGACTCAGAGCTACAAGACTAATAGACCTAGAAATGAAAGATTTCATTCCTTCTTTTCTCTCAGACTAAAAGACTTCTGCATTTTGCTGAGAATGTCATTCTTTTAAATATAAGCTCCCTATCTCGGAATAATTGTGGCTACTGAGTGATTCAAGGTAATCGGTACCCAAAAGTGTAAAGTTTGTCGACTCTGAAATCTCAACAGTTTGTTAAAAGAGATTTCACATTTCATGTTGTTATTTCTTCATTACAAAAACACTCATGGTTTGATTCTATTCATGGTGAATTATTGAACTTATACACATGAAAAAAAAATAGTGTGACTGCTAACACCGTGCAGCTAGACCATCCAATATACCCCTTCTTATCCCATAATCGTGTCTGGTAAAAAGACCACTCCTCTCTCTTCTCGTTTCCTTTCTCCCGTATTAAAATCAACAACATGAGCACAATTGTAATTTCAAAATATACATGTATTAGTATCAATAAAGTGAAAGAATAAAAATGAGACGAAACGAGATTCATAATTAATGTAGGGAGAAACTTAAACACTTCTCAATAAAAAATTGAAACGAATAGATATCTGTTAGAGGTACAGAAGTGAGACAGAGAGAGAAAAGGAGACAGAAGAAGAGAAAGAAAAGGGACCACAGATAAAAAATATTCGACGTAGTAAAAGAACTTAGCATTATAAAGTTCCCTTTCCAGAAGTCCATCAGTAATATGAAAATAGCGTTTCTTTTTTTAATATTTTTTCAGAAATATTGGAATATATAGAGAATGCTTGAAAGATTCATTAAGTCACTTTGAAAATGAATAGTAAACTTGGTGGTCAAATTAAATAATTTCCAGTGACACTGTAGAGTTCCGAGACACATCTAGGATCATGCCAAAAGTTTAATACACACCCTTTCTTTCCCCATAGTTCGGTTGCAAATTCGGTAGTGTTCATTAAACGTACTCATCCGAAATACATTATAATTAACCTAGTAGGACTGTTCCTTGGACAATCACCCTAGAGGAAGCCAGCTCAAATCTTTAGTACAGGTGCAAAATGCACTTGATACTTTCTTCGCTTCACGGCCCAACAAGTTCTACAGCGAAGGAATCCATGGCCCTCCAGAACGTTGGCAGAATATCGTCGATGCTGATGGGGACTATTTTAGATCTTCCAGGTACAACTGTGTTAAAAAGAAAAATTGCTCTTATACTGTAACATATTTTTCCCCAATAACTTTGTTTCGTTACGTATAATTTTTTCTTTGAGTGTTCTTGGGAGAAAGAAGTTAGTATCTAATATTTCTTTAAAATTTTATGCAAAAGTAATGGGAAATTAAGATTAAATAAGCGAAAAATAGAAATCAATAACAACTTTCATCTCCTACCAACATAGTAGTGCAAAGTCCTTATATGCTAATTAACTCAGGATTTTACATCCAAATTAAATGAAATGAAATCTTTAAATTTTACGTCCAACGTTTATACCGGCTAGGCTAAAGGAGACAGTGATGATGAGAAATGAAGAAAATGGTGGAATGAAGAATGTGGAGGAAACGGGAGTATCCCCGAGAAAACCCACGCACACGGTGTTTATCCACCACAAAGTTTACTTGGCGCAAGTTGGGATCGAACCAGAGGTGAACGCTCTACCACTGAGCTACCGCGGTCCTCTACATCCAAATTAAGTTGCAATATAACAATTCTCGTTAAAAACCCAAATCGGCAATGTGAATTGAAGATTAGCGTATACTTTAGATAGGATGAAAAAGTGTAAAGAGCATACCCTAACTATGTGGCCGAGTGGGTGTCCTCCCCACTGGTCTAGTGGTTAGCACGTGAGCCTTTGGTAAACGATTCCCGGGTTCGATTCCGTGTGGGAGAGCTTTCGAAATTTAACTGTCCTCGATGTTTTGTGTACGTGTCCCAGTCGTTCTAGGTTACTGGAAAATCAAGTTAAATAAGTAAAAAGCGAATAAAAGTAATTAGAAACGTACTAATAAGTAGATAAGCAAGTTAATGAGGCACGTTCGGTGCAACAGTTAACTTTAGAAAAAAAGTGAATTGCGAGACGGGTTAATAAATTACATGTCTTCTACGCGGCAGTTCGAGACCACCGTAATCCTTTCAATCTTTTTCTTTTTAAAGAAATCCATCTTTCTAAACATTAGTACACACTACATGGGTAACAATTTATATTATGATAGCCTATACCATGAGCTTTAAAAGAAAAAGTGCAATCACTCATTAATTATTATGTAGTAAGTTTTCAATAGGTTCAGTGCTTGCGGCCGTCTGTGAATGTTATGAAATATGAATTGGTATTTTATTTTATGATGATCAAGGATGCGAATATGTGTGCTCACTACTTGCGCTTCCAGAAGCCTCAAGTTCACACGCGATAAAATAGCATTTCTGCATTACGCACCTTTTTCAACAACTTGCAATAGGTTTATTTATCATGAGAGAAATCCTCCACGAAATGTTTGCTGTATTGGATACTGTATTTCTGACGATGCTTTCATTATCAGATGTGTAGTTTCATTTAACGTAGAATTTCATACGGCAAACAGTTGAAAACTTTATCATTCTTTTAACTTTACTTGAGTTGATTTTGAGTTTAACGTCCCTTTTAGCAGCGAGGCTATATGAGACGTGGACCTACAGATTAACGTGGGATCCGAATCACATGACGTCCCACTGGGAATCGAACTCGGCTCTCCCACACCTTAGCTTTACTTGAATTTGGACCCAAACGCTCTCAAACGGGTTTAAGAGGGTGCACTTACTACCTCAGAGTTTTTCCTTGAATGCATTTTTTTGTAATTATACTAATTTTTCTTTTAAAAAGGTGCAATCAATACATTTGTTTATTTAATACGTAGTCATTGTTGAACAAAGTTCTCATTTTTATATCTGGCAATAAGATCCCATCTCTTCTGTCTCTAGACCCAGTCATATTACTTTTAATAAATGCCAAATTACGATTTTTATCAACAAAGAGAAGCTGTTCTACTAACTCTGGTAAATAATAATAATAATAATAATAATAATAATAATAATAATAATAATAATAATGGTGATAATAATAATAATGGTGATAATAATAATAATAATAATAATAATAATAATAATAATAATAATAATAATAAAATTGAAAGCATCTGAATAATGAAGATATTTTTTCACCCTTTAAAATTTCTGTGTGCTTCTCTGAATCTGGATATATTGTTTTCTACTGTATAATGCAAAAGGCTTCAAACAGCAATTGCAAAAATTATTTGCGTAAAAGACACAAACGTCTTATCAGTTGTGCTACTAAACAACTGACCTTGTTTCTGTTTGCCTTTAAACACAATGTTACGATTTACAAGGCACAGACAAAAGTAGTGAGTCACGTGATATTTCGCCTAAGGGAGGTTCGTTGCTAAACTGAAGAGGCATTCTGTCAATATATTGCATAGCTCTCAATAAGTCACACTCACAGGTTCTTTCCAAACGTTTTGGTATAACAGGTTAATCAAACTACGTTGTTGTAGGTAAGGGATGAGACTCTGAAAGACCGATAAGTGTTGGAGCTCAGAGCCATAGCTAGAAATTTTGTTGCCCGGGGCGAAGTAGAATTCGGCCTCCCCCGACACTCACCTTACGAAGCTTTGAATTTTCCTTTCTGTGCTTTTAACATATAAGAGAAACATCTCTTTGTTGTTATGCTACGCTGATTTTTTTTTTTTACCGAGCTACTTGGACAGACCATTACAACAACCAAAAGCGATCGTTATGTATTCTTTAATAAATAAGAGCCGCTCTCAAGAGGCTTATTTTAGACATGCTGTTAAAATTGACAAAACTACCTTGTATACAAATCCATTTGGAGAATAATTATGAAAAAAGCATGCAGTCGATTCTCCTACGTCTGGGGGCCATGTTACACATGGAGTTTGTGGACGCTAGTGGTAGCGTTGGAAAGGTCCGCGTCCCCTGAGTGCAGTAGTAATGTCAGAAATCAGGCCCAGGCCACGAAGGTCAAGAAATAGGGTCCTGACGTTATGTGCTAGGGTCCCTTCTATTCACCTATTAAACATGAAGTTGTTGGACGGAGTTGGTGGCATTTGAAAGGTTTTGATCCGTTGAGCACAATTGTGATGTCAGAAGTCGATCCCTAGCCTTGAACCCCAAGAAACGGGGTCCCGAAATTTTAGACGCGAGTCCTTCCTATTCATCTTTTAAACATGGGGATGTTGGACGCGGATTGTAAAATTAGAAAGGTCGTAGTCGTTTGAGCACAGGGTAATGTCCGAAATCGGTTCCTGGAATCAAAGCTCCAGAAATAAGGTTCCTAATTGGCTCAATCTCAATACCAGGTTGCGCAAGATAGAACAACATTTATAGCTGTATTAATGGTTTTATCTCGCGTAATCAAATACTGAGGTTTACGTCAGTTTACATCACAACACAAATGTTTGGGACACGGATCTGATTTCTGACATCACCGCAATGCTTAAGGAACCAAGACCTCTCCAATGATTAAAGCAAGTCAATGATAATAGAAGAATTGGTAAAAAAAATGTGAGAGGAAGCGGGAGTACCCTGAGAAAACCCACGGATACGATCTTGTCCACCACAAACATAATACGACGGGGGACGAAACAGTAAGGACCCCATGCACCAGAGGAAGGGCTCTACCACTGAGCTACCGCACCCAATGATTAAAGCAAGTCAATGATAATAGAAGAATTGGTGGAATAAAAAGTGGGAAGAGGCGGGAGTACTCTGGGAAAACCCACGGATACGATCTTGTCCACCACAAACTTACTTGGCTGTCGATCGAAACAATAAGGGCCCCACGCACAAGAGGAAGCGCCCTAACACTGAACCAGCACTCCGAACGATTAAAGCACGTCAATGATAATACAAGAACTCGTGAAATGAAAAGTGGGAAAAAGCCAGAGTACTCTGGGAAAACCCACGGATACGATGTTGTCCACCACAAACTTACTTGGCCGGGGATCGAAACAATAAGGACCCCACGCATCTGAGGAAGCCCTCTACCACTGGGCCAGCGCTCCCAATGATTAAGGCAATACAATGATAATAGAAGAATTGGCAGAATAAAAAGTGGAAAGAAGCGGGAATACTCTGGTATAACCCCTGGATACAATGTCCTTCACCACAAACTTACTTGGCTGGGGATCAAAACAATAAGGACCCCACGCACCAGAGGAAGCGCTCTACCACTGAGCTACCACGCCCAATGATTAGAGCAAGTCAATGATAATAGAAGAATTGATGGAATAAAAAGTGGAAAAAAGCGGGAGTACTCTGGGAAAACCCACGGATACGATCTTGTCCACCACACAACTTACTTGGCCGGGGATCGAAACAATAAGGGCCCCACGCACAAGAGGAAGCGCTCTAACCCTGAGCTACCGCGCCCAATGATTAGAGCAAGTCAATGATAATAGAAGAATTGGTGGAATTAAACGTGGGAAAAAGCGGGAGTACTCTGGGAAAACCCACGGATATGATCTTGTCCACCACGCAACTTACTTGTCCGGGGATCCAAACAATAAGGGCCCCACGCATAAGAGGAAGCGCTCTAACCCTGAGCTACCGCACCCAATGATTAGAGCAAGTCAATGATAATAGAAAAATTGGTGGAATTAAACGTGGGAAAAAGCGGGAGTACTCTGGGATAACCCACGGATACGATCTTGTCCACCACACAACTTACTTGGCCGGGGATCGAAACAATAAGGGTCCCACGCACAAGAGGAAGCGCTCTAACCCTGAGCTACCGCGCCCAATGATTAGAGCAAGTCAATGATAATAGAAGAATTGGTGGAATTAAACGTGGGAGAAAGCAGGAGTACTCTCGGATAACCCACGGATACGATCTTGTGCACCACACAACTTACTTGGCCGGGGATCGAAACAATAAGGGTCCCACGCACAAGAGGAAGCGCTCTAACCCTGAGCTACCGCGCCCAATGATTAGAGCAAGTCAATGATAATAGAAGAATTGGTGGAATTAAACGTGGGAGAAAGCAGGAGTACTCTCGGATAACCCACGGATACGATCTTGTGCACCACACAACTTACTTGGCCGGGGATCGAAACAATAAGGGTCCCACGCACAAGAGGAAGCGCTCTAACC
Organism: Thermobia domestica; assembly: GCF_964235325.1. Lineage (NCBI taxonomy): Eukaryota > Metazoa > Arthropoda > Insecta > Zygentoma > Lepismatidae > Thermobia > Thermobia domestica. The sequence goes on along the minus strand of NC_137454.1, from coordinate 41,430,730 downwards.
CTGAGCTACCGCGCTCAATGATTAGAGCAAGTCAATGATAATAGAAAAATTGGTGGAATTAAGCGTGGGAGAAAGCAGGAGTACTCTCGGATAACCCACGTATACGATCTTGTGCACCTCACAACTTACTTGGCCGGGGATCGAAACAATAAGGGCTCCACGCACAAGAGGAAGCGCTCTAACCCTGAGCTACCGTGCCCAATGATTAGAGCAAGTCAATGATAATAGAAAAATTGGTGGAATTAAACGTGGGAAAAAGGAGGAGTACTCTCGGATAACCCACGTATACGATCTTGTGCACCACACAACTTACTTGGCCGGGGATCGAAACAATAAGGGTCCCACGCACAAGAGGAAGCCCTCTAACACTGAGCTACCGCGCCCAATGATTAGAGCAAGTCAATGATAATAGAAAAATTTGGTGGAATTAAACGTGGGAGAAAGCAGGAGTACTCTCGGATAAACCACGTATACGATCTTGTGCAACACACAACTTACTTGGCCGGGGATCGAAACAATAAGGGTCCCACGCACAAGAGGAAGCGCTCTAACCCTGAGCTACCGCGCCCAATGATTAGAGCAAGTCAATGATAATAGAAGAATTGGTGGAATTAAACGTGGGAAAAAGCGGGTGTACTCTGGGATAACCCACGGATACGATCTTGTCCACCACACAACTTACTTGGCCGGGTATCGCAACAATAAGGGTCCCACGCACAAGGGGAAGCGCTCTAACCCTGAGCTACCGCGCCCAATGATTAGAGCAAGTCAATGATAATAGAAGAATTGGTGGAATTAAGCGTGGGAGAAAGCGGGAGTACTCTCGGATAACCCACGTATACGATCTTGTGCACCACACAACTTACTTGGCCGGGGATCGAAACAATAAGGGCTCCACGCATCTGAGGAAGCGCTCTAACCCTGAGCTACCGTGCCCAATGATTAGAGCAAGTCAATGATAATAAAAAAATTGGTGGAATTAAACGTGGGAAAAAGGAGGAGTACTCTCGGATAACCCACGTATACGATCTTGTGCACCACACAACTTACTTGGCCGGGGATCGAAACAATAAGGGTCCCACGCACAAGAGGAAGCCCTCTAACCCTGAGCTACCGCGCCCAATGATTAGAGCAAGTCAATGATAATAGAAGAATTGGTGGAATTAAACGTGGGAAAAAGCGGGTGTACTCTGGGATAACCCACGGATACGATCTTGTCCACCACACAACTTACTTGGCCGGGTATCGCAACAATAAGAGTCCCACGCACAAGGGGAAGCGCTCTAACCCTGAGCTACCACGCCCAATGATTACAGCAAGTCAATGATAATAGAAAAATTGGTGGAATTAAACGTGGGAGAAAGCAGGAGTACTCTCGGATAACCCACGTATACGATCTTGTGCACCACACAACTTACTTGGCCGGGGATCGAAACAATAAGGGCTCCACGCACAAGAGGAAGCGCTCTAACCCTGAGCTACCGCACCCAATGATTAGAGCAAGTCAATGATAATAGAAGAATTGGTGGAATTAAACGTGGGAAAAAGCGGGAGTACTCTGGGATAACCCACGGATACGATCTTGTCCACCACACAACTTACTTGGCCGGGGATCGAAACAATAAGGGCTCCACGCACAAGAGGAAGCGCTCTAACCCTGAGCTACCGCGCCCATTAATTAGAGCAAGTCAATGTTAATAGAAGAATTGGTGGAATTAAACGTGGGAAAAAGCGGGAGTACTCTGGGATAACCCACGGATACGATCTTGTGCACCACACAACTTACTTGGCCGGGGATCGAAACAATAAGGGCTCCACGCACAAGAGGAAGCGCTCTAACCCTGAGCTACCGCGCCCAATGATTAGAGCAAGTCAATGATAATAGAAGAATTGGTGGAATTAAACGTGGGAAAAAGCGGGAGTACTCTGAGATAACCCACGAATACGATCTTGTCCACCACACAACTTACTTGGCCGGGGATCGAAACAATAAGGGCTCCACGCACAAGAGGAAGCGCTCTAACACTGAGCTACCGCGCCCAATAATTAGAGCAAGTCAATGATAATAGAAGAATTGGTGGAATTAAACGTGGGAAAAAGCGGGAGTACTCTGGGAAAACCCACGGATATGATCTTGCCCACCACGCAAATTACTTGGCCGGGGATCGAAACAATAAGGGCCCCACGCATAAGAGGAAGCGCTCTAACACTGAGCTACCGCGCCCAATGATTAGAGCAAGTCAATGATAATAGAAAAATTGGTGGAATTAAACGTGGGAAAAAGCGGGAGTACTCTGGGATAACCCACGGATGCGATCTTGTCCACAATACAACTTACGTGGCCGGGGATCCAAACAATAAGAACCCCACGCATCAGAGGAAGCGCTCTACCACTGAGCCACCGTGCCCAATGATTAAAGCAAATCAATGGTAATAGAAGAATTGGTGGAATGAAAAGTGGGAAGAGGTGGGAGTACCCCGAGAAAACCCACGGATACGATTTTGTCCACCACAAACTTCCTTGGCTGGGAATCGATACAATAAGCACCCCATGAACCAGAGGAAGCGCTCTATTACTGAGCCACCACGCCCCATGATTAAAGCAAGTCAATGATAATAGAGGAATTGGTGGAATTAAAACTGGGGAAGAAGCGGGAGTACCCTGAGAAAACCCACGGATACGATCTTGTCCACCACACAACTCATTTTGCCGTGAATCGAAAGAATAAGGACTTCACGCACCAGAGGAAGCGCTCTACCATTGAGTGACCGCGCCCCACAACAAAAACAAGAAAATTGGAAGTTACTAGGAAACATTTTGAGAAGGAGTATCTTTCAAAGGTAAAGACCGCTGCCCGATGATCATCTTTTAATAGCGGTGAAATATCTTTTCACAAACTGTCGAAGGTTTAGAGTTGACAAACTTTACTCTTTCGTTTACCGATTACCTCCAAACCGCGGTAGCCAGAATTAGCCCATGATACGGGACTTATATGAAGACAATGAAAGTCTCAGGAAAATGCAGAAGTCTTTTAGTCTGAGAAAAAAAAGGAATGAAATCTCTAATTTCTAGTTCTGTTAGTCTTGTAGCTCTTAGTCAGTACCAATGCACTGATAGAAATGTGGCCAATGAATTATGACTATTTTGTAGATCATTCCACTTTAATATCACAGGAATTCATCTTTCTGCTTGCTTGGTTGTGAAAAGTTATAGAGTGTATTGGTATACTATGTAAAGTATGTGTACTGATTTGTGATAACAATCAGAAACAAAAGTAAAAGGTAAATTACAGTAATAGTTTTCTGTTAATAGTTTTGTATTCAAGGGGAAACGGAAAACCTACTTTTTTTTCTTAAAATTTCTATTCGGGTTCACATCCTTCCCCCTCTACATTGAATACAGAAATGGAGAACTTATTTAGAATTTGATTGTTGATTCCAGTATATTTTAAGCATCACTTCTCAGACCTGGGCCTGTGATATGTCGATATATCGCTATCGTCGATATCTATATTATCATATATCAACATTCGATATCGCAAATATATGGACATGAATATATCATTGTAAATTTTCGATATCGATATTCGGGGGGCGGCGAGGTATAAGGGGCCCCTAAGACTTGCGATGGATGAAGAAATTAAACTTACTTTTTACAATATTGTATTCTAATCATAATATCTTTATTACCACAAATTGCAATGTATATAAGTCTACTTGCAAATTTGCAATATTATATGGTATAATTTCTTAGGCGCCAGAACTTTTCTGTTCCCTAAAAAAAGAAACAAAAAAATCACGTGCAAAAGCACTTACCATAAGAAAGTTTTTTATTTTTCTCTCTTGGAGATTTCCACTCCTTTTGGGCTTTGGGACCGCTCATTGACAAAACGTGCACACATGATCGCTATATGCATTCATGCTCTTAGGCAGACTCAGATTTTGTAAAGGAATCGACTTTTTAATAATGATAATAATAATAATAATAATAATAATAATAATAATAATAATAATAATAATAATAATAATAATATTATTATTATTATTATTATTATTATTATTATTATTATTAAAAAGTCGATTCCTTTACAAAATCTGAGTCTGCCTAACAATGGGGTTTACAAGTAGGGTCCCATCTGTTTATCTTGCATGGGAGGGCCGCAAGTCTGCTACGCCACTGGTGTCCTCTATTCTGTATTTGTCTCTTTTTCGTTTCGTTTAGCTATTTCTTTTTGTGCTGTGAGGCTTTTATATGAAACCTTTATATTATATAACTTTTCTTTTTATGAGTTTCTTTTTTGGGTGGAGTGGGGGGAAAGAGAGAAATGCTTTCTTCTTATATCTGTTTCTTACCATTCATCCTGTTTGAATTGCTTAAGTAAGTCATTTTGTAACTTTTGATGTCATCCAACTCCGTCACAATAATAAAATTGTCATTCTTAATAATTTGTTTTAATCTCTTATTTGCAGTTTGGCACACTGATATATTTGTGACAAAATTGAGGTTTGGTCCAACGCCTTTCGAATTTGCAACCAACCCAACCGCTGAGCTTTTTGGGTTGCCTGCTATTGCAGGAAAAGGAGAATTGCAGGTGGTAATGCACTTTTGGAGTCGTGTATACATATTTCCAAACTTTAGAACAGCACTTTTTCTGCAGTCTCCACACAGTGCTGCCGCCTGGTGTGAGTACTTCAAAGATTTCCCATCTGGATGAGGGGTTGCACTGTTTGTTATTTTCATAGTTTTTTGCTTTTTAAATCGTGATTGAAACATTTAATTACTTGGAACACATAGATAAAATTACTACGTGCATATTTACATAACTGGATATAGTATGAAGTGTTGTCAATCGGAATTTTGATTAGTATTAATAATATTTTACTATTCGGTATCTGTTTTCCACCAGGAAACATTTCTGCTGAGGGAAGATAAACTTCCGCTGTTACCAGTACCATGATTCCTCCCTATGGGGACTGATGAAGTAAACAGCAACTGATTGAAATAAGCCTTTTGATTTTAAAATATAAATGCACAACAAGATACGGCCTAATCTATACTACAAGTCACGATTACGTGAACTTCAAGAAAATGTTTACATCAATAAAAAATTTCTTGTGGAAGCCTATATACAAAACAGGGGTGAAGACTTCTAGGAGTAATCGCTCCCTCTTTCAACTATTCAACATAACATCCTTGTCGTTTAAAATTATAGGTCCGCTCTTGCTGGCGGAAAATTTCGTTGAACACAGACGCTTCTGCCTATCAACCTGCGAGAACTGGTCAGTTCGTTCAAAATTCACACTCCATTGTAGTTGGGTTTCCACATATATCCCCGAAGTTTTCTAGTACTCTTTTAACAATAGATGCATGTGACATGGAGACTCCATGTACCAATGTATCCTCCTATAGTTATATTGTCAACTTCCTTTCTTCATTTCTTTATATATCATGCTCCAGCCGTAAGTACTTATAAATTGCTTATTATAGATAGCAACTCTGATACATGTGTTTCAAACCAAGAGTGCTGTTTTCGTAGAAGACAAAGATTCTGCCTTTAAAACTTTTTATTTTATTTTATTTTATTTTTTTTTTTTGCACCTCCTGCGCTGTGTTTTCTAAGAGAGCTCTTCAAGCTTTATATATGTTTTAATACAATGATTGATATTTAGAGTATCACTCTAACATTATTTCCACTTTGCAATCACGCTTCATGATTAATAAAGCAGTCGCTTATATGTATCCTGCTCAAATTCTCATATACATAAAAACAAAATTACACATACATAAAATTACCTAAATTTAAAATATTTCTTCCACAACTAACCCTTAATTTAAATGTATATATAAATATAATTAAAATATTGATATGTAAATTAAGTCATTAACATATAGGTAAGTTAGCAAAAACAAAGATATGCAAAATATATGTAAATGTGCTATTGTATGCAGTATACAAAATGAATATTATTCTATGGAAACTGAAAGTTGTAGTAGTTTAATACCATTTACGATTTAAATATTAAATTAGAGCTGTAATAGAGCTATTTGCAGTAATTATGAGCGAGTGACGTAAATTTTTCTTAAACTAGGGTTACCAGATTTTAAAATTAGAAAATCAGGGGATTCTAAACCGTGAGTACTTTTGTGAACTTTTGTATTACAAATACTGACCTGAGATTCTTCGGAACTTTTTAAAAAGTGATTTCGTTATTAAGCGACACTTCTTCCAATGTACTTTTCTAACGAAACAGTTCTCCAGAGTACATTACGCTTCACACTGAGTTCTGCCCTGGCGAACAGACATAAATTCGCTTCTATAAGTGTCTTTAAACTTACACTTGATATTGTCCTTCTGCATTCTTATTAGCAAACGGCTCTGCGGGCTGCGCACGTGCACTGGGCAAATAGCCCGCAGCCTGAGCCTGAGCCTGAGCGCGAGTCCAAATTTAACTCAATCACGATTGAGATTGACAGAGATGTAGCGGTTTACGTTGAATATAACAACACTTTATCAACAAAATCGTCTTAGATTTTTCTCCAATCCAAAAAAGCGGGTGGTTTTTCGTGATTAGGAGAGATTAAGCGGGCGACGAATATAGGACCTGAAAATCGGGTGGTACCCGCTAAAATCGGGTAATATGGCAACCCTATCTTAATCCGTGCTGCAGTCGTGCTCAATTACTTTTCATAAGTAGTCGCTACAAACTGACACTGCTTGCAAATAAGTACTGTATGTTCTAAAACATAAAAATAAACTGTATTGTAAAAATCAATATTTAAACAATAGTGCACGTTTTGAAGTGCAACTCTACTCTGATAGGCAGAAGCCGATTGTTGTAAGGTATGAGACACGGAAATTGGAAGAGTGAGTGACTTGCGTACATTCATTGTTCACTGCGGAGTGAGAGTCCATGGGCAACTACTGGAGAGTTAATTACGAACCTTAAATAATAATAATAAACCAAGCCAACAACCAGTAAAATACAATAGGCTCTACAGTAAGAAGGTCGAAAATTACTGACAGGTTTATAGATCATCGTAACCCTATACGTCTTCTCGGAATTTATGAGTGAGTCACAGACTCTTGCTCTTTTGTTTTGGTCACAGGTTTTACATTCTCTAATCACTGACCTTGACGACCCGAGTAATACAAACAATAAAACAGTTTTTTATGCTTAAATACTGTATTTTTTCGTAAAAATAAAATGAAATCTTTAAGTTTTACGTACCACAGTTATGCTTGCTAGGCTAAAGTAGACGATGATGATGAGAAATGAATGAAATGGTGGAATGAAGGAATTGGAGGAAATGGAAGAAAGGCGAGAAAACTCACGCACACAGTATTTAATCCAGCGCAAAACACTTGTTGCGAACTATTTATTTCGTGTTTGCATCTCCTTTTTAGTCTGTCTTTGTGTTTCGCTATCGTGGTGCCCTTGCTATCAAATTCGGCGAATAGTCGGTGTTTACTCTACAGCTATAGTTAGAATGCATATGAGGAAAACATTTCTTGCTGTCTTTTACAGTTTCTACTCTAATGCAATTATTATTACAAATGTTAATGTTCTAGTTTAGGTAGAGTTAAGTTCCTTTTTCTCAGACTGACGCAATGTCAGAAAAATGTTTCTTGTTATCAATTACTGTTTCTGGAGCTCTCTCGTTGCTAAGTGCCTTTTGGTTTGTGTACGCGCCTTTGGCTGGGAGACCTGGGTTCGATTCCCGGTGGTAGTTCATGTGCTGCGGTTTCCACGTGAAATTAGGTCCACGTTTGATGTAGCCTCGCTGCTGGAAGAGACGTTAAACTCAAAATCAAATCAAATTACTGTTTGTGGTTTATAGTGATAGATGTTAAAACTAGAAATGTACTGTAAAGCTTAAGGTTTGAATGGAAGGTTAGGGGATGAAATCTATTATTGGGAAAAAGCAAATAGAATCTATATATGTATAAAAGATCTCGTTATACTACCGTTTTAGTTCTCATGCATTTTAAGAGACAGATGAACGAACGGAAATACCCGTTTGAATTCCCTTACATAAAAAAAGCGTGGCTTGGAAGTCTAAATCTGTTGTACCGATTTCCATGAAATATTAACCAACGACTTTGTTGAACTCTGAATCTTACATTATATATACACAATACAGCCCGTTGTCCAATAACGCAAACGAATGAACATTATGTGTTTCACAACGATATGTGAAAATTTTATTTTCTTTATTGTGTTTGTCCGTGCCCATGAGCTCACAGCAAATGAAGTTTCCCGATTTGTTGGTATATCAAAGCTGACCATCTATTGTGTCTACAAAAGAGGGCGCATACGTTTGAAAAAAAAAAAAAAAAAAAAAAAAACAGGGGTCAGATTTGTGTTTGAAAAAGTATCTAATTCAGAGTGACGTTCGACGAGTTTCATATATGGTTAAAAACCATAATTTTTAAAACCCTTTAGGAATTGCTGAAATCCGTCACTTCAGGTCCTTTCCAACAAATTTCCGTACGAATATGGCGAAGGAAACATTATGCAATGGTTATTTGAAAAAAAAAAAACACTAAGGGGCATAGTGCTACCCTTCTACGATAATCTCAAGAATACATGCACTGGACTGTACGAAGTGCAAGTGCTTCCACGAGTCTAGTTTCAATCAGTATTTCAATGATGCAAAACATCAAATGTACACTCATGTCCAAAATGATTGTCGCATATCTATAACTGTCTTCATGTAAGAATATAATTTCATAATGATTTTGCAGGGTACTTTTAAGGCTGATACTATGTGTATAATCGGAAAATGTATATTTGTTGTAAAGTTCATAGGAAAAGAATTGTAAATACAAAAATTAGAACGAGTAAAACTAAATGTTTGTAAACGGACAAGAAATGTTTTATTTCGTTACATTGTCCTTATTTACTGCTCTTTTGATATGAAATTTGCCACATACATGTCTTTTTCGATTATACACATACTAACATTATAAGAAATACCGGGTGAATTTGTTCCTACAATAACATATTAAAGACATGCGATAATAATTTTGGACATGAGTGTACATTACGCTCTAAAAAAATTGATACAAGATTTTTACCATTGAAATTGTCAGAACATGTTATTCTGCAGGCGCATAGGGAACCCAAGTGATTACTCTCTCAAGTGATTAATTACGACTGGTTTTCAACTCATCCCATTCCCCTTGGCATGTTTTAAAATGTCTCTTCAGCTCATTGCTACTGTGACGTAATATACCCCTTTCATTCAGAGAGAAATTCGCCATGAGCGATTTTAAATTAAGCGTTAGAATGTGTTCATCAGTTTTACGCGATAACTAAATGGAAAATAATTTCGTTTCGTTTGAGAAGCTGTTCCCAAACAAATCAGGTTTATTCTCAAAAGGACAGTGTGTGACCTGGAGTATAAAGTCAAAAGCAACTGTAAGTTATTGTTCACAATTATTGTTCAACGTGTATGTGTAATCAAAGACAAGAAAATTAAACACTAGAATATAATTGAAAACGTTCACATCCTTCTAGCGGCATAAAGGCAAGGCTAATTGGATTTATGTAATATGGACTGTGGAGTTTATCAAAAATGTCTAGTTGTTCCTAGGCTGTTTGGCAATAAATCCGTTTCGAGTCATTGATGAACAATGCTTAGTCTTCTCGTGGCGAAACCGGTAGTTACTCGCCTCCAGTACAGGCGACCCTGGTTTGATCGCTGGTGAGAATGCATGCGGTTAAAATCTCACGTTAAGCTTGCAGATCCCGTCTCATTTGGTTTCACTACTGAAAAGCGAAAGAAAACCTAGAAGAAATGAACAACGTTTAGCAGTTTTATAGCGTCTAATTCAAAAACTCCTTTGTTAGCATTCTTTTCCTTCTGCAAAGACTGCACATCATTTCAGACAAAGAGAACGCTCCTTGTGAAATTTTTGGAAATTGTTGATGACATTTCTTGATTTTGCGTAATCCAAAGTCCATAATGTGGATGTAGAACTCTAAACTTGCCATATAACATTCGGATATTCATGACGCCTATTAAAATTTGCAAATCCTCAGCAAAAATCAAAATCTTCTTCCTAGATAACGTGTGAGGACTAGCTATGCCTCTGGGTTAGCATTGAACTCTTTTACTTGAAAATTACTGAAAGAAATTAGTTTTATTCCAGCTATTACTTTTTGTTTCTTTCTCAGTAATTATATGCAAATGTTCATACATAGTTATTGAGTATTTTGGATGTATGCAGTGTCTATTTTGACTTATTTCATGCCTATTTTTAGATCCTGTTTTACTGATTCTTGTATCAATATTTCCTGTTTGAAGTGCCTAAATATCTGCATCCCACTATAGGGAGTCACGATGGATCATTGGTAGAGCGGTTATATCTGATTTCAAGAATCGGAAGTTCGATCCCAGGTCATGTTAGTTCGTGGGAGACAACATTGAGAGAGAGAGAGAGAGAGAGGAAAATATATTTAGTTATGAAGACAGAAAGGGACATATCCACATATGCAAGTTTACAATTGGAGAAACAAATGATCGGACAATATCCATCTTCTGACGAAAATTATGATTTTGTGAAGCAGTAGAATCAAAGTTTCTCTGTCGAACCTGCTAGCATATCACCCGCTGTTGTCGAATTATTGTGGAGAACTCTTTTTTTTAGAGCATCAAACAATTATACCAGAGATAAAAATATAAACTTTTGCAGAATGAATAGTTAAAAATATACAATTTACGTAGACGAGTTTTGAACAGACACTCTCAGCTGTGAAACCACGACGATAATCAACTCACCTTCGAAGACTGCTACTGAAGTTCTTCTCGGAAATCTCAAAAACATCAACACTTTTCTTCATGGTTTCAAACCATGAAAATTGAAAATATATTCTTCTTTCCATTAGAAATAGTCATTCATTATAAACACTCAAACGGGTGTTGCACTGACATATGTGTTCCAGCATAACTCTGAAACGTCTGGAGGAATGTTATTCAAACTTGGTAAACATATTACCTAAAGCATGGAAAGGAGTACTGCTGGGGTGAGACATCCCGAGCACCAACAGGGAGGGGGAAGGGGAGACAAAAATGATCGAAAAGAAAAATATTCGTGTCGAGTCCGAAGTTGTGTGGGTCCATGAGGTGATTGCTGACAGTTCCAGTGCCCTTTAAGTCCAATTTCAATACCCCAGTAAGGGTATGACATCTAAATGGAGTAGGAGAGGTGTCATGAAAAAAATATCGAAAACGACCGATATGAGTGTCGAATCAGTCATTTTCGGGGTCACTGAGATTAATAGTGACACTTCAGAAATGACAGAAATGACTGAGTTTTGTGAGGAATTCATAGTTTGACGGGTCGGAGAAACGTTCTTTATTGTACTTTGAAATTTCAGAGTTATATTAAACCAACATATGGTTCAAAATATTGTAAATTAAAAACTATTTTTTTTTAAATATACGTCTGAAATTATAATAAAGGGCAGTGTGATAAAGTATAATAAAGTATAATAATGGGCAGCGTATAATAAAGGGCAAACTATAATAAAGGGCAGCGTGAACAGTGAACACCGGAACAAAAATATTGATTTCGATACGCTTTTACATTTGCTTGTTTGTAATGTAGAATCTATCAAGCGTGTCTGCACTTCCAATTTTTTTGTATGTAAATTTAGAGAAATATCAATGAACTAACTACACGTCTCGAGGAGCTAAATAGTTTAGAAAATCGTTAAATACCATACTTTTATGGAAATGAGAATTCATGTTCCGTTGATATTCTGGCGTATTTAGATCACTACTAACTAAACTGCAAATATAATCCGGCATTAAACAGAACAACACGTCTACATTATAAATATTTTTCCCTTTCAGCACGTTTATAACTACCAGATGGACAATAAATATACAAAATATAGACACTTATACCACATTTTAATGGAATATGTTTCACTAGAGACTATTGTATTTAATCTCTGATAAGAATCGTAGTACCTCACTCATTGCTGCCCAGATTTACAATCGCACTGTGTTCAGGAAGAAAATTGAATGCAGGAAATAGGATTTCTTGTAATAAAATGTAATCAAAACTATGTTGAATAAATAGGCTATGTATATAAATATAACCAAGAAAGTTCTATCACTTTTTCACCCGCCACCTTCGAACATCGGTATATCAGCTAAACCTTACCTGAAAGATCTAAAGTAGTTCCCATCAGCATCGACGAATTTCTGCTAACGATCTGGAAGACCATAGATTCCATCGCAGTAAAACTTGGTGGGCCGTGAAACGAAGAAGAGTGCATTTAGCACCTCTACTAGGGATTTGATCTGGAGTCCTCCAAGATGATTGACCAAGGAATGGAACAGGTGATAATCGGAAGGTGTAATGTCCGGGGATTATGGAAGATGGAATATTGTTTCCCATTCAAGTCGTAGAATGGTGTCCCGGGTCATCCTAGCCAGGCGAAGCTTAACGTTTTCCAGTAACAACAGGATCCCTTTGCGATTCAGAAGTGCTGGATCCAGAGTTTTGAGTTTTTCTTGAACACGGCTCAACTACTGACAGTACACAGTTGATGCTCTGACCGGCTGGTAGCAGTTCCTGATGTATGATGCCGCGACAAGTTCGTCAAACACACAGGAGGACCTTCCTCTGCTGCAATGCTGGTTTCTGCTGTTTTGTAACCAAGTCATGGGATGCTAACTAATGATAACGGCGCCGTGGAGTTCGTACAGGACCTATTTCTAATCATATGTCAATATCCTGAACAGAAATTTCTCCTTCCTCAGACGAGACAGCAAACAAACACAGGTATCTGCTCGCGTTGCCTTCTGGCACGGAATCAAATCATGTGCGACCCATTGACCCAACTTGTTAAACCACAGCAGCACTGTCCGCGTAGCCACTACACCCTCACTAAAGGCCTTGTATATCTTTCGTATGTATTTTTGGAAAATACCACTAATATTCACAAAAGAAATGAAACAAAGCACATGAAAACCTTTTATGTAAGTGATTGCTTTGTTGCTTGCATTTCGGGTTGGTCTCATATGCCCTTGACCATGTTGAACGTCGCAATTCTGATTCACGGATTCAATTTCACTATCACTGTCTGTAGCTACACGAATCTCCTTGGATAATACTTTTCTCTTCTACCATTAAGAACGACGATGTAGCTGAGACAAAGGCAACCCTCGTTATTTATGGGAGTTAGTCGATATATCGTTCATAGCAAGTCCACTATAGATAAATTGTTGAGGCTTCGCCTTTTGTTGTGGCATAGTATATGCAGTTTTAATACCCGGAATGGGACTGACGGTTTTTAAAAGTATATAGTTTTAATATGGTCAGAGGTACAGAAGAAAAAAAAACATTCATATTGAAGGAAAACTCAAAAAGTTTTGTTCAGCAAATTTTCATACTTGAACAACTACCGGTGAGGGCGCTAGTATCGCCGATAATCAGAAATGGCGTCGGCAGTCGAAAAGTCGTAATGAGTGTGATGGTTTTCAGAGACAAAAAGTGTGCCCCTGAACTTGTTCCTGTGGGAGTATGTGAAAGACCTTGTGTATTTTGGTGAAAAGGTGCGTAACATTGATGAACTGACGAACCATGTTAGAAATGCGATTGCTTCAGTAACACCTCAGATGTTACATGATACCATTGTAAGAGTTACAAATGGAGCTCACGTTTAGTTACTCTGAGTTAGAATGACTTGTAAGACCAAATAAACTTTTTGAGTTCTTCTGTAATGCGTGTTTTTTCCTGTATCTCTGACCATATTAAAATTATACATTTTTAAAAACCGTCAGTCCCATTCCGGATACCCTGTACGTATTTGGTAGTACATCCTCTTTCGGTATTTGATGTAGGCACTAGATGTTTTGGGTTCGAATCAGACTTCAGGAATTCCAGAGCGTGTATCAACCAGGATAAGAAAGTAGCAAGATAGGCAATTTCAGAAGAAAGTCACAAATAGTGGATGTAAGCCAAATATATATATATATATATATATATATATATATATATATATATATATATATATATATATATCTTGTTAAAAGTATACCCTAAGACGTTAGTCACTATTTTCCGTTGGATCGATGAAATCTTCCAGTGAAGTCTGACATTTTTATTCACTCGATATAGAATCTGGTCGGGCTGAAGCATGGGATCGTACTACACACTGAAATATGACACGATGAGTACTTAGTAGGCGGAAACACGTTTTATGTGGATAGAAATAAACTACATATGTAGAATAAGACATCAATTTAAGTTTGGATGAAATTAGTTATTCCAGAATCATGTGAGCAAAACGAATATCATTCAAGATGATATATTTATAAGTAGTATTTCACCTCTTATGTATCTTTTGCTTGAATTTACCATTGTCTCACAACGCACCATGAAGAAGAATATTTAAACTTATAAAGTTAGATCAAATTCCCAAACATTTAGGTAATTGATTTGAACATTTGAGCATTCGAGCTTCCTACATATACTAAACAGATCCGAGTTTAGTATATGTAGGAAGCAGTTTCCGGTATTTGAATTAACTTTTCATTAAATCCAATTCATATTCAAATTTTACATCCACATAAATTCTCATTGTGCAGCTCCAAATTCAGTAATTGGTTCATAATGTCATTGATGTGCTCGGATAGCCAAATATGAATGTCACTCGGACTTGATTTAACGCAAAACATTGATTTTTAAATTCAAATTTTGAAGGTTTAAATTCAAATTATTAAATTTCATTGCATTTTTACGAACATAAAGCATAGAATTTCACACTCGACATTTTGTACAGCATGCAATTTTTTGTCATTTTTCATAAGAAACAGCAGCAGGTCGGAAGTACCTCCACACCGTTTGAGTCCCACTAATGGTCTGCCTCATGACAAGCAAGGAGTGTATGTAGTCGTTCGAGTTGAGTTGAGTTGAGTTGAATTTACTTTAGCGTCCCGTTCAACAGGGAGGCTATATGAGACGTGGACCTACTGATTAACGTGGAATCCGAACCACATGAGCTCCCGCCGGGAATCGAACCCGGGTTTCCCACGCCAAAGGCGCGTACGCTAACCGCTTAGCCACGAGGGACCTCTGTAGTCGTTCGAAACTAACGTATATACAAATTAAATTTTTCATAGATTACTATATTAGCTTTAAACCCTCCTAACTCCTATATCCTTTGATGCTCAAATTTCTTTCAAATAATTGTTAGTTTGTGTTATAGTTCTTCTGGTGCTGTTTTTTTTTTTTTTTTTTTTTTTTGTAGCTTGTCCGCCATGTCCTCTTAATTTGGCAGCATTGTTGGTGCACTTCTCAAGTGTGCGTTCCTCAAATGTGCGTTCGGAAGGCAGCTTCACGAATCGTACCGAATTCTTCCGATGCATTACACGTGAGGCAAAGCAGTTCTATGATTAGCGTAGACCCACACTTCATGAGTCGTCGTCGCGGTCAGTGTAGTTAACTTGTAAGTCTGATAGACACATTGTAACGGTCGATTCAGAAATCGCTCCAGGAGGATTGTTAATGAATGGAAGAGGTATACTACGTCACAACATCAATGAGTTGACGATGACTGCTTTAGACAAGGAAAAAAGACTGGGATGCATTGAAAACTAGGCGTAACTAATTACTCGAGGACGTAAGTTCGATTGCCTTTACACCTGTATAACAACGTGTTTTGACAATTTCAACGGCAGCGTCTTGTATCAATTTCTGTGAAGTGAATTGTACCGGAGGCCCAAAAACTTGTTTCAACTGCAGTGTATGTAGCATTAAATTCAAGCTGAAGTAAGTTCTGTAATGAAATGAAATCTTTGAGTTTTACGTCCCACGGTTATGCCGGTTAGACTAAAGGAGACGGTGATTATGAGAAATGAATGAAATGGTGGAATGAAGAAAGTGGGAGGAAACGGGAGAACCCCGAGAAAACCCACGCACACGATGTTTGTCCACCACAAAGTTCACTTGGCGGGAGCAAGGTTTGAACCCGGGACCCCATGCACCAGAGGTGAACGCTCTACCACTGAGCCACCGCGGCCCTTAAGTTCTGTAATGATGGATAAGGCTTTTTCATACAATGACCATTGACGTCGCCTTGTGCTATTTGCAAGAGAACGTAAACCACCAAGTATCGTGGATTGTTAGTTGCTCGTTTAGATATTTAATAATATTTAAAAGATTATAATATTGTCGTTTCTTTTCTATTCTTCGCTAGCTTTACCCCTTGCGTATATACATTCCATCATCACACCACGTCCACAACAGAACATTTTTCACTGATTATAGTTTTTCTTATTTAGAATATTTAAAAAATTCTAGAACATAATTTTCCAACGACTACCGAAAAAATATGTCACGAGACACCACTGACAATGATTTGGACCAATTTATAAGTAGAATTCCAACATGAAAAACTTTTATTTCACATAATTTTGACAGCAATATCTATAATTAAATAAATCAATTTTTCAGCATTCCATCAGTGCTTTTATTTATTTTACTTTAACATACGTTTGAAACGTGCTGACTGCGTTCAGCTCTGTTTACTCTGTACTCTGACAATAAACAGTCAGTACGTTTGAAACGTCAGTTAAAATAATATAAATAAAACACGAATTGATTACCGAAAATGAATTTATTTATGAGAAAACATTTATTTGGAGATTCTCAGTAATTGTGTGTTGCAATTTCTCCAATATCTCCATCATGATAAATACATAGTTAATACTGCTGTGCTCTAATTTGGCAACTATCATATGCAATGGTCTTAATGCGTTTGGAAGTGGTTTGGGAAACATTTACACTCAGCGATCTGGTCTGTAAATTTCCCATATTTGTATCCATTTAAAAAACTCGTGGGACAATTTGTAGCAGCAGGAGAAATGCAAAAATAGACAGTCTGCTGCTTTTCTGGAGCCATAGATTTTGTAAAAAGAGTCAGTTGCAAAAATGTTTTCTTTGTTTTGAAACACAGTGCACCGAGGAGATTTTCGATATTAAAATAGGAATAAAATTATAAGGGTATGCAGGATTTTTCGTAAGCACGGACAAAGTTTGAAAATCCCTTGTTTATTTCTATTTTTGAAAATTATTTACATCCTTTTAGCAAATAAGGTTCAGTTCTGGGTAGTGAAAGAGAGAGGGCGTGGAAAGAATCACTCAGGGGCTTATTTGTATGACACCATTTCGGAGCTTACGGCATAGTTTCAGCAAAAATACAAATGCTTTTGGGTTTTCCTGTCTACCTATATAGTATCATATATAATCCATTTTCAACACAAAGGTGGGATACTTAAGGAAATAAAGAAAATATCGGATAAGTGAATTTAGAAAACATTGCCTATGACAAGAAATTTAATTCAAATAGTTGATCCACTTGAAATCCAGAGAAAGGCTATAATTTTCCTTGCCATCTTACGGACGATCATTAATATATATATTTTTTTAACTTTACATGCTTATTCCTTTTGTGCTTAATAATAGAGAATAACTATCAGAGATTTGCTTGAATGACAATGTAAAAAGAAACAGAAAAATCACCCAAAAACTCATGGATATGATGCTTTCCGCCTCAATCTCGCATTATCTAGGATCAAACTGGTGACTTTTCATCTCTGAGGCAAAACGTCTACCACTGAACCACTATGACCCCTTGTATATTTAACTTCGTATCATAATCATACAACACAGTATCCAAAAGTTAATAACAAAACACAAATATTGTCAGATAGTATAACACAGTATTCTGAAAGGCAGTTACGGTTAGGATACATTTAATGAGGGTTTTGTTCTCTGTTGAGTCTAGAGAACTCCTTGTGAAGATGTCTCAGCCGCAGAAGTGGAGGATTATCGTAAAGTGAGAACAGTGAGGATAAGGATTATCGCTAATGGGTTTCTAAGCCCAGCCCTTCAGCCAGGAAGAAGAATATGAGATAACACGCATCGTCCGTAAATTAGTTCATATTTTCCTGTCTTTTATTTTTAGGTCATGAGAGATTCTTCTTTTAACCGTAAACAGTTCAGAATGTGATGAATGAAGGTGATGCTGATATACACTTGTCATACTGTACTTTGAATCTATGTGATTAACATAATTTGCTATATACTTCGCAAGGTGTGCACGTAACATTCAATTACCTACCCTCTAAGAGGGTAGCCGATAATTATTTATATAATGTTTGACTCACTCTACTACTTGTAATTGTAAACAAAGAATTTCGATATGGCAACACTGCATAGCCTGAGAGTGGGTATAACGGTCACAACTATTAATGCAATGTATATAGAGTATTAGAGGTAGCACATTTTCTGCTATCGAGAGAAAAAAATACCCAGAATTCTTGCGCGACGTAACGTCACGTGGAAGAGAGGACGAAACGAATACATTGTGGGAACACAGTGAGCGGTGTTGATGCCTGAAATTTATAAAGAACGGATAATTATTGGGACAAAAATGAATAAAAATTATAATAAATGTAGTGTTGGTCAATGTCCGAATTGGAGAAGAAAGATTCCAGATATAATATATTACCACTTTCCTAAAAAGTTGTTGGTAGAACGACAGTGGGTTTCTGGGTGTAATCGCGCAGACAGAATTAATATAAATAATGCTCGTATTTGTTCTATTCAATTTCTTACCGAAAGATTATGAGACAGACTTACAACACGAACTTCTTAAGCTATTTGTAAGAGAAAAAACCTCCGCCCTCATGCAATTTCTTCTCTACATATATCGAATTGGCATGAAAATAAATAAGAGAAAATAATTTATTTTTTAAACATATGAAGTTGTGAACTTGAAAAAAAAATTAAATAACTAGAGTCATGGATGCCCATCCCGTGGGACGAACAAAGATGCTATAAAACAGGATTTGTCCATATTGTCCCCATAACTCGGTGAAGCCGAAAAATAAGCGAGACAAACCTGATTGGCTGCTCTCTTTTCCGCCAGTAATGCTCGTTCAAAACATTAGGTTTCCCGTATGATAACATGTAGTGTTTATTGCGTTTATTTTTATTTAAATATTCGCTTCAACCTTCATAATGGTTACATGTACGGCTTATGGGTTCATGTTCATTACCTTCAATGGGGCTCGCGTTCCTATTCCCGTTCAGATTTGTGCCCACGTGGGTTAGGACTTAAAACCTCCAATAAGGATCGCACTCACTAGTCTGCCGGGAGCTTGCGCTCACTAAGTTCATTAGGGTACGCGTTTATTGGGTTTGGGTTCACTAATCTGAACTAGAGTCGGGGTCACTATCATCAACGGCGCTGTGCTCAATGACGTCAGTTGGGCTTGCAATCATTTGTCGTCGGGTTCATTACCTTCCGTGGGGCAATCGTTTACTAATGTTGTTAAGGTTAGCTCTTACTGAAGCTCGAGCTCACGTTCTTCAATCAGGCTCGCGCTTACTCGGTCTCACATCCTTCAGTGAAGCTCGCTTTCACAAGACTCTTTGGTGATTGCGCATCCTGATCTTTTTCGAGCACGCGATTAGTTAGGCTCGGGGTCACTAATCTTAATTAGACTCGTGTGCTCACTTGCGTGGGCTCACTTCCGTCAACTGGACTCGAGCTCACTCATCAATGGGGCTCAAACTCACTGACACTAGTGTGCACTAATATGGTCTCGGGTTCATTAGTTTTAGTGGGGCTTGCGCTATTTATTCTCGCTGAAGTTTGTGCTTATTTGGCACCGGGCTCATATCCTTCAATGAGGCTTGCACTAACTAGGTTCCTTGGAGCTCGCGCTCTCTAATCTTTTTCGGGCGCGAGACTTCTACAGCCAGTGGGACTCGAACCCAGTTGCATTAGTGGGGCTTGTACTCATTTGTGCTTGGGCTTACATCCTTCATTCACGCTCGTTCTTAGTCGGGTTCTGGCTCAGATCCTTTAATGAGACTTGCAGTAATTAGCTTCCTGGCACTTGCGTTTACTAATTTTGTTCGGGCACATTTTCATTTGAGTTCGGGGTTGCTACCCGTCATTGGGGTTCGGCCATACTAATTGCAATTGTATTCCCGCGAACTAAACCCAAAACATAGTAGAAACATATTTTGAAAACAGGAACATTTATTTGTGTAAGCAATCTTAACCTAAAATTTAAAGCCCAAAGAATGAAGAAATACAATGTAAAGAAACACAAACAATGCACTGCGGGTTCTGTGACTTCTTCTGAGGGCTGCAATTCAAACTAACACTAACATTTCCAATAAATATTCAAACAACTATAAAAATGAGCGAATTTTAACATTAATATGTACTTATTATAATTAAATATCGATCGAAATCTCCCGGCATACGAGCAATAGTTCATGACGAGAATTTAGAAGTTAGTGATGGTCAGAGACCCGACCTTTTTAATAACTACTTCTGTAAAACATTTACCGCCTTTCCTCCTACAACCCATCTTCCCCCTCTCCTCCCCATTTGTACTAACACCTTATCAGACCTCTCTACCACCCCGGGTGAAGTTTTGGTTCTCTTGCAGTCGCTTTAACCACATAGATCTCTTGGGCCCGACAACATTGGCTCTCTCTATCTTAACAAAACTGCTTCAGCTATTTCAGTTCCTTTATCCATCCTATTCAATAGATGCTTCAGAGAAGGATATTATCCCACCAGCTGGAAAATAGCTCATGTGAGCCCAATATATAAATCAGGACTTAAAGATCAAGTATCCTCCTATCGACCAATATCTCTTCTTTCTGTAATATCTATTATCTGCGAGAAAATAATCAAAGACAGGCTTCTCAAATTCACGGCGCCTTACATTCACATCTCTCAGCATGGCTTTCTACCGAAAAGGGCAAGTCTCACAAACTTAAGTACTCTTCTTTCCTGTACAGTTCAATGTATAAATAACAATACTCAATTAGATGTCGTTTATTTTGATCTCTCAAAGGCCTTTGATTCTGTCAGTCACATTCTTCTTCTCCACAAGCTTTCCAATAGGTTTAATGTACACGGTAAATTTCTCTCTTTAATCATCAGCTATCTAAAGGGCCGTAAACAGAAGGTTGTTATTTCAGGGGCGACTTCTAACCCCCAACCTGTGATCTCGGGTGTGCCTCAGGGAAGCGTATTAGGGCCCCTGCTATTTGTCCTGTGTATGGACTACCTCTACTCTCCCTATCAGTTAATACTAGTGGCCTTTTGCTGACGATTGCATATTATATAGAGAAATACTAGCAGCGTTCACCCCGCTTCGCTGCGGTCACCCCGGAACGCAATAAACTTTGTTACTTAGATAATTTTTACTTTTTCGCTTTCAAGTGATATGATAAAAACCATAGAAGATTGCAGTAAATGTTAACATTATATCGCCTGTCATTTATGTTAACCAGCCCCGCTTCGCTGCGGTCACCCCCGAACGCAATAAACTTTGTTACTTAGATAATTTTTACTTTTTCGCTTTCAAGTGATATGATAAAAACCATTATAACGCCTGTCATGTATGTTAACCCGCCGAGTGACACGGTCATGCGGGTTGCATATAAATACGTTTATTTTTATACCTATGATGAACTAACAAAGGATTTGTACGTAATGGACACCTGAATGGTCAATTATCTCAAGACACTGGTAATTGAAAATTAAAGTGATATGATAAAAACCATCTAGGGTCCAAATCCTAATAACCCCCCAAAAATAAAAGAAATTGGTTCAGCCGTATTAGCGTGATGAGCGGACAAAGGATTTGTACGTTCTCTTTTATATATATAGATAATGTTTCCATGACACAATTGCCCTACAGGGGGCGCGGTGGCTCAGTGGTGGAGCGTTCACCTCTGGTGCTGGGGGTCCCGGGTTCGATCCCAGCCCCCGCCAAGTGAACTTTGTGGTGGACAAACACCGTGCTCGTGGGTTTTCTAGGAGTTCTTCCGTTTCCTCCCACTTTCTTCATTCTACCATTTCACTCATCATTACCGTCTCCTTTAGCCTAACTGGCATAACCGTGGGACGTAAAATTCAAAGATTTCATTTTACAATTGCCCTACAGGAAGACATAAATTATCTTGTAGACTGGTGTGAAATGTGGCAATTGAAACTTTACAGTAAGAAATGTGACGGTATTACAATTACTCTGAAAAAGTCTATTGTTCCCTCCAAATACCATATTAACGATTCCCCTATAACACATTCTGCCAGTCATAATGATCTTGGTGTCATCTTTGATTCGAAACTCTCGTTCTCTGACCACATCTCCTCAATAGTTAAGAAATCAATGCGTATGCTGGGGCTTCTTTACCGATTCACTGAACTACGTACTGTGACACACAATCATAGTCAACGTCTTGCAAATAAAATCAGAAAAATAAACACACTGCTGAACAAGACTGCACATATTTAATATAAAAAACACATTTACACGTGACGTTTCGATCTTCTAGCCAAGATCCTCATCAGACGTACACGTGAGTGTACGTCTGATGAGGATCTTGGCTAGAAGATCGAAACGTCACGTGTAAAGGTGTTTTTTATATTAAATATGTGCAGTCTTGTTCAGCAGTGTGTTTATTTTACGTACTGTGGCATCATTAACAACATTCTATAAAACTTTAATAGCACCCAAGATCGAATGCTGATCTCCCATATGGGCCATGGCCGCACTTACACATCTCTCTAGACTTGAGTCTGTTCTCAATTTCTTTATGGCAATAGTACGTTTTCGTGTTCCCGCACTTCGAATATTACCTAAAGAGGAAATTTTGCGATATCTTAATATCCAGACGCCGGAAGTACGGAGAAATAACTTTGATTTGAAATTTCTTCATAAGATTGTAAATGGGAACCTAACATCAGAAACCCTAATTCAACAACTATCCTTACATGTCCCTTCCCGCAAAACCCGAAATACCCACCTATTCCATCTTGCACGCCTTAGGTTGACAATTATACAGAGGTCTCTTTTTCACCGAGTACCCAACTATTATAATAATCTAACAAGTAAGGTGGACATTTTTTCGAGCTACTCGGTGTTTGAAAGAGCAATAAAACGCCTGCTGGCTAAATAATATTACTTGTGCACTCTTTGTTAATACTATTGATGTTATTGTTGTTTATTTTTTAATTCTTTTTCTTTTTTCCCGCTTGTTGACATTTCCCTGTGTAAAATGGCACAATTATGCTGTATCTGGGAATTTGTTCAATAAATAAATAAATAAAATAAAATATAGCAATTTACTCTGCGTGTTTGTAGTGTTAGAATTAGTAATATTTTCCTCTCTGTGTAGTTTAAAAATAAAACAAATGGAATTAGAACACGCTCGGAGCATACAAAAAGTAAGCACAAGCGATTTCCTCTCTTCCGCGTGATGTCACACTTTCAGCGAACAACGCCAGTTCGAATCGTACATTTAACAGCCCCTGCCATTAATGTATGCCAGACAAGATGGCCGAACGGGTGTCTCTGGAACAGCGTGTGCGTCGTGTGCCTTTGTACTTTGTAACAAACAATTACGTGCATGTGAAAGGAGCTCGCTCTCCCGATTTGACACCACCTGGCTTTTTCTTATTGGGGTGTTTTAAAGGAAAAAGTGTATCAACATGACATACGCAATTTGGTCGAACTACGGGAAGCTATCACAGAAGAGTTCCCCACGATACCAGTAGGGGTCTGTCATGCTGCTTGTGACAACGTTGCTCTTCATCTCCAGGCATGTATCAATTTCGATAGTGCATTGGTGGATCATGGCATGAAGAACAGAGATTAAAATTCTTGTAAGGAAAGGTTCAAAAGTAATGTATTTATATTCAAGTTATTTTGATAGTTTCTTTATCATAGTCTTTGAAACAACATATACATAATTATGGGACACCCTGTAGTTTCGAAGTAGGGCCGAGAAATATTTTGGATTAATGTTTAACAGAAAAAAGAACAACCTTAGAATGACTGGGTGCGACTCTGAGTAGGAGCGGATGTGGACTATCTGTGTTTTATGGTGCAGTTCCACGTCTCACGTAGCATTGCTGCTGGAAAGTGACAATTAAACAATAAACCAATTAAACAATTGAATGAAAATAGATTTGATCTTTAATTGTGGTTTATTATGACCTTACAAATATTTTATGGTATGACCAAGTTACAGAATTAAGACAATTTGAAGATGAGGAGTCGCAGTACTGTGTGTCGCATTTTGGATGAAGAAATACTTACAGAACATTTTTTCATCGGCGATCGAAATCTTCAAGAGTAGGGAAACAACCATGCTAAACGACGAATAAATGGCACATGCGAAAAAAAAAAAGAGTCACATATTCCGGTTTTAGTCTTTAACTACCAGGAGTGTTCGCTGTTTTCCCACAGAAAGAATAAAATGTAGCAAATATACATAACCGAAAATTCGAATAGTGCAAAAATTGCAACAGTAAATGTTAAAAAATACTGGTATCCAACACTACTTCGAGCTGCAATGCCACAATAAAACGTAAAGACTTTATTGTATCACTAGCAATTGTAGCTCACTGTGTTTCTTTCTCAGTCAAGCTGAGTAAGTATCTGCAGAATCCAAACTCAGGTCTGTCAGCTGCAACTACTAATGTAAAATATGTTAGTCAATTATTCAAGAAACTTAGAAAATGTGGATGTAGAATTTTCATCTATATTTAATTCGGCGTGTAAAAGAAGTGATAATATAGGGAAAGAAATTACAGTTCTAATGACCTGTAGTAAATCAAAGAATGGGGGAACCTAAACAAACCCTGAGAAGTATTTCTCATTTTATCCAGCAGCTAAAGAGTAGATTTGATAATAGATTAAATTGGTGAAAATTTTACCACTTGAAGGACTGATACCTGGAAATAGACCGTTACGATGACTCCAGTGTGCTACAAACTATATTAGTATTCGAAAAAGATCTGCATGAAAAGAACTAGGTGAGCTCCGTGGTCAACGTACTTTAAGGAGGAAAATGTGAAACGAAGCACATGAGGCAAATCAGGAGATATCTGATATTGCGGTAACTGCAACAAATTCCATCCTAATATAAGAATTCTTTAACTATTTGAAGTGCTACTATAGAGAGAAGTTTTACCACTGTGATGACTGAAAACAAACTTGAGTGGAACAATTCAAAAAGGGCTTGCTTTAACAAATATTCGTAAAGAAAGATGGGTTAAAGTGAAAGAAGGATATATTTTCGAGAATGTAGTCCAGAGGAATATGAAACAATTTGCGGTCAATTTACAGCACTGGCTATCCAATTAGTCGAAAACGAGTTCCCAGTATTGTAATTTACCACCTCATCCAATCACAAATAACTTGTATTACTTGTATTACTACATCATTTTTAATGTTTGTGTTGTTTCATAATTGGAGCATGTAATGTATATTCTTTAGTACAGATATGTGATACTTGTTGATCTATTTATTTACTTAATGTGATGTTATATTAATAATTTTCCGTGAACAATATGCATCTGTGTTTATTTAGTAGCTGTTCTTCTGTTTAGTTTGCTTCAATTTGTGTTGAGAGAAGAAAAAACTCTCTCTCTCTCTCTCTCTCTCTCTCTCTCTCTATCTATCTATCTATCTATCTATCTATCTATCTATCTATATGGTGTTTATGAATTATACCGACAAACTGTAAGAGGTGATTCCTCACATCAAAATAAGAGAAAATTTCATATGGACCTATGACGAAAAGTGTATAGTTTCAGAGCTAGGGCTGACCAAAATCGCAAAAAAGCCAAACTTCAATAGGTCCTATTTCGAATTCCAGTAACTGTATATGATGGTTCTTATCAGCGTAAAACAAGCCACGCATATACAATCCAAAAGTGTATATTTCATCAATTGTCAATAGGTGTAGAGGGTATTCCCAACAGAGTGTAATTCTCAGATATGTTTTCACTAGAGTTTGCAGAAATACCCTGATTTCAAGAAGGGCCCAACGTAGGCAGAAGGTAAACCTTGACATCAATGGACATCCAATGCTTCAGAGGAAAGGCAGAAGTGTTAGAAACCGGCAGTTCCATGTTTATTTGTGTTCGGAATAACGGGTGATGACATGTATTTCATCACGATACATTTCACATTTTCTTCACTTATAAGCGTTAAAGAAAACATCGCATCATGCTTTTTCCCGAGTACGAGAGACCGTGCTGCTGATGATCCTCAACACTTCCGACATCGCGCCAAAGGATTCCATGTTCACTACTATAAGGGTTATCGTTTGTCTACTTTGGACCAATCATAAAGTCAAAGCATATCTCAAAATTCGGTTGATGACATGTCTGGGAATTTCACCCTGCAGGGAATAATCTGTACACCCATTGAACATTAATGAAGTATGCATTTTGGATTGCGTATGCGTGACTTCCTTTACGCTGATAAGGACCACCATCCAGAGTGTTTCGAATTCGAAATAGGGACTCTTGAAATTTGGCTTTTTTGCGATTTTGGACAGCCACAGCTCTGAAACTATGAACTTTTCGCCATAGGTCCATCTGAACTTTTGCTCTTATTTTGATGTGAGGAATCACCTCTTAAAGTTTGTCGGTATAGTTCATTAACACCCTGTATAGGAAGTTCGGGTATTATGGAATAATCAGATAATATGGAATACTTCGTTATCTCGCCTGTGATGTGTTGCTTCCAAGCGGAGAGGAAAGAAACTATTGTCTCACGTCCCCATAATGCTGTACAGTCAGTCTCCATGTGATTATGACATTCGTTGTGTTAGTAGACGTGAAAATCTGATTTCTTATTCATGAAAACTTTTACAGGTAAGTGTTTTACAACCTGTATTTTCCTATTGAAATGTAATAGAACAACAATTCTTTGTTTATTATGACGTGCAATTATTAACTGAGTTACAAGCGAAACAAAAATGGTATTCCATAATACCCGAACTTCCTCTATATATTGTGAAGTTATAAAAGAAGAAAATCTGAAAATTTGAAAATAAGGTTCTCCTAAATATAAGATAAATCAACCGGAAAGCTGCTGAAATGATTTTTAAACTTCAAGATTGTTATTACCCGAGTGAAGAGCAGGGTCGGAGAAAGGTTTCTGGCGCCGCTAAGCACTCTAACATAAGGCACCCGTTTCCAAATATACGTCAACGAACTTCTCATAAAACACCAGCACAATTCATGTTTAAAATACAGGGTGTCTCAAAAGACTCCTGACATAAGATAACCCTGTTATTATCAGAGTTAAAACAAAACGTAAGAAGGGAAACCGTTTCCAAATATGATGTTTTCAATCTAAAGTGAGGGATTTTTTTTTTTAATCGGACGATCCGTTTGGGCTGTACATTCTTTATGCGTCCAATGTTAAATGAAAATACAACGTTGCCATTTACCTGGACCTATAACATAAAGTGAATGTGGGCATGTTTGAAATGGGGGCTGGACATCGACACATTAGCGTAAAATACAGCATACTGGTAGTCAAGACAGTACTACCAGTATACAACAACTCCGTTCATCACATTACATAAAACAAACATTTACGACGCTTTGAATTTTACAGTGGTTATAGGCTACATCTTTAGGCCCTACATGTCATAATTTGAACGGTAACACTATCTATCTTTTTTACTTTTTAAACATCAACAATTACTGGAAATAATACGATATTTGTTACAGAATAACACTCTTCTTTTTGGCTTTATCTTTCTTAACAGTCCGCTTTGAATCCACATTTTATTAACACGTAAGAACTAAAAGACTTTGTTGTGCATTCTGGATTGTAAATGATTCTTTAACGCGTTTTAACACAGAAAAGGATCTTTCCCCTGAAGAGTTCAAAGTTGACGCAGACACAAACATTCGTATCGTAGATGCAGATACAATATTGGGAAATATGGTTTCGAGTTTTTTTTTTTTTTTTGTCTGGATGTAGTTCAACATTTCAGATACAGTTTTGATGGTTACAGCACACGCTTTCAAGTGAGCTTTGAAATAAATACATTTAATCGAAAAACTGTCATTTAAGTCATCTTTGTAATGGACATCGGCGCAAATCTGTCTTCAACATTGGGGGGGACGGGTAAGACCGTTCCCATATATATGAAATTTGGGAAGCCATATATATATGCTCAAAATATTTATGAAGTTGAAAAACAATGCTGTGCAGGATCAGGGGAACAGAATCGTCTTCAGTGGCGTATTTAGGGGGTTATTGGGCTCAAGCTCTCCCGAAATAAATTTGTTAGTTTTTCGCATTCCACGTACAAGAATAATCCTTCTTACCATTTTTACGAGTGTCATCGACTTTCAATTTTCTTATGCTTTTTGTTCAGAAATAATACTGTATTTGTCAAATTTAATTTCATGTAAGAACTACTTCCTTTTGTTCTTTCTTTCGTTTTTTCTACTTTTCTGTTTCTTTTTCTTGACGTTACTTTCTTTGGTTTCGTGTATCGTACTTTATCGACCGTTGTCAGTTGTGATTCAAGTCGGCCATCATCAGTAACACCAAAACTAAGAGGAGTTGATAAGCGAAACTGGTTATATCCACACAAACTTGAGCCGATATCAACATGACGGGACTTTAGTTATTATAACAAAGGAAAAATTATATCGTTTAGTTATTTTTAAAAGAAGGACATGTTTGAATTAAAGAAAATCAAAACGGGGAAATAATTAAGCCGGGAAATTAGGTAGGCCAAGATCATGATTCCTGTTTCTTGTATGAATAGAATAAAGAGTTAGATTCACTTCTAAATTTTTGTATCATATCATATAGAATTTATCGGTCTGTAATTCTTACCATTATAACTTCAATTTATGCATTGATTAAAATATAAATTAAATTAAAATATATTTAATTCTCAAACTCATGTGGGCAATTTCCCACTTCCTGTCCTGTGTTGGGCATAGCCCCTCGAAACAAAATCCTAAATACGCCATTGGTTTTCTTCAACATTGGGATTCAGGCAGATTTGAGGCTTATTCTCAGGCCCGTGCTGGCCCACCGGGACACCGGGACGTGTCCCAGTGCGCCCCCCGAAATATCACAGTATAAATAAAGGTACAAGTTTTTAGTAATAAATTCTTATAGTTTTATTGGTAAAGAACCCTTTACATTAGGCGCCCTTCCGAGACCACATCAAAGATGAACGATTTTATTTACTCTTCTGCATAGCACAGTTCTGTACAATAAATACACACAGTTACTGTTGGCGAAGAACCCGTGAAAGGTACAGTGCGCCCTTTACATAAGGCTCTCTACGAAGCATCACATTATAGATAAGTGGTTTTAGTTATCCTGTATACCAGCTTTGTTTAATAAATTCAAACACTGACTGGTAGTACAGAACCTGTGAAGAATACAAGGCGCCCTTTACATAAGATGCCCTGTGAATATCAAATTATTTTTTTAAAATTTTATTCTTCTGTATTTCAGTTTTGTATTATAAATTCATACAGTTGCTATTGGCAGAGAACAGGTAAAGAGTATAATCACTTACAAAAATATTATAAAGCTATCTATATATATAAAAGAGAACACACAAAATCCTTTGTCCGCTCATCACGCTAATACGGCTGAACCGATTTCTTTCATTTTTGGGGGGTTGTTAGGATTTGGACCCTAGATGGTTTTTATCATATCACTTTAATTTTCAATTACCAGTGTCTTGAGATAATTGACCAATCAGGTGTCAATACGTAAAAAAAATCCTTTGTCCGCTCATCACGCTAATACGGCTGAACCGATTTCTTTCATTTTTGGGGGGTTGTTAGGATGTGGACCCTAGATGGTTTTTATCATATCACTTTAATTTTCAATTACCAGTGTCTTGAGATAATTGACCATTCAGGTGTCCATACGTACAAATCCTTTGTTATTAGTTCATCATAGGTATAAAAATAAACGTATTTATATGCAACCCGCATGACCCTGTGACTCGGCGGGTTAACATAACTGACAGGCGCTATAAATCACTTGAAAGCGAAAAAGTAAAAATTATCTAAGTAACAAAGTTTATTGCGTTCGGGGGTGACCGCAGCGAAGCGGGGCGGGTTAACATAAATGACAGGCGATATAATGTTAACATTTACTGCAATCTTCTATGGTTTTTATCATATCACTTGAAAGCGAAAAAAGTAAAAATTATCTAAGTAACAAAGTTTATTGCGTTCCGGGGTGACCGCAGCGAAGCGGGGTGAACGCTGCTAGTATAGCTATAAAGCGAAACAATGTGATACATCAAGAATAGTTCGGATAGTCAAACGTACGATGCATTTATGTAATACTACACTGACACTAGTCTCTAATTTACGATTTTTACGGCATCGAAGTTTCACAGTCTTAATATGCATCCATACATCCGAGCCTATTGATTGTTCCTGTGTGTTTTAAAGCAGTGTTCGGATAATCAGTACCTTTTGTATTTCTGAAATATAGCTATATTAATTTCTCTGAAATGTGGTCTTCCTGTTACCACGGCAAGGCGCCTCCTCAGGTTGTGGATCGAGGAGAAGGCAACTGGGATATAGAGATTAGCTGTGAATATACTGAGTAAGTACTCGCAGACAAACAAGGGGTGATAATCCAGCTTGAGAATTGGGTGTGAGGCTTACAATCTCATCCTGTAAAAAAATTATTGTTCAGATAAGTTCGCAGAATCCTCGGATCAGAACTGATAACTTGGCACGAACTCAGCAAAGTAAAATCGACATGAGATTTGGAACATGGAATATAAGAAGTCTCTATAGGGCAGGCGCGTTAAAATTTGTAATAAATAAATAAAAAAAGGTTTAGAAATAGAGGTTATACCTAGTAGGATATCAGGAAGTTAGATGAGAAGGAAATGAAGGAGTCAAGTCGGAAAATTTTACGTTCTTTTACGGGGAACAAATTAAAAATTACTGACTAGAAACAGGGCTTTTCGTTCACAAACGAATACGTAATATCAGCAATTACATAGGTTGAATTTGTTAATGATAGATTTTCTTTTACTTCTCTTAAGGGTTGGTGGTGTAATGTTATTGTTTTAAATGCACATGCCCCAACAGAAAATAAGGATGGCGATTAAAAAAATACAGTTTTTACGAAAGAATAGAACGGGTATTCGATCATCTCCTGCAATACCATATGAAAATTCTGTTAAGCGGTTTCAATGCGAAAGTAGGACCAGAGGGTATTTTCAAACCGATTATAGGGAATAAATGTTTGCATAAGAAATGTTGTGACAACGGCGTTAGACTCGTGAACTGTGCAATATCCAGAAACCTTATCGTGAAGATTACAAAATTCCAACATCGCGACATTCACAAATATACTTGGACTTCATCAGATGGAAAAACACGTATTCAAACTGATCATGTTTTAGTAGACAGAAAAGAACAGTCTAGCACAACTGATGTTCGGTCGTTCAGAGGAGTTGACTGTGATAGTAAGAGAGAGACTATCGTTGAATAAAGGAAATATTCAATATCTGAAAACGGAGCAGTTTTTTTTTTAAAATAGAGGAGAGTCAGGTGAGAGGGGAGTCAGATTGAAGTGTCGAATAGATTCTCGGTTTTAGAAGGTTCGGAGTGCACAAGTGTTCAAGATACTTGGTTGAAATTAGAGATAACATTAAAATTTCAGCAAAAGAAATATTGGAGCACGCAGAAATACGTAGGAACAACCAGGAATGTACTAAAGTAGCAGAAAAGAGAAAACAGAAGAAACTGCTTTGGCTACAAAATCCGAACGAAATAACCACATAAAATTTCATTGTCATCTGGCAGAAAACTTCTAAAACTTTTAGAACGAGGAAACGAGACTTTTGAAAGTTAAAATTAATTAACTTGAAGATAATAGTGAAAACAAAAACATTCGGGGCATGTATAAATGCATCAGCGAACTTAAGAAAGGCTATCAACTTCGTGCTTATATATTAAAGAAACCTAAAGGAACAGTTCTCACTGATACAGATAGCATCTTAAATAAATGGAAAGACTTCTTTGACGATTTTCTTAACACATAGCCAAAAACTAGTGCGCGTGGAGAAAGTGAAATGCATGCAGCATAACCGTATATTCCAGAACCTAACCAGACAGAAATAGAAATCGCTATTTTAAAAAAATAAACACATATCTCCAGGTGTAGACGAAATTCTGGTTGACTTAATTTTAGCTGGAGGGGAAAAATTGTAGAGCAAGATACACAAACTCATTCTCATTATCTGGAACAAGGAGGGATTACCACAAGAGTGAAGAGAATCAATCATTGTTCCAGTTCAGAAGAAAAGCAACAAAACAGATTTAATAACTATCGAGGCATTTCTCTTCTTGTCAACATCCAATAAATCCTCTTAAACATTGTATTAGCAAGATTGACTCCATACGCACATGAAATTATTGGAGATTATCAGAACGGATTTAGGTAAAATCTATCAACTATCGACCAGATATTTACCATTCGACTAATACTTGAAAAGAAATGAGAGAATACAACATTCTGGCACATTAATTATTGACTTTAGATTCTGGTAGGAGGGAAACATTGTACAACATGCTTACAGAAAAGGTAGATTAATTAAGATATGTTTAAATGAATCCCGAAGTAAGGTTCGAGTAGATAAATTCTTGTTCACGAGCTTTCACGTTGAGCATGATCTGAAACAAGGAGATGCGTTGTCGTCATTATTACTTAACTTTGTTCTGGAGAACACGATAAGGAAAATCAAAGACAACAATCAAGTCTTAGAGCTGAATTGTATTTGCCAGGTTATGGCGTATGCTGATGATATAAATTTAATAGGTTATGATAGAATAATAGAAAGGAATGCAGAAAATCTTAATTGCCGCTTGCAGGGATATAGGCTTAAAAGTAAATGCAGAGAAAACTAAATAAATGGAAGTTTGTCGGGATCGTAACACTGCATTTTATGGATGCGTTAAAATGCCAAATAATATTTTCTTTCGACAAAGTGGATACTTTCAAATATCTAGGATCATTATCATCAGACCAAAACCATAATCACTAAAAAATTTGATGTCAAGTGAAAGCAGGAATTTCGTGCTATTATTCAGTTAAAAATCTTTTTTGTCGCTAATTCTGTTGAGGAATTTGTAGCTCAAAATATAAAACGATAATCATGTCTGTTGTGCTGTATGGTTGCGAAACATGGTCACTGACTCTGAGGGAATATCGCAGACTGAAAGTATTTGAAAACAAGATTCTTAAACCAATATTTGAACTCCAAAAGGAACGGGAATGGGGAAAGGCGGAAACTTCATAAGGAGGAACTGCATAATTTTATACCGTTTACCAAACATTGTTAGGGTCATCAAGTCTAGGAGGCTCAAATGGTCAGGTTATGTAGCCAGAATGGAAGAAATTAGAAACGCTTTCGAAGTTGTAACTGAAAATCCAAATAGGAAAATGACCGTTAGGAAGACCGAGGCACACATGGGAGGACAATATTAAAATAGTTCTCACAGAGATTGAAATATAAAGTAGAAACTGGGTTCAAATTTCTAAGGACAGAAATCAATGGAGAGCTTTTTTAAAGGCGGCAATGAGCCTCCTGCGTCCATAGGCGTGCTATATTAAGTTTTTGATACATTTAGCTTCTTTTTATTTGACAGAAATGTTATTGCAGGAACTAAAAAGTTTGTCTGTAGTAAAGAGGATTTCGATTCGAGGTTAGCTATTTACGTTAATACTAAAACAAATTTGGTGGCGATTTTGATATAAATTGGCACCCATACTTTCTTTCAAAGTATCTCGTCTCTCTCTCTCTCTCTCTCTCTCTCTCCCGTTTGTATGGGCGCCCTTTTAGTAGACTTGTCCACCGCCCTCATTAGTATCCCAGCACGGCCCTGCTTATTCTAGGGAAGGGAGATGAAACTCACATTATGGTAGATGCATCTGATTTCTGAGGTGAATCTGTTCTAGAGTGTATTATATATTAGGCAATGTAGATGAAGTAGTAGTACATATCAGTATTACAAATCACTGCCGTGAACACATTCTGAAATCTGAATACATGCATATTTATAATTGGTATGTTTCTAATTAGGCATCCACAAAGATCCACGTTAAAATTGTTTTATAATAATACAATAATATAAATAATGACTTACCCAAAACTATGAAGAAAGAATATCAATTATGTATGCCTATGGCACAACAATACTCTTATTTGAGCAAAATGATGATAATCTCAATAGCATTACAGGAGTCGTTATAGAAATCTGACGCATGTCATATTCTCTTTAGTTAACAGATGTAACCTTAAGATTATGGAGAAAAATATTTCAGCAATTAAATTCTTTACTTTGCTTACGAAGCACCCTCTCTCAAAAGAAAAATTGAAACACGCGGAAATACGTAGGAACAAACCATGGTTCGAACAAGAATGCATTAAACTAACAGAGAAGAGAAAACAGGCAAAATTACGTTGGCTACAAATTCCGAATGAAATAACTACACAAAAGTTCGTAGACATCAGGCGGGAGACTTCCAAAATTTTTAAAACAAAGTAACGCAATTTTTTGAAAGCTAAAATTAAGGAACTTGAAGATAATAATAAAAATAAAAACATTCGGGACATATATAAAGGGATCAACGAATTTAAGAAAGGCTACCAAACTCGTGCTTGTATTAAAGAAAGTGACGGAACAGTTCCCACTGATACAGATTTTAAAAAGATGGAAAGATTTCTTTGACGATTTGCTTAACACGCAGCCAAAAACTCATGTGCATGGAGAAAGGGAGATACACACCGCAGAACCGTATATTCCAGAACCCAAACGAATAGAAGTAAAAATCGCTATAAAGAAATAATTAAAGAAACACAAATCTCCGGGTGTAGACGAAATTCCGGCTAATTTTAGCTGGAGGGGGAATATTGTGGAATAAGATACACAAACTCATCCTCCTTATCTGGAACAAGGAAGAATTGCCACAAGAGGGGAAAGAATCAATCATTGCTCCAATCCACAAGCAAGGTGGCAAAACTGACTGTATTAATTATCGAGGCATCTCTCTTCTGTCAACATCCCATAAAATCCTTTAATCATTCTATTAGCAAGATTGACCCCATAAGCAGATGAAATGGGGATTATCAGAATGGATTTAGACGAAATCGATCAACTATCGACCAAATATTTACCATTCGCCAAGTACTCGAAAAGAAGTGGAAATTAAATACCCCGGTACATCAACTATTTATTGATTTTAGAAAGGCTTACGACTCGGTTAGGAGAGAAACATTATACAACGTTCTTAAAGAATTTTGGAATACCGTAAAAGCTAATTAGATTAATTAAGGCATGTTTAAATGAATCCCAAAGTAAAGTCCGAGCAGGAAAAGTTTTGTCCACGAGCTTTCACGCCGAGAATGGCCTGAAACAAGGAGAGCGTTGTCGCCATTATTATTCAACTTTGTCCTGGAATACGCTATAAGGAAAATCAAAGATAACAACCAGGGCTTACAGTTGAACGGTGTTCACCAGGTTATGTCGTACGCTAATGATGTAAATTTAATAGGGGATGATAGGAGAACAATAGAAAGAAATGCAGAAGTCTTATTAAACGCTTGCAGGGAAATGGATTTAGAAGTAAATGCAGAGAAAACTAAATACATGGAAGTGCGTCGGGACCCTAATACGGCAAATTATGGATGCGTTAAAATATTAAGTAATACTTTTACTTTCAAATATCTAGGATCAAGTGGATACTTTCAAATATCTAGGATCAATATTAACAAAGTTAAATCATATTCAAGAAGAAATTAAATGTCGACTAAAAACAGGAAATTCCTGTTACTATTCAGTTCAAAATCTCTTGTCGTCGCTAATTCTGTCGATGAATTTGAAGCTTAAAATATATAAAACGATAATCATGCCTTTTGTTCTGTATGGTTGCGAAACATGGTCTCTTACTCTGAGGGAAGAACATAGACTGAAAGTATTTGCGAACAAAATCCTGAGACGAATATTCGGACCCAAGAGGAACGGGAATAGGGACTGGCGGAAACTTCACAACGACGAACTATATAGTTTATACGGATTACCAAACATTGTTAGGGTCATCAATTCTAGGAGCCTTAGGTAGGCAGGTCATGTAGCTAGGATGGAAGAAAATATGGATTGGAAGATTGTTTCAAAGTCTGGACTGGAAGACCAATCGGAAAACGACCATTAGTCAGACCAAGGAGCAGATGGGAGGACAATATTAAGATGGATCTCACAGAAAAAGGAATTCAAAGTAGAAACTGGATCCAGTTGGCTAAAGATAGAAGCCAATGGAGAGCTTTTTTGAACGCGGCATCGAACCTCCGGATTCCATAGGCCATAGAGTTAGTTAGCTTACGAAGCATGAGTAGATACCTAGGCTGATACTACAATAAATTAAATGCGCATTTACTGAAAAGATGGGTTCTACTGACATTGGGTAGTT
The DNA here is from genome assembly GCF_964235325.1 of Thermobia domestica. Taxonomy (NCBI): domain Eukaryota; kingdom Metazoa; phylum Arthropoda; class Insecta; order Zygentoma; family Lepismatidae; genus Thermobia; species Thermobia domestica. The sequence goes on along the minus strand of NC_137454.1, from coordinate 41,394,369 downwards.
TATATACTCTTCATATGCTAGGGGAGAGGAGAAGATAAGATTTCACATGAGGTTACGTCACGCATACTCGCATACCTTTATTTTCATTAAAAATGGAAAAGCCAAGAGAAACCAACTTCATCTCACTTTCCTTTGTGGCAGTCGGATACAAATCATCACACTGATCAGCAAAAATCACTTTCAAATCGGATTATTTGGATAGCGTCCAGTTCCAAAGTTGGGGGGGACATGTCCCTTCATTTCCGCGGAATTTGTGCCTGTACCTACAGCTGAGACAACTTTCCAGCATGAGGAGAGGAGCATATCTTCCTCGGTAATTTTTTGCAATGTGTGCCCATGTAGCAAAAGTGGAGTTAATACATATTGATGAGACTACTAAACTCACTACAGCGCGAAATTCAGTTTGAATGATGGAAAAGCCAAGAGAAAAGCAATTGCATCTTATATTCTTTTGTGGCAGTCGAACACAAATCACCACACTTATCCCAAAATACACTTTTCACGTCAGATTATTGGGGGGACAGTCCCCCCCAGCTCCAAGATTGGGGGGGACATGTCCTCCTCGTCCCCCCTGGGATTTGCGCCAGTGGTAATGGAGAACCAATCCATTTGTTTTTGCTCGGATGGTTTCACAGTTCACACTATCCAGTTTTGCGAGAAAATTAAATTTGTCACTTACCATGTTGTATGCCTTTTTCCTTCTGTACAATTCAAAGATAAAGGTATCCACAATTGCGTTAAATATCTCAATAAGAAATCCTTTGCTTCCTTTTCGTATGCATCCAACACTGTCTAGTTCTTTGTTACACAGGTGTACTTGAAATAACATTACAGTGTAGTGCCCCATCTACAATTCTTTAAAAAATCCAAGTCGACAGCGCCCTCTGTTTAGTTTGTTAATCTACTAGAAAACAGAAAGGAAGCGAGTAGGATGTGCGTACACAGGTGGGCACTTCAGCAAATGAAAATGGTGCCTTATTACAACTAAAATTGCACAGCACTTTTTAAAAAATAAAGTGCAAGTGCAACATTCGATTAATGCTTTATTCTAAAATTATACAATAAGATTATCAAGTGATTTGTGTAAACGAAGACAATTTTTTTTTACGGTACATAACTGACCTTTTAAATATATTTTTCTTGGGCGCCCCTTCAGCGTTGGCGCCCTAGGCACGTGCTTACTGTGCCTGTGCGTTAATCCGCCACTGGTGAACAGAACATTTAAGTCGATCATATTTTGTTAAATGCATTTTATTACAACTTACGTTGAACTACGACACTAAAATGTGCGATAAAAACACGTGTTGTGATGGTGCTTTGAAGTTACGGTTTACTTCAAATTATGCACAAAATATGGACAATATTTCATATTTGGATCAATGTCTTAAATTGTACAATCATAATGTACTAAAATACAAGATTTTTATTTAACCTATATAGTTTATTTAATTGGAGTGTATATCGTATAAGGACTTATGTTTATAGCTACTGCTATAAATTACAGTCTACAAATTCTTTTGTTTTATTACTATTAGTGGTGTGATATTAATAACAGGTTACACTATTTGAAATTAAGGGCACGGTGATTTCTTGTAGACCGATTACCTCCGATTCGTGGGGTCCCTGGTTCGATCTCCGCCCAAGTAAATTTGTGGTGAACAACATCGTGTCCTGTTGAGTTTCTTCCGTTTCCTCCAGCTTTCTCATTCCACCAATTCTTCCATTATCATTCACTTACCTTAACCATCGTCTCCTTTAGCTTAAAGGACATAATGGTTGAATGTTAAACTGGAAAATTTCACTTCCAGAGTATTTGAAATCTAAAATTTTAACGTAAGTAATGTTGCCCGAAATAATTACCATCCGGTACTTCATGTTTTATTCAAAATAAATTTTAAAAAATAAAGGAATGTTCGGTGATGAATAAGTAAACTCTATTTATTTATTTATTTATTTATTTATTTTTGAGGGAGTGTGTTGCCGTGGAAAATCAGTACCTGGGGCGATAGTGTACTACGGCTGGTACTGTTTTGAGACGTAGATGTTAGTTTTAGCAGCGTTTTTTCTTTCCTTATATTCAAACAACTCCCCAGTTTTCAGCTGTGAGAATGACGGAAAATCTAGGGTGAAATATGGATTCTTTTGCTGATGTTGATTGAATACCGAATTTAAAAAGACTCATTTTGTAAAACTCTTTTTATAGGCTGTATGTACAGTATCTTTTGTATATAGGCTTTTGTATCTTTTTTAATAGGCTGTATGTATTTATATCTTTTAATCTTGCATAAGAAACAAACTCACTCGTTGGAAGGACAGCTGCCGAAAGGTACCATATATAATCGATAAGACGCGAAAGAGCTATGTGCAATAATGGACAAGTTTCAGCAGATGGTTCCGAGATGATTAGATGTTTCTCTATTCTGATCGAGTTTTCCTGTTTTCTTCTGCTTTAAATTTCGTGATAAGAAATACCGGATTTTCCGATATCTACTTCTCTAGTTTTCTTTCTTTTCTTCTTTTTCTTGTTTCTGTGTGTAGGAACAGGCGATCTGCTTTTTAGGCACTGCGCAAGTTCTATGATCAGCGTTGCAATCTACAGTTATTTTCACCCAGTAAAAGATTCATAATTTTAAATATTAACAAAATTATGTTATTTGCTAATTTAATAAAACAATATATAGAGGCAAGTACCCAGAATTTCATTTCGGGGGCGGGGCGGGGGAGGTCGAAGACATGAAGATCTTTCGAGGTTTGTGCTTCAGGATCTTTTTTTATAGTCTATAGGTCTGCACGGTGTAATTGGGATGCGCACACACTTAAATTCAATAAATTTTAATTTATTAAGTATCTGTTGGTTAGAAAATAAAAAAATATGAACTCTAATTTATCCTGAATGAGTCCTAGAAGCGACACGAACTGTTATCTGTGCTATAAGTGACCGATTCATTTACATTGAAATAATGAAAGATGATACAATTCCCTCTCGTAAAATATATCTTCCTCTGGCGTTACTAGCATCCGAACAACCTTGCTATGGAAAATGTACGGGCCAGTGATACTGTTCGTCAAATATATTTCCCTCTACTGTGAGTGCAAATAAAACTTATCTTAATTTTAAGTTAAATTTGATATAAAACTTATCAAATTACTTAACGGGAACAGGGATATGTAGAAGGACTGCTTACCATAGTCTTCTAAGTGTGATAAGGAGCGCAATTGACTGTACAGTGTACAGTACGTGTAATATATATTTTATATGAAATATATCTCACACGTACTGTACACTGTGCAGTCAATTGACAATTTTAACAAGAAAAGGAGGTGGCATATGTGTTTGTAGAAGTGATTTTAGATAGAATACTGCTCACTGTGTTCCTAGCAGGACCGTAGCCAGTTCCAAAATTTAGGGGGGGCGGTAGAAGTTAGGGGGCAACCCAATCATATTATACTTCATCACCATATTATCGTTCATTTGCAATCCTACCGTGAAACTTTAAGGGGAGGCAGTCAAAGTTTAGGGGGGCCCGGCACCTAGCCTCCCCCCGTGGATACGGGCCTGGTTCCTAAGTATGACAAAGATAGTTGCTCATAAGTACTTTGCTAGTCCTAAGCCTGGATAAAATATGAGTAGTAGTTAAGAAAAAAATAGATCATATTCTTTAATAGTTTGTTATTAATACTTGTATGCAATGCTTATTAAAGAACGCTTTATACTTACGAATGGAAAGGTAAGGCTACATCTGAAATTTATGATTAAGCAAGAAGAATTAAAAAAGTGGAAGGAAAACTAATGAAGTCTTACTTTATATGTTATTAATTGTTAAGGGTGTTTATTAACAAATTGTTTATGTTCAGATGTTGTTTAATTGTAAAAGTATCTAAAGTAGGGAGGGGATTGAGTCTTTTACTATAGATATCTCATTAAGGTTTATTTTTTAATTGTTAATTGTTAAGGATGTACGTTCCTTGTAATTGTAAAATAAGACATCTAGGAACGTAAATTTTTCATAGTACATTTTGTTAGATTCTAGATCGTACTAGCGTGAAACAAATCAAAGAAGAGGAAACCTTATCTTCTTATATTATCTCAGTATGAAAGAATCGGTGACTCAAAGAGGCCACTTAACAGATCGAATCGGTCGCTCATAGGACAGTTAATAGTTGCTGTCGCACATAAGACTGTCGCAAGTAGGACGACACTATTTCTCCTTATATTATAACTATACACTTACTTTAAAACACAATGAAAGATTTAAATATTACCAAAAGCGTTTCAGGTAGATGAAAGCAAGTATCAGCTGAAAACTAAACTCTAATCTTGTTTAATACACAAGGCCGACAAATGTAATCAGGTTCGACTATAATTTATACCGAATTATTTCATAGTTATTCATTATCATTCATCATCTTTTATTTCTATTTTATAAGGCTTGTGTGTACATAGACCTCCCGTTAGGTAGGACTGTGAACTAACAAGGGACATCACCCAATTGTCCGGCTCCGATTTCAATGAAATTTTTATTGCTGATAGAGGACATGTATTCATTACTCGTGATGACATAAATTTTTGCCATGGTGCATGTTTTCTATTTTTAAATAATTTTTAAAGGTTGTGATGTGGTTAATAGAGACTACTGCAGAAGTCCCTTACTACCCTTTGTAAACGGAGTGTTAATCAAAGAACAACCATATAGATACGTATAGGGCCTAGGGGGAAGTCGTACGGTACGTATGACCTTGACGGCAGCCATCTTGAAATCCGCCATTTTGAATTAAGGTCAAGTTTTTTAAATGGGAATAGGGTAATATGATACATAATTTCGAGCTAGACTTTCATCAGGAAGACAGTGATGAAGTTAGTTTTAACCCTTTCACTGTGGAAGGCGATGGAAAGAAAATTTCCCTAACTTGCGAATGTCGATTATAGTCGACGTGTTAAAATTTGTCTGTGTCTCGGTTTTTGTCGACTGTAGTCGGCAAAGGTTTTCTGTATGATTTCTGTTGTTTATCGAAAACAATAGAACACAAAAAATTGAACGGTGCAAATTTGGCGACTACTCTCGACAAAGCCAAGATACGGACAAACAAATTTTAACACGTCGACTATAGTCGACATTCGCATGTTAAGGAAATTTTCTTTCTGTCGACAAAAGTCGACTTCCTCTGTGAAAGGGTTAAGATGCGCCTATTTGGTGAAAAGTTACAGGCATATTAATTGTTTATACTTACTATGTGCGTAAGTCCTTTACCTCCGCTTCTAACCCGCGTATTAATGATAATAAGTGGATAAAGGTTTCGGTAATACATATTATGCCTAGAGGGAAGTGATACGATAAGGGTATCATTGACGGGAGCCATCTTGAAATCCGCCATTTTGAATTAAAGTGAAGTTTTGAAAACTGAAAACCATAGCATGTGGCACCAAATTTTAATAGTAAATTTTTTCCAAAAGCCAATGGTATGTTTATTTTTGTTCTATAGTTAACCAGTATGAATTTATGACTCTTCTAATGTGCACGAAACGTCCATTATTCGATCTTTCAAATTGGCAACACTCCTAATTTTCACCGCATGTTTTAAGATTCCAACTAGCACTTTGCAATTGTTTCCATGGCTCCTATATTCTAAATTTATTACATTTTTTAAGAGTTGCGATTTGTCAGTTCATGAATAGTGTTGGGATAAGCATCCAGCAATCTTTCTGAATTTTGAAGTCTTGCCATGTAATTATTAATTTCATATGCAATGTAATTATTTATTTCCTATACCTGCCCTTCAAAAACTTGTTTACTGACGTGAATCATTAAAGAACGAAAGAACTCCAACTTTGCATTCAGGTAATACCGGAGACGTAGCTTGTAATGGATAGTAGATGAGACGAGAAATAAGGGTTGAAAATTCACTTCAAAAAAGAAAACGAAATATGATTGTTGCGTAAATCAATGGTCTTTTGTTTTGTTTTGTTCTATATTTATTTCTTTATTGTATATTTATTTATTTTCTATGCCAATATTTTAGCTAGACAGACAAAAAGGTCATTCGTTTTCTAGCGATTGTTGTCGATGGTTCATGTTTGTAAGATTTGATCGGGAACTCATTAAGTTACATCTCTTTATAAACGAGTTACCTATTTTCATATTTTGTTCATGGTACAAACAGTGTGTTGGGAACCGTCATATTATGTCTCTTTGATATGTTCTATCATTGCTGGTGATTCTTTAAAGTTGTAAAGTTGTTTTTTGTTTGCGCAACATGTAGGCTACATTTCATGATAATTTTGAGTTCGTGTTACACCAATTTCTTATAATTTCATTTGTATTTCCTTACATCACATAGATCCATAGGTTCCTCAAGTACTCTGGGTTAAAATAAATAATTACACTGCCTAGGAAATTAATAATTACATGGGAAGTCTTCAAAATTCAGAAAGATTGCTGGATGCTTATCCCAACACTATTCATGAACTGACAAATCGCAACTCTTAAAAAAATGTAATAAATTTAGAATATAGGAGCCATGGAAACAATTGCAAAGTGCCAGTTGGAATCTTAAAACATGCGGTGAAAATTAGGAGTGTTGCCAATTTGAAAGATCGAATAATGGACGTTTCGTGCACATTAGAAGAGTCATAAATTCATACTGGTTAACTATAGAACAAAAATAAACATACCATTGGCTTTTGGAAAAAATTTACTATTAAAATTTGGTGCCACATGCTATGGTTTTCAGTTTTCAAAACTTCACTTTAATTCAAAATGGCTGATTTCAAGATGGCTCCCGTCAATGATACCCTTATCGTATCACTTCCCTCTAGGCATAATATGTATTACCGAAACCTTTATCCACTTATTATCATTAATACGCGGGTTAGAAGCGGAGGTAAAGGACTTACGCACATAGTAAGTATAAACAATTAATATGCCTGTAACTTTTCACCAAATAGGCGCATCTTAAAACTAACTTCATCACTGTCTTCCTGATGAAAGTCTAGCTCGAAATTATGTATCATATTACCCTATTCCCATTTAAAAAACTTGACCTTAATTCAAAATGGCGGATTTCAAGATGGCTGCCGTCAAGGTCATACGTACCGTACGACTTCTCCCTAGGTCCTATACGTATCTACATGGTTGTTCTTTCATTAACACTCCGTTTACAAAGGGTAGTAAGGGACTTCTGCAGTAATCTCTATTAACCACATCACAACCTTTAAAAATTATTAAAAAATAGAAAACATGCACCATGGCAAAAATTTCTGTCATCACGAGTAATGAATACATGTCCTCTATCAGCAATAAAAATTTCATTGAAATCGGAGCCGGACAATTGGGTGATGTCCCTTGTAAGTATAATATAGAAGGACCTTAAGTAAGTTCAAAATTACATACAGGGTATTTCAAAATGAACATCGCGGTTTTAAGGCTTTTGTAGTATTTATTGCAATTAACTTACAATTATAAATAATATATCAAATTAAAGAGCAACTCACACAGCTTTGCAAGTACGCATGCGCATGCACTGCTTACTCTGTCTTCCATTAGAAAGCGCTAGTAACAAAACTGAAGACTACTGAGTAGAAAGCTTCTTGTGTTTTACATTTTGCAAAGACTGACTGAATCTATAGTTACAGCGCAACATGTATTCCGTATTATGTTCAACTAGCAGCGTTCACCCCGCTTCGCTGCGGTCACCCCGGAACGCAATAAACTTTGTTACTTAGATAATTTTTACTTTTTCGCTTTCAAGTGATATGATAAAAACCATTATAACGCCTGTCATGTATGTTAACCCGCCGAGTGACACGGTCATGCGGGTTGCATATAAATACGTTTATTTTTATACCTATGATGAACTAACAAAGGATTTGTACGTAATGGACACCTGAATGGTCAATTATCTCAAGACACTGGTAATTGAAAATTAAAGTGATATGATAAAAACCATCTAGGGTCCAAATCCTAATAACCCCCCAAAAATGAAAGAAATTGGTTCAGCCGTATTAGCGTGATGAGCGGACAAAGGATTTGTACGTTCTCTTTTATATATATAGATTATTTTTATACCTATGATGAACTAACAAAGGATTTGTACGTAATGGACACCTGAATGGTCAATTATCTCAAGACACTGGTAATTGAAAATTAAAGTGATATGATAAAAACCATCTAGGGTCCAAATCCTAATAACCCCCCAAAAATGAAAGAAATTGGTTCAGCCGTATTAGCGTGATGAGCGGACAAAGGATTTGTACGTTCTCTTTTATATATATAGATTATTTTTATACCTATGATGAACTAACAAAGGATTTGTACGTAATGGACACCTGAATGGTCAATTATCTCAAGACACTGGTAATTGAAAATTAAAGTGATATGATAAAAACCATCTAGGGTCCAAATCCTAATAACCCCCCAAAAATGAAAGAAATTGGTTCAGCCGTATTAGCGTGATGAGCGGACAAAGGATTTGTACGTTCTCTTTTATATATATAGATTATTTTTATACCTATGATGAACTAACAAAGGATTTGTACGTAATGGACACCTGAATGGTCAGTTATCTCAAGACACTGGTAATTGAAAATTAAAGTGATATGATAAAAACCATCTAGGGTCCAAATCCTAATAACCCCCCAAAAATGAAAGAAATTGGTTCAGCCGTATTAGCGTGATGAGCGGACAAAGGATTTGTACGTTCTCTTTTATATATATAGATTATTTTTATACCTATGATGAACTAACAAAGGATTTGTACGTAATGGACACCTGAATGGTCAATTATCTCAAGACACTGGTAATTGAAAATTAAAGTGATATGATAAAAACCATCTAGGGTCCAAATCCTAATAACCCCCCAAAAATGAAAGAAATTGGTTCAGCCGTATTAGCGTGATGAGCGGACAAAGGATTTGTACGTTCTCTTTTATATATATAGATTGCAATTCTTCAAGTGATAATAAAATCTGTAGATGATATCATCAGTTTGCAAACACAGCCTGCATGTACAAAGGGAAGAAGACGGGACTACCAAAAGTGAGTGAAGAACGTGTTGAACGTGTATTTCACGCGTAGCCCCATGAAATCAATTCAGAAGGCTAATCGTGAATTAGCAAACTCCAGTGATGTCTGTGTGGAGAATTTTAAGGAGATTGAGAAATTTGAAAAAGATAATTGAAGCCGTTGTTGCAACAATTACTCCAAACACATCGACCAAGAAATCGCCTATCGACTCGATGTGTGCCGTGTGACGAAGGGTGCTCATATTGAACATTTGTAGCAAGAACTATTTGATTTGCTCTTTCATTTGGTGCATTATTTATGGGTCTAGGTCGAAACTCCCATAGCCAAAACTCCCACACTGAATAAATGTCAAAACGCCCACAGAATCGCTCATAACTCTCACACAAATGGGACAAAACACCCACACATAGAAACGGTCACAACCCCCCACATAAATGGACAAAACTCCCATACAAATGGACAAAACTCCCACATAAATTCGACAAAACTCCCACACTTTGAAATGATCATGGTTGCACGTCTTGTAAGTTTCACATGCTGAAAATAATGAAAAGAAGTACAAGGGGATTTGTCCACTTATCACCTTCTCCACTTTGAATCATAAGAGTTTTTTTTTTTTTTTTTTGGACTTTTCTAAATTATTTCAGCGTGTTGAAATTTAGAAGACGTACAACCAGGATCATTTCAAAGTCTGGGGGATTTGTCCGTTTGTGTGACGGTTGTTCTTCGTGTGAGAGTTTTGTCCATTTGTGTGGGAGTTTTGTTCATTTATGTGGGGATTGTGACCGTCGCTATTTGTGGGAGTTTTGTCCGTTTGTGTGGGAGTTATGACCAATTGTGTGGGTGTTTTGACAGTTTCTGAGTGTGGGAGTTTCGGTTGTGGGAATTATGTCCGTTCGTGGATTTGGGAGATTTGTCCATTTGTGTGGGGGTTATGACTGTTTGTGTGGGCGTTTTGACATTTTTTGAGGGTGGGAGTTTTGACCTGCTCCCTTATTTATAATTGTAATCTAAGTGTTATAAATACCACTAAACCTTAAAACCCAGAAACACCTGTATTTAATGTGATTTTCACATAAAAAACTAAATCATCAAAAGCATAGACACCTTTACGTTTCAGTACTAACGCTTAACTATAATTTCAGATCCTAATTAATGATGGAACATGATACTAAAGTTTTTTTTTCATTTTCTTATCAAACTTTGGATCACAAGTTGTACAACACTACAAAATGTTATGTGCTGGTCGTGGTAACTCAGTGGTAGAATGTTCAATCTCTGGTATTTGGAGTCCTTGTTTCGATCCCAGCTTCTCCTAAGCGAGCTTTCTGATGACAAATACGATGCGTTTAGGTTTTCTCGAGGCTGTTATGTTTCCTAGTGCTCCAGGCAAGAAAAGGAAAGGTGACCAATCGAAGACTGGTGCCTGTCCGCTGGATGATCTCCAATATATAGGCGCTCCTGGGAGAGGTGACGCTGCTTCTTCCATATGATTTGTAGAAGATGCTGGTGGTCCATCATATACTACTTGTAGTAATCCCACATGAGGTGTAGTACTCCAACGTAAATAAATGCGGTTGAGGTTTACAAAGAGGAGCAGGTGACATTGTTTATAAACATTAGCATGTGGTGCATGACAATATATATATCGGAAAGTCACCGTCTTATCTTCTGTTTTTATTGTTACCTTTGATTTCTTCTGTGTCTAGCGATTCAATTCTATGCTCAAATAATGAAAGGGTTTGGGGAGATGAAATTATGAAAAGTTGCTTAAATAATGGAATAAACAAGAGAGTTTAATTTCACAGTAAAAGCTTTCGAACTACTTGAATTTAATACTGAAACAGGAAATAGTGCATCTGTACTGATTCCAAGACGAAAAATGGAACTTGTTCATCGGAGGTTTAATCCATTCAAAAAGACATTACTTATCACCTTTTGCTGTCTTTGCTCCATTTTACCTCTTCCGATTTTAGTAAAGAGATGTTAGTGAAGATGGTATCTTCCCTTAAGACGCTAAATTGATTCCAAATACAAACTGTTTGTCGCGTCTATTACAGCATTTGTTCTGTGGTGATCAATGTTAAACCGGAATTGGCTACTTCCTAGCATTTCCAGCTTGAATAGAGGATTAATGAAGGAAATGGATCCATTCCTTGAAACACTAAATCGATTCTAAAAGACCACTTCTCTGTGTGTTTTAGTGTTTCTGTTCTATAACGATGAACGTTGAAATCTTAATAATTAATCCTTACTACTTCCGGTTTGAAAAGAGGTTTAACGCAGCGCCGTAACTTAGATTTTTATTAGGGGGCAAGCATTAATACGCGTATTTGGGCCCCTAGAAAAGTTGTTTTTCTAATTTTCGGGAATCCTCTTTCCATCTTCTTCCTCCTGTTTATTTGCCCCCCGGAGCCTATGGGACCTCCTGCACGGGAAGATCTGCGGTGCCTTTACTTACGCGCCTGGGCCCGTTCCATACATGACAAATTAATTAAGGGGACAATATTGAAAAATCTCAAGGCCATACGAATATGTATTATTTTTAATGACCCTGATAGTACACATTTTTTTTTATCAAAATGGGTCCACAACTCATTCTTGTTTTATTTACTTTTTGTGTGCTGTTTTGTTTATGTAATGTAGTGAATCTGTTTGATGCTTTATTTATAATTTCATGTTCGTATCGTATATGAAGTAAGAAAACGTTGACTTAAAATAGGCCCCCTCAAACGGCGGCGAGCTTTCGTGGAGGCAGTTGCCTCCTGTCCCCCACAAGTTACGGCCCTGGGTTAACGAATGAGATGGAACCTACCCTTGGGACGCTGAGTCGATTTTAAAATAGAGCCTTTAATTAACTGTTATCGTTTTTTGCTCTGATACAAGTCGGCAGATAGACGGATGGACAGACAGCTGAATATAGTTGTTCGAAAACACCACTGGTTCTAATGCATAGCAAACTGATTCATAGTAGCTTTGCTACATTGGATAACTTACACTGAAAATACAAATCGCTGAGATCACCAACGTTAATTTATATTAAAAAAAAATAAATAAATGTGTGACTGTTTCGAAAACTAACTGAACATATTAGCTTCATCAGTCACTGTCAATGTTCAGACAGTGTCTGATGAAACCAATATGTTCAGTTACTTGGCGAAATCATCACACATTTAGTATTTTATAAATTAACGTTCCTTTGCTCAGAGATTTGTATTTTTAGTATAAGTTATGCATAGCGTAGTTTTGAAGTCTGAAAAATAAACACAACATTATTATAAAATAAAGTTATAGGTAAAAATGAAAACAATGTTCTTTACTTTTGCGTAATCTGTCTTTTGGGCAGAGAGTGTACAGTGATTCAGTAGAAGAATGCTCACGTTCGGTGAGAGTGGGTCTCTCTTTCAATCGCAGGTAATATGAGTTTGTGGTGGACGGCATCGTATCTCTATAATTCCTCGGGATTCTTCCGTTTCCTCCCACGTCCGCATTCCTCCAATTATTTTACAATCATTCGCTTTCTACAACAAAAAATCTCTTTTAGCCTAAAAATGACGTAAGCGTTGAAAGATTTTATTTTCATATGTGTGTTCTTTGGCTCAACCTGTATAGGGTACAGCTACTGAAAACTTTCAGTGCGTAAAGTTGGTAACACTGTTACAGAGTAGATTCACAAAGTTGGTTGGATGTTTGCCGAGCGCCACATTCGCACAAGTGGAAGCTACAGGTGTTCCTCATATCGAGGAGTCAAGATCGCGCTATTGAACACTAGTCGCTTAGGGTCAACGAAGCAGTTGATTCGTTCAAAAAATTCAGATCGTTCAGACCCCTTTATCACATTTATTGTAATATATTTCTTTCTTATCAGTGGATTTTGAAATACATTCAAGAACTTAAATGTTTTGTTCCAGGCTGTAAAATGAATTAAACGAAAAATTACGTATCAGAGAAGTGAAAAGTGTTTCTTTTTATTTCCGCGATGAAAAGTTTGTTTTTCTTTGTTACAAAGAAGTTACAAGATTGAGAGAAGTTAAATCTTCTTTAAGGTAAGTGATATTTGAGTTTTCTTCTCATTGCTCAAGAAAGTATATGTTCTGCAATTTAAATTTCTTCTTCACCTTTCAGTTTTAGATTTACTGTTGTGTTGTAATACACATACTTAAATATTACGGTCCCAGTTCGTTTAAAAGTACTTTAGTATTCATCAGAACTTATCACGATAATTATTTCACTAAATTAAACTATTTTTAATTCCCTTTTCAAACTTTGTGTTTCCTTAATACGTATCATTCATTTTTGCAGAAATTAAAAATACACTTTAATCACTTATAGCTTTCTCACTTACGTATATCTTTAATAGCATAAATAAAACAAGTTTAAACAATACCATGTTATCATAAGATGAGATACCGGACTATTGTGCTTATTACCCTGTAACTAAATATACATAAAGGTTAATGCTGCAGTCAAGGGCGCCCATGTTCTGGTTTCCAAGGGGGGGGGGCAAATATAAGCGACGTTTCAAAAATAGTTTCAAATTTTACTGTAACTAATGTAAAAATTCTATTGGATTTTCGATATTCTGAAGTACAATTTCCTCCAGGGGGGACTAGCGCCCCAACTTGCCTCCCGTGATGGGCGCCCCTGGTTGCAGTGTGGAAACGTTATTTAGCGTTTATAACTGGAACAATTACTCTCTCGACAAACCTGTTTCATGAATGCCTCAGAAATAACTTGAAATAAAACTTTTTATTTTATGGTTCCTCGGGAATACCCTATAAAGACAATAGTTGTTAATCTTTTCCTGTCTGGAGCCAACCTCAAACTGTATTGAATTTTAAGGAATTAAGGAGTATATCAAAATTCCTTTGTTACACCAAAAACTAAACAATCATCTTTATATTAAAGAAGTCAGAGTGGGTGATGGATGTTTTATTTTTTGTAAGCTGGGAGATTGTGCTGAATGGTTAATGTCAGAGTCGTAAATTTATTCCTCTAAATGGAGTGGGTGACACTTTAATTTAAAAAACACGTTTTACGATAACGTAGCGTGTTGTTCGTGTACGATTTGAAACTTTCCCGTTTCCTTTTGGAGTTTAAATTAGATTAGGCTCCCACTAAAATGTATGTATCGTTTCTCAGTGTGTAACTACGTTAGATTTCCAAATGATGCGAATTCAATACTTAAATTTTGACATGGTACATCTTTAACTACTTGCAGGGACGGATACAGGACGATTTTCTGGGGGGACGGTGGGTTGTAATATTGCTACTTAGAACTACTTTTAAGAGCTCCAAACTCTGGGATGTGTTTTATTTATATATAAAATAAAAAAGTTTCCTGTTCTGGGGGGGGGAATTGCCCCCATCGCCCCTGGATCCGCCCCTGACTACTTGAATCAAAGGAAGAAAAAAAATCAAAGATAGAACCTGTTCCCCGCAATGACGAATCTAGGCCAGGGTCGGGGGTCCGCTTAGTTTTCTGAGTGACAAAACTAATTTTAGCTAATCTATCTATCTATCTATCTATATATATATATATATATATATATATATATATATATATATATAGATAGATAGATAGATAGATAGATAGATATAGTACACTTGATATATCTATCAAATTCTAGGTTCTAACTGCCCCCAGTTTTTACTTCTAGATCCGCCTTTGGTTCGCCGGAATGGCCGCGGTGGCCCAGTGGTAGATCGTTCAACTCTGATTCATGGGGTCCCTGGTTCGATTCTAGCTCGCACCAAATGAGGTTTGTGCTGGACGAACACTGTGTTTGTGGGTTTTCTTGGGTTTCTCTCACTTTCTTCATTCCACTATTTCTTTATGTCTCATCATAACAGCCTCCTTTAGCCTAGCCGGCATAATCGTGGGACGTAAAACTTAAAAAATTCATTTCCTTTTTTTTTCTGTTCCTTGGATGTTAAATCTATATCAAAACCTTTTCTTGGGACGCTGAATCGATTGTTAAAAACCGCTTCTTGATATTTCTGACTATTTTTGCTCTGGTACCTGTCGACCGACGAACGAATGCAAAAGGCTACTCTTCAAAGCACATGGGGCCGCGGTTGCTCAGTGGTAGAGCGTTCACCTCTGGTGCTTGGGGTCCCGGGGTCGATCCCAGCCCCCGCCAAGTAAACTTTGTGGTGGACAAACATCGTGTGCGTGGGTTTTCTCGGGGTTCTCCCGTTTCCTCCCACTTTCTTCATTCCACGATTTCATTCATCACTCATAATCACCGTCTCCTTTAGCCTAACCGGCATAACAGTGGGACGTAAAACTCAAAGATTTCATTTTATTTTTCTTCAAAGCACATATCTTGTTCTTTATGTTTCATGAAAATTAAGGCCATAAGAAATACAACAGCCGTAACATATCATATTTACCTGACCTACCTTATGATATTAGAAAATTAATAATGGAATATTTATTTATATAAAATACTAGCATATATTACCCATTTCGCTGGGTTGAAATAAATAATTTAAATGCACACCGACATTGTTCATTTTGTATCATTTTAATGTATGTAACCCCTCCTCATACCCCCAAGTGTCAGGGCTGAAAATGGACTTAAAACAGCACCAGAAGTGTCAATGTTCATTTCGGCGACCGTAAGAACTATAGATTCAACAGTAGTATCTGTCATTTTTGACCATTTATATATATATAATATGTATATCCCCCACCCCCATGTTGCAGGCCATGGCATCGGAACTGTCACCGTTCATTTCAACGACCTCAAAAAAATGTGGATTCAGCACTAATATCGCCACCCCCAAATTGTGGGTTTGAATTTGGATTTAAACGGGATCGAAAGTACCACTGTTCACCTAAGGGATCCAGAAAACTATAAATTCGACACTGATAGTGGTCATTTTCAATCATTTTTATAGATCTCTTTGTTCCCCTCCCCCAAGTTGCGGGGCTGATTTTAGATTTAAACCGCATCGGAAATGTCATTGTTCATCTAAATGATCCCGAAAACTATGGATTAGACAGTAATATGGATCATTTTCGATAATTATTATATATAGCTACCCCTCCCCTCCTACTTGCTGCGACACGCGGCATCAGAATTGTCACTGTCAATCTCAGCTACTCCTAAAACTATGGATTCGACACTAATATTAGTCATTTTCGATCATTTTTAAATGTTTATACCCTCCCCTACGTTGTATCCTCTCCGTCCCTAAGTATCAGGGCTGAAATTGGTTTCAAAACAGCATCAGAAGTGTTTCTCTCATAGACCCCGAAAACTATGAATTAAACACTAATATCTTTCAGTTTGATCATTTTGAAATTTATCTCCCCCTCCCCCCTACGTTGCATCGTCAAACTGAATAGCATAAAGCAATCCCTGCCCCTAAACTCATTCATGTTGAAAATTTGACTGAGATCGGTCGGGTGGTTCAAGAGTGATGAAGTCACAAAGGCAGTCATTTTTATTTTATTTTTTTACATATATCTTCCCCTCCCCCTCTGCTATGTTGGCTCGTCAAAGTGAAACGATAAAAAAACTCCCAAGGTCCGACCCCCATATATGTTGAAAATTTGATCGAGATTGGTTGGGTGGTTCAAAAGTTAGGTTTTATCAGTTTTTATGTATACGTCCCCTCCCCTCCCCCTCCCCTAGGATCTACTTTTAAAGTGAAATTGCAAATATGTTTTCAGATCCGAACCTCACGTATCTTGAAAATTTGATTGAGATCGGTCGGATAGTTCAAGAGTTATTAAGTTACAAAAATAATCACTTTCAGTTTCATATAAATTGATTTTTATATATCTCTTCCCTTCCCCAACCCTAGGTTGCACCGTAAAAGTGAAATGAAGGAAACATCCCACGCCCGACCTTTATCTATTTTGAAAGTTTGATAAAGATAGGTCTGATGGTTCAAGAGTTATTAAGTTTAATTTATCTTTTATATATCTGTCCCCTCTCCGACCCCTCGAAAAAGTTCTACAGTGAAAGTGATATGATAAAAACCACCTCATATCTGAACCTCATCTATGTTGAAAATTTGGTAAAGATCGATCAGGTGATTTAAACGTGATGAAGTCACAAGACAGTCACTTTTATTTTTACTTTTTTGACATATATCTCCCCCTCCCCTTCATTGTACTGTAAAAGTGAAATGAAGAAAACATCCCAGGCCCGAACCTTATCTACGTTGAAAGTTTGATCGAGATCGGTTGGGTGGTTCAAGAGTTATTAAGTTTTATTCATTTTGACATATTTCCCCTCCTCCCTTTCCCCTCCCCTAAGATCTATTGTCAAAATGAAACGATAAAAAAACTTTCCAGGTTTGAATTTCATATATGTTGAAAATATGATTGAGATCGATCGGGTAGTTCAAGAGTTACTAATTCACAAACATAGTCACTTTTATTTTTATATTTATTGATTTTTGTATATTTCCCCCTCCACCTCCTCCCCGACGTTGTTCCGTCAAAGCCAAATGATAAAAATCATCCCAGTCCCAAACATCACATACATTGAAAATTTGATCAAGATCGGTCGGGTGGTTCAAGAGTTATTAAGTTATATTTCTTTTTTCTATGTCCCCCTCCTCACCCGCCCCTAAGTTCTACTGTCAAAGCATATAGCTAAAAGCACTCCCAGCCCAGAACCGCATCTACGTTGAAAATTTGATGGAGATCGGTCGGGCGGTTCAAGAGATTAAGAGTCACAAACATAGTCACTTTCAATTTTATAATATAGATTTTAAAATTTCCTGAGAGCGGTTTCCGAGGAACTCACGCTCACAAAGCTTGTCTCATCTGTAAACTATTATTTTAGAATGTTTCAGACAGGCACATACTTTGAGATATTGCAGAGCGAGTCTCCTTGTTGTTTACAGCGATCTTGCTTTGAAATCGTGAGGTTTCTGGTTCAAAAACAGGATAAACTAACTAACTCTATGGCCTATGGAACCCGGAGGTTCAATGCCGCGTTCACAAAAGCTCTCCACTGACTTCTATCCTTAGCTACCTGCATCCAGTTTCACTTTGTATTCCAATATCTGCGAGATCCATCTTAATATTGTCCTCCCATCTGCGCCTAGGTCTTCCTAATGGTCGTTTTCCGATTGGTCTTCCAGTCAAGACTTTGAAAGCGTTTCTACATTCTTCCATTCTAGCTACATGACCCGTCCACCTAAGCCTCCTAGACTTGACGACCTTAACGATGTTGGATAAACCGTATGTATTATGTAGTTCCTCGTTATGAAGTTGCTGCCATTCCCCATTCCCGTTCCTCTTGGGTCCGAATATTCGTCTCAGGATCTTGTTTTCAAATACTTTCAGTCTATGCTCTTCCCTCAGAGTAAGCAACCATGTTTCCCAACCACACAGAACAACAGGCATGATTATCGTTTTGTATATTTTAAGCTTCAGGTTCCTCAATAGAATTCGCGAGAACAAGAGATTTTGACCTGAGTAGTAACACGAATTCCCTGCTTTTAGTCGACATTTAATTTCTTCTTGAATATGAATTTCCTCTGCTAATACTGATCCTAGATATTTGAAACTATGCTCTTTATCAAAAGTATTATTTAATATTTTAACGCATCCATAATTTGCTGTATTACGGACCCGACGCACTTCCATGTATTTAATTTTCTCTGCATTTACTTCTAAACCCATGTCCCTGCAAGCGTTTAATAAGATGTCTGCATTTCTTTCTATTGTTCTCCTATCATCTATTAAATTTACATCATCAGCATATGCCATAACCTGGTGAATACCGTTCAACTGTAGGCCCAGCTTGCTATCTTTGATTTTCCTTATAGCGTATTCCAGAACAAAGTTAAATAATAGGGGCGACAACGCATCTCCTTGTTTCAGGCCATTCTCGACGTGAAAGGTTGGGGACAAAAATTTTCCTACCCGGACTTTGCTTTGGGATTCATATAAACATATCTTAATTAATCTAATTAGCTTTCTCGGTATTCCAAGTTCTGTAAGAACGTTGTATAATGTTTCTCTCCTAACTGAGTCGTACGCCTTTCTAAAATCAATAAATAGTTGATGTATTTGGATATTGTATTCCCACTTTTTTCGAGTATTTGATGAATTGTAAATATTTGGTCGATAGTTGATCGATTTGTCTAAATCCGCACTGATAGTCTCCAATAATTTCATCTGCGTATGGGGTCAATCTTGCTAATACAATATTTGAAAGGATTTTATATGATGTTGACTAAAAAGAAATGCCTCGATAATTATTACAGTCAGTTTTGTCGCCTTTCTTGTGAATTGGAACAATGATTGATTCTTTCCTCTCTTGTGGCAATTCTTCCTTGTTCCAGATAAGTAGAATGTGTTTTTGTATCTTGTTCCACAATTTTTCGCCTCCAGGTAAAATTAATTCAGCCGGAATTTCATCTACACCCGGAGATTTGCGATTCTTTAATTTCTTTATAGCGTTTTCTACTTCTATTCGGTTGGGTTCTGGAATATACGATTCTGCGGTGCGTATCTCCTTTCCTCCACACACACTAGGTTTTGATTGCATGTTAAGCAAATCGCCAAAGAAATCTTTCCATCTATTTAAGATGCTATCCGTGTCAGTGAGAACTGTACCGTCAGATTTCTTTAATATGTAAGCACGAGGTTGATAGCCATTCTTAAATTCGCTGATCCCCTTATACATGTCCCGGATGTTTTTATTTTTACTATTATTTTCAATTTCTTCATTTTAGCTTTCAAAAAATCGCGTTTCTATGTTCTAAAAGTTTTGAAGTTTCCCGCCTGATATCTGCGAAATTTTGTGTAGTTATTTCATTCGGATTTTGTAGCCAGCGTAATTTTGCCTGTTTTCTCTTCTATGTTAGTTTAATGCATTCTTGGTCGAACCATGGTTTGTTCCTACGTATTTCTGCGTGTCCCAATTTTTCTTTTGCTGAAATTTTAATGCTATCTCTAAATTCAATTCAGGTATTCTCAACACTAGTGCACTCCAAATCTTCTAAAGCCGAGAATCTATTCGAAACTTCAATCTGGTATTCCTCTCTTATCTGAGTCTCTTCTAATTTCTTTAAATCAAATTTCTCCGTTTTCGGACATTAAATATTACGTTTATTCAACGATAATCTCTGTCGTATTATCGCTGCTACCAGGTCTGGGGGACTGTCCCTTCCAATAATCTGATTTGAATTTTTTGCCTAAGTAGAAACATACCAATTATAAATATGCATGTATTCAGATTTCAGAATGGGTTCACAGCGCTGATTTGTAATACTGGTAGGTACCACTAGCAGTGTCGTAGCTAGAGGGGCGAGCGGGGCGGTTGCCCCGGGCGCTGATAACAAGAAACGACAAATCATAAAAATAAGTATTGGAAAGTATTAAATGATGCGTCGCCTTGGAAAAGTATTGGCGCCCTATTAAACCAATATTATTGCCAGTTTGCAGAGAAATGGATTTGGTAAAAATGTTGTTGCTCGTTGCGCTCGCAACCCAAACATTTCAATGAGAGTCACAACACGTTTTTACTCTTAGTTGAAGAAAATTATTACATATGATTTGTTAATTACGATGTAATACACAAGGTGCTGATTAATGACTTATAGTGTACGCAGGAGCGTTTCCAAAATCAAAACGATCAAAGTCTGAAATACGTGTTCGGCGTTCTGACGGTGATGAGTTTTTCTATCTAGTCGGATTAATCACGAAGATGTGAATCGAGTTCTGAAAATGGGAGAAGCAAAGAGACACACGCAAGCCTGCTGTTCGCCTGGGAATATTAAAAATAAAGGTAAACAAGGGGAATAATATCATTTTCAAAGTTCTAGCACTAGTAAAATAGGGCCTTAAAGGGGTCAGAACTTAATCCAACGAATTTCGTATTTTTCAACCACTGTTCACTACTAGTGTTTATTTTCTTAAAATTCAATTGACGCATGAAATGGTACCATTTTGAATGAATCAACTATATTGTGGATTATAAATACAAACATCATACATAATCTCAGGGCCGTAACTTGTAGGGGGAAACTGCCCCCCAGGGAAACTGCGCCATTTGCGAGGAGTCCACTTTAAGACAAAATTTTGCTACGGCATATACGATACAAACATGAAATTATAAATGAAGCATCAAACGTGTTCACTACATTACATAAACAAAATAACACACAAAAGGTAAATAAAACAAAAATGAGTCATGGGCGCATTTCAGTTAAAAAAAAGGGAGTCCTAGAAATAATATTTATTCGTATGGCTTTGAGATTTGCCAATATTGTCCCCTTTTAATTTCTCATGTATGGAACGGGCCCAAGAGTGTAAATAACGACTCTGGATATTTTGCCATGCGGGAGGGTCCATAAAGAGTAAGAGAAAGATGGAAAGAGTGGGCCCAAGAATTAGAAAACAACTTTTCCTAGATTGCCCAAATACGCATATTAATGCTTGCCCCCCCCTCCAGATAAAAATCTAAGTTACGGCGCTGCATATTCTTAACTTCCATCGATCAATATTGAGAAATTCACAAAGAATGCGCCATTTGAATTGCCACTACATTTCACAAAATACTTTTTACGATAAAAGAATCGAAAATAAAGTGCTATTTGTGCGGTCACATGCAGAATAAAATTACAGAAATTTACAATGGAAATTAATTCTGTCACTACTTTCGAACATTTTAAAATCACATGTATTGAAATTTAATTTCTTATCTATAGTATGAAACGTTGTAAATAGTTGAAAGCGTTTAGAGGATAAAGATGTTATGTTTAATTTTTTGAAACGTTGCAGTCTGGCGATTCATGCACGTGTTATATGTTAATCATGCTACGTAACACATTATTTAGTGAGTGCTCATCTGAGTTCAGATATTTATATTAGAAACGATGATGACAGTATATTAAGGGACAAAGTTTTGAAAGTCAATTTTTCCGTCATATTGAATTTGTTACGTAACACCTTTATCTTCTAAGAACTTCAATTGTTAATTTCCATACTGTTCTTCATTGTTCTTAATTGTTCTCCAAGTTAATTTGTATACAACCAAAGGTAGTTTTGTCAAGTTTAACAAAAAATCCAAACCAAGCCTCTTGAAAATAGCTCCTATTTGTAGAAAAAAAAGAAAAAAAGAAAACGCTTTTGCCTGTTGCTTAGCTGTGTAACAACGAAATCAGTTTCTCTTACATGTAAAAAAAAGAAAAAAAGAAAAAGAAAAAGAAAGAAAAGGAAAAAGAAACAAAAAAGCTTTATAAGGTCAGTATAGGGGGCCGCCGAATTCTACTTCGCACCGAGTGCCGAAATCCCTACCTTCGGCTCTGACCACTACTTCATCTATATCGCCTGATATATATAATATACAACAGGTTCATTTTAGAAATCAAATTCATCTACTGTAAACAGGGCCGGATTAAGCGAGAGGCTTAGGGGGCTGTAGCGCCGGGCCCTCAGGTGAACGGGAGCCTTATTCTGATCAAAATTTCAGTTGGATGTCCGAAAGGAATCATACAAGATACAATCATCATAATAAGATAAAATATACTGTACTAAAAATATCAAACATAGTCCCTTAAAGTTCCTACTGTACTTTCACAGAAATGTATAAGGCGAAGTTAGCAGAGGCCACATATTTTTCCTAGCCCCGGGTCTCCAGATGGGTTAATCCAGGCCTGACCGTAATATGAGTCTCATTTCCATCCCTCCTTCCAGGACAAGCTTCAAATCTGCCCGCTTCCCAATGTTGAAGACAGCTCTGCTCTTCTGATCCTCCACAGTATTGTTTTTCAACTTCATCAATATTTTCAACATCGCTTAAGAAAGAAAAGATTATGGGAACCGTCTAACCCCCCCCCCAATGTTGAAGACAGATTTGGGCCACTGTTTAAGTCAGTTTCTAACTGGCTTTAATATGATATATATATATATATGTTTGTGTATGTAGGTGAGTGTGCGTGTGTTATAATTATGTTAAGAAACAGTTAGCATCGACATAGGTACACCGATTTCCAAGATTATTTTTCTGTTTGAAAGAGTATCTTCTCGGTGGTCACATGATAATCTTTGGAGCTATACTTCAAACGATTCAACGGATGTTAACAACGGGAGAATAACTTGCTTATAGACAAACATACATTCTTAGGCGTGATTATGTTTGCATAACAGTACAGGGGTTACATTATAAATTTTCGGAACACTTTCATACAGTAATTTATACTGTCTTTGTTAACCAAGTGGGCTACGTATGTAAAGTAGGTTACCAGATTTTTTTTTCTTTTTTAGAGCGAACGATTTAAATTAGTACATTATTGCGTTTTACTGCTGTACTTACGCACACTACTTAACACTGAACTTTATACTTGGGTTCAAATTGATTTTAAAACCTTGCATGTTACAGTGTAGTTCTTTGCTAACGCTGTTTTTGTAAGCACTTTAAAGATATAACTAAATTACAATATTATTATATCTGGAAACTTGTAATAAATAAATAAATATCGACATTCATACTCTGCGACAAGGTTTCAACCTATTTCACATCACGACCCTCTTTTATTACATCATCTTCCCAGCGACTACCATTAGTAATTTCCGGTTTGTAGTAGCTTCCTTGATTATTGCTGCCTATCGCTTACGATTCGTATGTGTTTGTAATCCTTATACAGGGTGGCGAAAAAGTAAGTTTACACCCCTGCATTAATCAAGTATAAAATTCTACTTTATGGATTTATTTGCTTCGACTATTCTGGGCTTAAATTATAAGTTAAAAAAAGACGTTAAGAACAAGTAATAAAGGAAGTAGGTCTACCTGTTTGATAACAATAAGAAATGATATAAAATACAGTGAGCTGATCAGTACTGGACTGTGCCTACTTTTGAGCCACCCTGTATAAGAATAGAAATAACAGTTTGATAATGAGGAAATAAAAATATCTATTAAAGTAAGAAATTTAAACTAAGAATTAAAAATAAACTTTTGCTATTTGGTCTTAATTACATTTATACAATCGCTCCCTTCGCGACCTAAGAATATTTCCCTCGCAACCCCATTAGGTATCCCGACTAGCAGGTTGAAAAACGAAACTATAAGTCTTCTAATAAAACAAATTAAATAAAAATATCAACCAAGTGCAGGTAGGTATTTTCAATATTGTTATTTTCGGTTTCCGATTTTTATTAATACCCTTATTTTGAGTAGGGAACTGTAATAAAATCTCTTAAGACCAGCGTAAGGTCATAAAGTAACATTTGGTCTTGATGCGTTGAACGGTGAGGTCTTTAGGCACCTGCGTATGGGGCAGGAGTGAACAAACGGAATCATTTTGGACACGCAGGTGTAATAAAACATTTGAATTCACTCGAATTTCGAATGTAGTGTTTTTTAGAAAATTTTTCCTAACGATTTTCATAACTGAATCTTTGATAGCTAGTATGGCCACATGAAAATGATCAATGAACAAAATTTGTTAGCAGATATCGAATTAGCAACGTATCTTTTCATTCAATTTTATAGGAGAAAGTTACATGAAATCTTTAGTTTAGTATCTTTGTGCCCTTTAGGTTTGTGCCCTTTGTGCCCTTTGTGCCCTTGTGCCCTTTGGCAAAGGAGGTGAATGGTTTCAGTAAACATGATGAGTGTACGGAAGAAGTACTGGATTGAAACATAAAAGAAAACGAGAGAGCCTTGAGAAAACTCTAGTGATGATTACACAAAAGAAGTGCTGGGATGCAAAACTTTTTCTATATTTATAAAATGAACTTTATTTTTTTCTTTTATACAGGTTTTACAAATTGTGGTTATAGTATTTTCTTTATGCGCATTAGTGCTATACAAAAATCCTATTTTTATATTTAAATTCCCTTTTTCATTTTCGGTCCAATATACTTCATTTCTCTTCTATTGTATAATAAAGCCATGGCAGGGTGTTTATTCCATCTTTTAAGATATCTTTTATCGTCCACAAAATTTAATGCTAATATATATATATATATATATATATATATATATATATATATATATATATATATATATATATATATAATACTTAAAACCTCTAGTCAAATTCATTTTCTTACACGAGGTGCGTACAGATAGTAACTTTCCCAAAGGCCTGATTCAGAAACAAAACACCATTGAATGGAAACATTTATTGTTCCGGATACACAGTGGCGTATTTACGATTTTGTTTCGGAGGGGGCTTTGCTAACTTTGGGGGGAGCTTTGCGTTAAAATGTGAAAATTCAGCAAGATATTTCATATACTTTACTATAGTAAGATTTCGGGGGCGGGGTTAAGCCCGGAAGTCCCCTCTAAATACGCCACTGCGGATACATAATGTGTTTAGCTATTTATAAGCATATTCATCACCGAAATTCTTACATTTGTCATACCGTGGGTCCAATTTGTCTATAACTTGTGTCTCATAGAACACGGCCCCCTGAAACGGAACCACTGTTTGACAATCTCCTCTGCCTCTCCGTCATTCTGAAAATACTGATGCTACCTGAACAAAATGGTCGATGATCCAAAATGGACTCCCAATGCGCTCTTCATCATGCACATTCTGACATCCTGCTGCAAATTGTCTATACCAGTAATTGTCTGTTATTATCTGTTTGCTCATGACGTTGCCCCATAGACCTGGTACAGCTGACGATAAATTCAATGTGCTACGTTATGAGCTGTGCATTCAAAAACTTTATCACTGCTTGCACTTCACATGCTGCGGGAGCTGGAATACGTCCATCTTCATCCTCTACCACGGTGCTACTGAGAGCATTATTGAAGTTCCGCTGGCGCATGCGCCATGCTAGGACCTTACTCTCTCACATGCACGCAGTCGCTTTGCGCAATATGCGGTTTCTTAGGTATGGGATGAGTATGAAAGATACTTTCTGGATGCACTTAGTAATACTCCTTTAGATTGAATAAACAGTCCTTAAATTCATAAAATGTGAGTTCTTTATGTGTAATACTTTTCTTAACACTTTTTGCGTTTTTTACAACATTTTTCTTTATCAAATATATCTTTAATTTTTTTAAACTGTTAAATCGATTTTTGATGATTCAATTGAGTACATTTTCAATGTCTTCTCTAATTGTACCCTTAAGTTCACCTTTCATCTGCCAAGTATTTTCTTATTTATTTGTGGTATTTTGTAAATATTATTTTGTGGATAGTCGCTTGTATCGAAGTAATCAATATGATTCCTTCGGTATCTTTGTAAATATCCTTTGTTTGAATATGATAAACATAACTATCTATTTCTGTATAACATATTTCTGTCTTATCCCTATATTTCAGTTTCGTCACATTGTAATGGAAATGATACATTAAAATTTTTTGATAGGTCTAATATACTCATTCCAACATATAGCGATTTATTAAAAGTTAATTTGATTTTATTCATTATTATTACATGTAGGTTATATGTATAAACATGCTACTTCTAAAGGGCCTATTGAATTTGCCATAAGCACCAGGCTGTGTCACGTGATCAAAAGTCAGGTTAAAAGTCACGTTGCATGTTAAATCGAGTCTGGAGATTTCGAAGAAGATACACTATACTATATCATTATTATTGATTGTATTCAAACAACTTTTGATAATGTTCTATTCATATTTATCTTACGTGCTATACATAGTTTTTAATCTCTTTATTATGTCTTTGCAATAAGCTTTTAATTAATCATCTCATTATAATTTTTGAAATGAATGGACGACTTCAATTTCTTCATTGAGTTTCCATTGACTTTAATGTCCGTGTTTCGTGATTTTTAATATGTTCCACCCATTTTAGTACAATTTCTTTTTTGAATTACCATAGTCTGTTGAACAGTTAGTTTTACTGGATCGCATTCCACTTTTACTGGTGTACATCTCTTTCTAATATATTTTCCATTGTCTTCCAGAATATAGTTATTTATGACCTTATAGAGGTCTTTCTTAGAATCATTTGTAGCCTTTCTTGTCATGCGTGTGATTAAATCCGTATAATTATTTAACCAATGTGATTGTTCAAATACTATTATTCAAAGCATAGCAATTTGCAAAACAAGTTTAAATTTGTATCACAGTTTATAAAGTTTGTGCAGCATTTTCAACAGCAATGGAAATGGATGTTAATTGTTTATCTTACGTTTTATGTGGACATGAAGTAATGAAAATGAACATTTTTTTTGTATATAACAAACGCGTATAATAATGAAATTGAAGACAGAGGAAAAGTAATTGTTATGTATCACTTGTAACAAGGCAAGTTTACAGTAGTTGTGTTTAATTTATTTCCTTTCTATGTTTACCATTCTTCGTCTAATTAACAGTTACCATTTACCATTTTGTTTTCATTTTCCTATTTTGATTAAGTTCCGTTTTCTCTTCTTATTTCAATTTGATAATATTAATACGCTTATCTTTTATCATTTATATGTATTCTATTTTGACAACACCAATCAATTTGTAGAAATTTGCATTAACATGGATAAATTGTCTCACATTTCCCATGCCAATTTATTTTAAAACTTAAAAAGGAACAAATGTATTATTTTTGAGTGACTTGATTTTTACTTTAACCTCCCTTTCAGCAGCGAGTGTATATGAGACGTATACTTACAGCTTAACGTGAGAACCGAACCACATGAGTTCCCGCCGGGATTCGAGTACGCTAACCAGTTAGCAATGAGGGAACCCTATGTTTTATTTGAAAAGGATATGTAAAATTGAATGTTTAAAGTAGAAATAAACAGAAAATTTGAATTGAAAGCATCGATACAAAGTTGTAAAGCTGATTTTGTAAATTTGATATGCTTTATCTGTGTGATGTGAAAATTGTACAATGAATACTGTAACACAATTACATATTCCAATTGTGATTCACAATGGAGAGAATTGAAACATTGTTGTTATAGTTTCATACATTATGTTTTGTTTCAAGATGTATGCCAGCACTTTCATGAAGTACTAATTCTTACCAGGCCCAGCTGGGTCCGTATTATCCGCATAATCTTTTCCTAACACAATGTCTACATTCAGGGAAATGTTATTAATATATTCCAGATTCTAATATCTATATTCCAGTATTCAAATCATACACCGTGAAGATTCCAGTTCCAAAGTAGAAACTGATGCGTATTTAATATAACACATAAATACCCGTGATTACACGTGATTACTCGATAGTATAATGGTTTGAATGATGTAATTATTTGACTAACCTGATAGAACTTACATTTAACCTGCTAATTACCTTGTCACGTGAGAGAGAATGGGGATTTTAATAACAACTAGTAAAGATCAATGATAACACTCATTGCTAGTCTATCATTTTATTTACAATTAAGTGAAGTAATCAGATTGAGCTTAATTGGCCCTTACAACTATATCAACGTCTACATTAGTGCGCGACCTGAATATCGGTATGATACTGGAACCAATTATCTCACATAAACAC
The DNA here is from genome assembly GCF_964235325.1 of Thermobia domestica. NCBI lineage: Eukaryota > Metazoa > Arthropoda > Insecta > Zygentoma > Lepismatidae > Thermobia > Thermobia domestica. Next base: position 41,365,935 of record NC_137454.1, on the reverse strand, counting down.
TTACAAACTTAAATCAAAATGTCATTAATTAACTCTGTCCATTTTAAATGAAATTAAATAATCTAATTAAATAGAATGAACATGAGTATACAAATGCAAATATAAATACCAATATAAATACAAGTCCTGGCACAATGGCCTAAGGTGCTTGAGTAATGTAATCTGTACTAAAGCTACCTCTGGTTATAATCTTATGCATTTCAGAAAACAATAAAGATTAATTCCAACTTACATGATTAGTCTCCAATAGAACATCCAACAATAGAGTGACAAGACGTACAAAGTTATTCGCGACCAACGATTTCGGAGAACGCGACTCGTATAGTCTCGTCGTTTAAGGGCAACTCTCCCCTTGGTAGATTTTACCAGAGTTTTTATACACAATTTGTTTTTCACTTTCCATCTTTCTGTTCTCTATTTTTGGACCATCCTAACCACAAAAGGGTTGTTTTCTGTGACCTTGTCCTTGTCTACCTTCACAAATATTTTGTCACAGGTATCCGTTTCTATTTTCCAAATAGTTCCTGTTTTTCCTTTCACTTCACCTTGTTTGTTTCTAAAAGTGGATTGTTTCCGTGAATTCGCTTTCTAGACACCTTTTGAAATTAATCGTTTAATACGACACTAAAAAATTTCGATCTAGTCTCTATATTCACGTAACAAATATGATGGCCAATTGCTAAGTTACATGTGTCTTGAGGTCTTCGTTCCTGGAAAGAAGAGAAGCAGTTTTACAATTATATATGAATCTTTTGACGTAATAGGATATACAAAGCAAGAAGCAATTAATAAGTAAATAATTATTATAAAGCAAATAAAAGAATTGATTAATGAATTAAAATAAATAAGTAAAAGCATAATGTAAGAAATATAATAAACTATTCTAAACTGAATTGAAATAACTGTGACATAAACCTCAATTTAGTTTAATTAATGGGTTGTAATGCTAATGATGTTTGTAAAGACGACTCCTGGAATGCTATTCAACGCATAACACATGTTATTGTAACCTATTTATTTTCACCTGATCTCCTCCTAACTTCAGCTAAGGAAGAGTATACTTACCTGGGATAATAGCCTTATTTAAACATATTATAGTTGTACTTACTTGGACTCCATATGTACTAATCTGTACCGAATGGAATCTAAAAGACCTTGAGGTGGAGTCATATTGGTCTTCTCTGAGAAATACAGGACAGTTACCTAGAAAAGAATAAAAATAATTAATTAAATATTTTAAAGTATATTATAACTAAATTTACATGGAATGCTATATACGTATTTACCTTTTCATTATTAATTATAATAATAACACTTATTCTTTTATTATTAATCGAGAATTCTGTTTTGCGTATTTATTATTAGATCTACACTATTATCTGTTTTTTTTACTTGATTCTGCTTGTTTTCGTATACATATCTTTGTCCGTCCTAAGATTTATTTATCTATTTATTTATTTATTTATTTTAAAAAGTCACCAATTGTTTTATTGTGTCCATCGGTTCAGGGGTAGCGAATTATGTGCAAAGAATTTGGATTGGATTATCCGAATCATACTTGCTAATATCCCAAAATTTTATTCTGATGGCAACACGAGTTAATTATATAGCCTCAAGTTTGTGTCGTGGTTCCCAACCATCGGATCGCGTAAGGTATACTTTAACATCGAACAACATTTAGCTTAATCTCTCCAACCATCGTAACTTCATATAAATTGGACCGTCGATGAAAAGTGGAGCGATACATAATATATGTATTAAATTCACCATTCTACAGATTACCTAAGATGTAACTAGTTTTGAATGTGTCCACGTGGAATATTTTATTTAAGAAACGGGAATTTGGAATAACGAAACCCACGATGCGAACCAATATTTTTTAAACAAGAATGCAGAACTTAATTTTATAGAAGTGCTAATTTCCTAACTCGAACCGAATTTACTTTTTTAAATTTCCAAAATATTAAACCGATTCTACCTTGCTTTTGCCATTTCAGTAACAAAATAAGGAAGAAAAAGAAAACAAAAGACATACCATAGGAATATTTTTGAACCAGTACTATGAAATAACTAGCAGATGTGTCTACGAGGCACGTACACAAGATAAATGTTCTAGGGCCCTCACGGGAAGAAGGTATTTGTTTGCTACGTTGATCACGGTGCCGTGTAGCTTAGTTTCTACCCTTTCCAGCGAGTCCAAACCACGCGTCAGTACGATCACAACTGTTGTTACAGTAACGTCTCCCAAGAAAGATGCCGATAAAATCTGCCTCCAAGTGCGCGATTCGCAGCGTTATCAGTTATCTCGTTTTGAAGAGAAAATCTTCGTCTGAAGTTTTTAATGAGATCAAATCAGTTTATAACGAATGAATTATGAATCGTACGAGTGTGTTTAAGTGGTGTCGTGAATTTATAAACGGTCATAGTGATGTGCACGATGAGCAAAGGAAAGGATGACCGTCGATTTTGACTAAGATGCGCATTCAGACTATCATCTGTTCACCTCCCTGAAGATGCACATCGGGGGGGGGGGATTACAACTGACAAGGAAGTGAAGGTGGAGGTGAAGAATTGGGCAAAAGAAGTGCCGGCAGACTTTTTTGAGCAAGGCATAAAAAATAATTCTTCGTCTCACTAAGTTAATCGAGATGGATAGAGACTACATGGAAAAATAGTTCACAAAGTACTGATGTAAACATGTATAAAAGTTTTTTTAAATATAATTGTTTTGAAACCTACGAAAATCTAGCACATTTATTTGCTGGACATAGCTCGTATACCTGCTATATAATTTCTAGAAGCCTAATGTAGAGATTATAATGAATTATTGTGTTTTCATTTTTCATTTGAACTTTTAGGAACTTCAAATATGTACCTTGATATTAAAATGAGTTCGTTTTCTTCACTGTATATAATTTTTCAAAGATCGAAAAAATATAAGTACATACAAATGATAAAGTGTGTGTGTGTCGTTGAATACTGTTTTATTGTAATTTGAAGAACTCCAAATTGTTAATATAACTGAAATGAAAATACAGTTTAAATGATCAGTTTTTGATTACACATGATATGAGGCTCGTTAACGCGGTGGCTCAGTGGTAGGGCGTTCACCTCCGATGTTTGGGGTCCTTGGTACGATCCCAGCTCGCGCCGTATGAACTTTGTGGTGGACAAACACCATGCTTGTGGGTTTTTCGGGGTTCTCCTGTTTCCTCTCACTTTCTTCATTCCACCATTTCATTCATTACTCATCATTACCGTCTCCTTTAGCCAACCGGCATAACCGTGGGACGTAAAACTTAAAGATTTCATTTTCATGAGGGGCGTTAATTTCAAGTTTTATTGCTCTCTTTTTCGTAAATTTATATTAGAATTTATCCTCAGCACATTTTATTAAGGACCATTTGTATTTTGTTTTATCAGATTTATATGAAAAGCAGTGATGAAAATTTTCCGGAAATTTTTCCGATTCATAAAAACATACTCCACTTATTCGTACATCGTTGTATAGCCGTGATGTGAGGTGGAAAATTTTCTATATTTTTCCGGAAAAAATTCCGTTCTTAACAAATATCAGTGATCAAGTAACAATTCCTCAGTATTCATAAAATTGATTGAATTCATGTATAGAAATGTTAAAAATTGAAAGATCGTTTAAAAAACCTAAAACTTTTCATGGCTCAGACAATTTTTAGTACTATGTAGGAACAAGTTAAACAATTTTTCATGAATCGAAATATTTTCTGTCTTATTTGGAAAAATTCAAGAACTTTTTATGAGTCGGAAAATTTTCATCATTTTGAAGCAAGAAACAAGTGAAAGGAATTTTCATAGATCGGAAAATTTCCATCACGATGTAGAAACGAGTTGAAAAAAACTTTTCATAAGCCGGACAATTTTGGATATTATGTATAGCGTGTTAGGTGGAAAATTTTCCACTATATTTAACTGCAAATTAAGCTACAAAATTGAATTTCTGTAGAGGAAAGTTAGTCGGTAACAAATTATAATTTTTCAATTATCTTTCGGGAACCGGAAAATTTACTAATATTTCAAGTTGGGAAGTAAAATTTTACACTGTGTTTCTTTCTCTCTGTCTTTATCTGCTAGCTCCTTCGTTGCTAAGCAGTTAGCATACATGCCTTTGGCACGGAAGACCTGGCATCGATTCCCAGCGGGAGCTCATGCAGTTCGGATTTCAAGTTAATCAGTTGGTCCCGTCTTATATAGTCTCGCTGCTGAAAGAGACGTTAAACTCAAAATCAACTCAACTCAACTCCTCTCTCTCTCTCTCTCTCTCTGTGAGTGTGTGTGTGTGTGTGTGTGTATGCAAGGTGCAGAGAACAGAAGCTCGTAGAGTACAAATATCCCATTCTATTATTTAAAATTTCAATTTATTACAAGTGATTAATATTTTCCAATTCATAAAAACATACTCCACGTATTCCTACATCGTTGTTTAGCCGTAAAATTTATTGATAATAAATATTGCCTTAAAAAGTTTCATGAAGTGAAAATCTAACGATTCTTCTTTTCAAGAATGTTTCAAAAACTTCAATGCGTTCTTCCCTCAGATTCCACCTTTGATCTTACAATATTAGATTTCGTCCGTTTAATACGCATAAGACTTTTACAGATTTACATACTGCAACATTTATAAATAAGTAGATATAATATAAAGTGCCTACTGTAAATTTTGACTACCCAAAATTCCAGTTTAAGTAATTCATGAAAGCAAATACTGACCATTTTCTGGAAATAAACATTTATTTATTCATATATTCACTCAGAAGAGAAAGTTAAATATAACTAATAAGGAAGCTGATTTGTGTAGTTGTTCTTCCAATTTACAAAATAAAAAAACATATATATATGTATACTTGTTCTATCGAAACGTCATTATTTCTAATACATTTTTACACATAATAATGATAGTTTTACAACACAAATATCTGCTCTAAGATGTTGATTATACAAAATTCCAATATTGAAATTATGATTTACAAGTGTTAAACACAATAAAATCATTTTCTGAAGATTATGAAGATTATTTTCTGTTACAAAAATAATCTTCATAAGGAACTTTTATGTAGTTATTTCATTACATAGGCAGACCTACATGTGAAAAAGTAGGGAATTTTCTGTTTCTGAAATTGATAAATTCACAAAGGTTTCTTTTCAATTTCTTGTTACATTTTAAATATTGGAATTGGATATTTGTTCTCTACGAACTCGATGTATGTTCCATGCACTTTACACACACACACACACACACAGAGAGAGAGAGAGAGAGGGAGAGGGAGAGACAGAGAGAGAGAGAGAGAGAGAGAGAGAGAAACCCTATGTAAATTTTTACTTTCAACTTGAAATATCAGAAAATTTTCTGGTTCCCGAAAGCTAATTGGAAACTTATAATTAGTTGCTATCTAATTTTCCTGTACAGGAATTGTATATCACAATGTGCAGTTAAATATAGTGGAAAATTTTCCACCTACCATCACTAGATATAATATCCAAAACTGTCCGGATTATAAAAAGTATTTTCCACTTGTTTCTACATCGTGACGAAAATTTTCCGATTCATGAAAATTCCTTTCATTTGTTTCTACAGAGCAATAAAATAAAACTTTCCGATTCACAAAAAGTTGTTTTACTTTTTGCTTCAAAATTATAAAAATTTTCCGACTCATAAAAAGTTCTTCAATTTTTCCATACAAGACAAAATATTTAGATTCATGAAAAATTGTTTAACTTGTTCCTACATAGTACTGAAAATTGTCTGAGCTATGAAAATTTTCAGATTCTTTAAACGATCTTTCAATTTTTAACATTTCTATACATGATTTTAATCAATGTCATAAATACTGAGGAATTGTTACTTGATCACTGATATTTGTTAAGAACGGAAAATTTTCCGGAAAAATATAGAAAATTTTTCACCTCATATCACGGCTAAACAATAATGTAGGAATAAGTGGAGTAGGTTTTTATGAATCGGAAAATTCCCCGTTTCAAAATTTTCCCGGAAAATTTTCATCACTGTAGATGACAGACAATTCTTCGATTCTCTCTACTGATATTTTTGTCTATATTTTCCACCTCACATCACTAATGAAAATTAACTTATTTGTGATTTTTTTCTAAAATAACATGCATTAAAACAGTTTTTTTTTTTGCAACTTTAAGCTTAACTCCGTCTAAACTTCTGTCAAGAGCTGAAAATTTAGTTTGGTACCATGACGTACGGAGATGGATTGCAAAATGTCTTGCCTTCACTTCACACTGTTTTAGCATGGTTAGAAAGTTTTAGCGTTCTGAAATATAATCGTTCCTCTATATACGAAGCGCATCTAAGAAAAGAAGCCGATATTTAAAAAGAAAATGAAAACAATTATATGATAGAAGACATTTATTGAGATTGACATACAAGAACATATCACGGCTATTTTTCAATGTAGTCACTATGAACTTCCAGGCATTTTCTGGTAGTGTGTCATAAGCTTCCGTATACCTTCTATGTATAAATCTGCCGCCTGAGAGTGCAGCCTGTTCAGAACTGATGTCGTGAGCACTTAATTATTATTTAAACGCTTCGATGTAACTCACTTTTTTAGATACAAAATGGGAAAAATCGCTGCTAAGCAAGGTCGATGCTGTAAGGGTAATGACTGAATATTTTCCATCGATGTCTCAACAGTACGACCAGCTGTATCTGTGTTAGTGTCATCACGGATCAGAAGAATTCCAGAGTGTAACCTTTCTTTGAGTCGATTTTGGATCGCACGTCGCAGATTATTCAGTGTCTGGTAATACACATATATCTGTAACTGTATGTTCTGTTTCCAAGTATTCACAAGAATAACACCCTTTTTGGTCACAAAACAATGCTGATATAATTTTGCGAACGCATGCTTGTTTGAATTTCTTCACTTTAGAGAAGCTAAGTGCCGCAATTGCATTGACTACACCCTCGAGTTCCCAGTGGTGGACGATATCCAGGTTTCATCCCCCGTCATTAAGTGTTAAAAGATACCATCCACATCCTACCCCCAGCAGGCCAAGAAGTCCAACGTAGCTGTTATTCTTTGTTCTTTCTGAGCGTCTGTCAGCATTTTTGGCACCTACCCAGGTTTTGGCACAGTTTGTGATAACCCAGTTTGTTAGTACAATTCGATGCATTGTTTCGCAGACACTTCTGGAAACTCTTTCGAGAATTCAGTTATTGTGAACCGGTTTTTGGATCGCACTTCCTCGGTAAGGCGTTACACCGGATCGTCCACGTAAACATTAGGTCTTTCACCACTGTTATCGACATGAACTTTTTTGAACGTCCTTTCCGACACTTCCCGCACTATGGTCTGACCTTCCCTTCATTCATTATTGTGAGTCTGTAAATAGCAACAATTACCGATGGGTGTCAACTGCATTCTCCCTTTGATGTCAGAAATTAAATAGTATGAGAGATCTCACTTCACTTTGTGCTGTGTTTTTGTATTATGGCAGCCATTTCACCTTACAGCTACTCGCAAGTATACCTACACAACTCCCTTCGGACGATTCTATCTCTCTTGCAACCACAGAATACTAGAGCATGCTCCAGCCCTGCGTGGAAAATTATCATTTTGTTTGTTTGTTTGTATGTTTGTTTACACGCGCCTCTTATACAGTAACGTAATGAATCTGTGGCATAAATTTTGTTCCAACTTACACACTTGCTTCTTGGCTTTGATTAATTGATTAGAGCTTACATTTCCTTTCAGTAGCGAGGCTATACTATACATTGACCTATACCTCAACGTGGGACACGAACAATATGACTTCCCACCGAGAACCGAACCCGAATCCCCAGCAAAAGACGCATACCCTATCCGTATAACCACGAGAGCTTATTTGTTTGTTGGTTTTCTAGTGTTTGCAAGTAACAGTGTTTATTTAAAGTTTCTGCTGATGAATAGATCAGCATAAGACGTGCTGTACAAAGAACGTCACTATCACAACAGAATGTAAGCAAAGATAAATGAGGCTACATTCTATATGACAGGGGTTTTGTTTGTTTTCTTGGAAACAAGATTTTAATTAAGCTGGCTTAAATCCACCAATACAAAATATGACTTTCTCTATTTATGATCAAAAGGATAGTCATAATATTAGTTTCCATTTTGAAGCTATTTGCGTAGAGACAGTAATACGAGCTTTACGAAGAAAGTGTTTGAGTTTCTACTTCATCTTCTTCTATCTTTTTAAAAGAAAGAAAATGGTTTTCATACCATCGAACGAGGACAATCTATTATTGGTTACGGAGCAACTTCCTGGAAGAAAACTTGAGAGCTGGAAATTGGATATCGGTTTCTATAATATACAAAAACAAATTTCGTCCTTAACTTTGCTGGTTTGAACTAGTTTATGAAGCAAATGTCAATACATGAAAAAATATACTTTGTTTTAACATTTTCATTATGTTTGGTAATAAACGAATATAATCTACACAGTTGTTTGATTTTTTTAAAAGGGATTAATAATTTAGCGAAGACATAGCTGGAAGGACTGAATTATACGAAAGAATTATTAAGAAAGTGATACTTCTTCAAGGAAAAGAGAAAAACATAAGGACAGTATTGTTATTTCGGAACAGACGAGTTATTCAAAGAACACAAATAAATCTAAATTCAACAAGATACACGGATGCCCTACAAAACCATGCTTTCCCTTGATTGTAATTGAACATTGAGCCTAGTAAACACGGAAACTACCCCATATAAAAACTAGCAGTTAGAAAGTTCGGTTGTCTATTCTTGTCAATTCACGTTGAATGTATGCCGCCTTCTCTGTTCGAAACAGCTTGCGTTACTCCGCGCAGCGTAGTCCTACAGTACTACGACACCTATCATCACTGAAGTAGAATTAGACACCCGAAAGTCCATGAAGTTAAGTTGGCCAGGGTCCAAGTTTCAGATGACGTCCGGTTCAAGACAACCTCAAGGGAAGACTTCTGGTTCTGCGACCAGATCCTAAGAGGCGAGACTCCAGTTACGACCACCACCGGGAACGAACGTAGGACTTCAGCGTCCAGAGCCAAACAGCAACTGGAACGTGAAGTCTGCACGACAGCACCTGAGAGAAGAAGAGGGATGATCTCCGGCAGGTTCGAATCAAGGACTTCGGCAGTCAACACCAAGCTTCTTCAAGAGTAAAAGTGCGTCGTTAATACAGTAACTAGTGAAAGTGCCTATTCAGATTTTGTGCCTGTGGACTCCGGCAAGCTAAACGCACGTGAATAATCAAAAATACTTCTTAACGTAAAGTTCTCTTTTGAGGAAAAAAGGAAGTTAAACCTTTATTAACCACACACATAGCCTTGCATTGGCATATTTATTTCTTTAACTCTCAGCCATTAGCCTTCAGCTAATGAGACTTCCGATCTATACCGACACCTTTCAGGTCAATGAGTTGCTTAGTACATAATTTTAGTCATTTATTCTGACAACTAAATACCCCGGCTGTCCATAATGCCATCTCATCAACCCATTATCATCCATTTTGTAACAACTACAAAATCAAATGCTTCATTTTTTATTCAAAAAACTTGCATCATTCTGATGTGTAGTTTATGAGTAAACTTTACTAAAATAGTAATTAAGATTCTCTTACGTGGCAGGTAGATACATTACACATTGTACTACATTCAAATACATTTACAACAGACCAACTGAGCAAGTGGAAGGAATACAAGGTCTGTTATTATAAAAAACAAATTTGCCTTCTCAAAGTAGGAGCCTTTACATTTTATCGAAGTATGATTACTTTATTCAGAAATCAAGAAAATACAAGCTAAAATGGAAATATTGTCACTTCTCAATGTACTGTAATTATTTTGCAGCTTAATACTTATAAAAAGAAGGAATGACATTGGTAAGATTTGTAGCATGGAGAACATATTCCCTTGTTGAAAGCAATGAAATCTTTCAGTTTTACGCCCCACAGTTATGCTATGTAGGCTACAGGAAATGGTAATTATGATTGAAAAGGTGGAATGAAGGAAGTGAGAGAGAACGGGAGAATCCTGAAATAGTCCAAGTACAGGGTACTTGTCCATCATAAAGCTCAATTGATGCGAGCTGGGATCAGGGACACACCCATGGGGATCCTCCGGGTCCGGAGGCCCCTAATAAATTCCTAACTCAACATATATTTGAACATTTGCTCAATAAAACTCTACTTGTTTAAGAGGGAAATAATTGATGTAAAAATGAAAATTCGATCTTACACTTCATCTGTACTCTGTCTCTTATAAAAATAATCTAGTTCCATCTTTGTTTCCTGAAATTACAGGTAGACTTATTTTATAATTTCTTATTGTCCTTTCGGGTGCAGAATAATACCCGTTTATAGTTATACCACATTGACTTGACACTTAGTCTTCCCTTCCGAGCGCTGCTATCGGCTGAAGGATTTCCACTCCCTTTCGCTAAGGCTTTCTCGCTTAACAACGACTGAACCTTCCTTATTGGCTCAACGCGTGGGTGTGTCGAGTGTGAGAGCTTTAGTTCGCAATTTTTGCCACGGCTCAAGACATTTTGGCACCACTATAGTATTACATAGGCGTTGTGACTTGTAATATTGGGCGCCTGTCAAAGCTTTGACCACTCCCAACAAAAATATTTGAGTGCGTGCCTGACTAGGTTCGAACCAGGGACACCAACTACGCTCCAAAGATGAACTCTCTACCACTGACCCAACGCGGGCCCCGTATAACATTTTGTTGTGTTAGATATGGGCACCAAAAATGGTATGAAATAGTACCGAAATGCAACGCAGGCTTTTGCTTTGAGTCTTTTAGTTCTTTATATAAAAATTACATTTTGTTATATAAAAATTAGATACATAAATTTAACACATTCAACACATGCAAATAAAACTTCATATAGGCGAGTTTTGCTGGCGGATCAATGTAATTAATTTGCGTAACTCATTTGATTTATTGTAGTTCTTTCTAAATTGTATTACCTTAATGTTTGATCAACATTTATCAAATTCTCTATGTAGGCTAAGACTGTTTACTACTTCCATTCTGTAAGTATTATGGAAAATGTTCACACAAACTTGGAGGATTATCAATAACATTATTGGATACATAATAAAATATTCCAAGGGATTTGTTTTCACACCTAACTAACTAATTCTATGGCCTATGGGACCAGGAGTTTCAATGCCGCGTTCACAAAAGTTATCCATTGACTTATGTCCTTAATTAACTGGATTCAATTTCTATTTTATATTTCTATTTCTGCTTGATCCATCTTACTATTGTCCTCCCATCTGCGCCTAGGTCTTCCTAATGGTCGTTTTTCAATTGGACTTCCAGTTAATACTTTGAAATCACTTCTACTACTTTCTTCCATCCTAGCTACATGACCTGCCCACCTGAGCCTCCTAGACTTAATGACCCCTAATAATGTTTGGTAAACGGTATAAATTACCCAGTTTCTTGTTATGCATTTTTCGCTATTCGCCAACTCCATCCCTCTTAGTGTTCGAATACTTGCTCTAGATTTTATTCTCAGATACTTTCACTCTGCGTTCTTCCCTCAATGTAATCGATTGTGTTTTATAATCATACAGTACAACAAGCTTTCCCGTGGAAATCTGATTTCTTAGAAACAGAAAAAAAAATAATAAGTTAGAACTGACTCATATTCTATTTTGTACAGAGGATTTTATTTCTGACTAATATTGACTTACAGTTCTCCCTTGCGGAATACTTATTATGCAATATTAAGAATCGTATAGGACAAAGCATTCAGTATTTGAGGCACCATTCATTTCATTATTTTACTTGCAGGGATCATTTTACCCACCTCTGCCTACATAACTTTCCAGATACTCTTATGAGTATTCAACGTTAAAATGAAACATAGAGTTTAAAATGAGATAGAGATACTGGGCCTTATGCAGAGTCGTTTTGACATATGATTAGTGACATACTAAAGGCCTGACTACTGCAGGAATCATATGTTAGTCGAGCTCTTTAGTATGTCACTAATCACGCGTCACAACGACTCTCCATAAGGCCCACTTTCTTCTAGCAGGAAATCAGGTTTAATATCTATACTACCAACAGTACAATCAGTTCATAATGACTCTCCTTAAATTACCAAAATTCTAACCTTTCCTATAAAATAAGACAATCGGTTTAAAGAAAAAGAACATTTAAATGACATGGGGATTTTTATCTTCCTTTACACTCCCTAAAAATTAAAAAATATTCACTTTTGGAAATTTTCCTCTGGCCTAGAGCCGAAAAGCTACAATCATGCCAAATTCTACGTCGACCAGAAGTATCCCCGTTATTTTATGTCAGTCAATTCATGTAGTTTTATATATAGATATAAACAAACAAATGCCACAAAGTGTTTCGATCTCAATCACAAAATATAATTTTATCTTGTAATTGCACTATTATAAGTTGCCCATATTTACGCCTTACTATTTATCATTTCATTTACTTATTCCTTCATAATACACATTGAAAAATATTATTCTTTCAATGAACGACCAAATCATTTTAATACAGCTTTCGTTTCATTACGCATTCTTTTTTCATTCTTTTACAGACATACACCAAAACATTTTTTTAAAATCTTGCTAACTGCAATTTTATTTTTCGTATAAGTGCATTTTCCCGAGCAGTATTATTTTGGTGAATAAATTTGGCTGTTTTTACAATGCTATAATACAAGGTGATCTTTTCTTACACTCAAGAAATTCATTTGGGTCTAGAATTTCTAACTGGAGTCCAATTTTCGTGCGGTTTGCAGCAAATGATCAAGGACGGATCGGAGATTTATTGTATTATGTTTACCAGTTTAAATTCATCCGGGATAGTATCCTCCACGCATCAAGAAAAACAGCAAATATTCGCCAGTGTACCTTACAATATTAGAATAAGGTTTTTGGATTATTGAAGAGAAAACAAATTAAGTATTAGTGGTAACACCCATAAATCATATGTTGAATAGTTATAGCTGGTTCCTTGCGACAAACGGCGGATACATTTTTTGGGCAACCTAAGGAGTCGTTAACTGACATTTTCCACAACACCCGTCTGCGGGGTCTCATGCTTCCCTGTCTCACTCAGAAGCTGTGTCTTCCAATTTATCCACTAGCGACCATAGTATGTTCCTGTATGGGACAGAACGCGAGGCAAATTTGTTTCTAATGCCCTTTGCGTAACAACAACAGATTCCGTTCTCCACGATAAATTTATGTTGCCCCAAAGAGTACACTACACTCAGTGTGTCCTGATCGTACTCACACAGTAACGCAGAACTGGCACAATTTCCAATACAACGACCCAGTTTCCTGTTTTTGACCTTGGCGTGGTTGTCATCTAGCGAAAGAAACTCAATTTTAGTTGATTTGAGTTGATTTTGAGTTTAACATCCCTTTCAACTATGTGAGACGGGATCTACTGATTAACGTGTAATCCGAACCACATGAGCTCCTGTCGAGGAAGAAAACTCGGATCTCCGTACCGCACCGCGCCTTATTACAATTGTAAAGTATATACACGAGCAAAAGTTCATCACACTTCCAATTTTCATATCCTGCAAAGTTAGACAACCAACAAAAGAGGTTAGGTTGGTTGGTTGAGAACCTCATAAGGCGTTCTGATAGTCCTCTAGTTTGTTCGAAAAATGTCAGTGTAGCAAACAGCAAGAAAAAACAGGAAAATAAAAAACATCGTAGTTTTTATTTATAAACATGTATTATTATTATTATTATTATTATTATTATTATTATTATTATTATTATTATTATTATTATTCACTTACTCATTAAAGCTAACAAGAATATTTTCTGGAGTTATATTACTGATTTCCGTGTGTTCGGAAAATGAAACAAAAAAGAAAAAGAAAATCAATCTAAGAAAGTAAAATCAAGATGTGCAGTGTGTGTTTATGTTCAATCTGCGAAAACCGCTGCTTCAATAGAAAACATGTCGTATGTGTCAAATATTTCAAATATTTTGTGTGCACATAACATGCGTTTGTGTAATTTAATCCCCAATTAATAATACAAGCATGTTTTTATTAGAAGCATATACGATATCAAAAGAATACTAATTCCCTCTTGTAATACGCCGTAATATATTATTCACTATCCCTTGCTAAATACTAAGTAATCGAGAATTGTAATTTTGTAAAGAAGAATAAATAAAAATAAAAACATAATCAAATATGAATATCGATGATTGTTTCGGATAATATTTCAATTGGAGATATTTCCACTTTCTTCATTACTATGTGCATGATTCTTGCAACTCATCTCTAAATGGAGAACTTTGACAAATAGAAGTCATCATATACCTCGCAAGAACAAATTCAATTTAAAAGTATTAAAGTGACATTGACGTTCAGTGGATTTGAACCCAGGTCTCCAGGATTTCTAACCTAGTGCCTATAACACCTTGACTATTCTTTCACTACGGCCGAAGTCTCCTAACTTGAGAGTTGTGTCAAGAAATGAGGGTCGGGAAGAGAAAGAATGGAAACAAAAGTTTGAATTTTAAAAAAAGTCAGAAATAAACGGAGAAACTTTCAGTTTGCCGAATGAAGGCTTAAGTAGCCAATTCTCGGTTAGGACAATGTTTTTGAAGAAATCTTGAGTGTGAAACAATATTCTTTTTCTACCATGGAGATCTATGTGTCTTAGTAGGTATTCAATTAATTACGTCCAAATCCAAAAGAAGCTTCTTGTGTGATAAAAAAAACATTACTATCTGTCACAAAGATTTTTGTCGCGGGTCTACATTGTCTTCCTGGAATAGATGTTATGAACAATCAGTCCATACAATATGCATCCACTTCGTAATTTAATTATGTTTTAACAAAGCAAATATGAATAAAATAGTTATTTACGTTTATTTTACCCTTGGAGTTCACACAAGCTGTAAAAAGATAAAAATCAGAACAAATCTTCATAGCTTAACACTTTACGTTAATACAAGAAAACAATATTCTTTTTCTACCATGGAGATCTATGTGTCTTAGTAGGTATTCAATTAATTACGTCCAAATCCAAAAGAAGCTTCTTGTGTGATAAAAAAAACATTACTATCTGTCACAAAGATTTTTGTCGCGGGTCTACATTGTCTTCCTGGAATAGATGTTATGAACAATCAGTCCATACAATATGCATCCACTTCGTAATTTAATTATGTTTTAACAAAGCAAATATGAATAAAATAGTTATTTACGTTTATTTTACCCTTGGAGTTCACACAAATAAAAATCAGAACAAATCTTCATAGCTTAACACTTTACGTTAATACAAGAAAACTATTACAACTAATTCCAGATATTAAGCTTGTTACATAAACTTCTGTGGTGTACTGTTGAGTGAGCAGTGGTGTAGTGAACAATTGCTGTGATATGCCTCCGGTCTCAACAAGCCTTTTATGTTCATCTTGACATTGTTTGAATGATTATTTCAGCTGTGCTTCAGCTGTGCTTTCCGATTTATCAGGAAATAACACTGGACCAGTGTAATTTAACAGTCTAGTACGAGTGCCAAGAAGTTTATTATTTATAGCATCCCGTGTTGTGTTTTTGCCATGAATAACCTACGGAGAAATACTGTGCGGCTTGCATTTGACAAGGCGACAAGAAATATCCGGCATTCGGTCTCGCTCATACAGACTTGGTTAATTAACGAGTTACAGTTATCAATCCACTATTTTGAAGCTATTCATCTTCACAATGATGATTATAGCTTGTATTTAAAATTCAAAGCGCAAGAGAATTATGGCATATTTATACGTCAACATTCGGAATCAATGGATTTCCGACATGAAAATGGAACAGTAAGTCAGGTCAAAATATCAAATGATAGTATACAATACACTTGTGTACACATTTTGGATGTCCCAGTGGAAATTAGTAACGATGAACTCAGTTCTGTGCTTTGCCTGTTTGGAAAAGTCATGTCAATAACTGAAGAACTGTGGTCAAATACATTCCCTTTCCCTATTTACAATGGACATCGTATTGTGTAAATGTGTTTAGGGGCTTTGAGATCCGACATTTTGCCACAATTTATACAGCTTTCGTGACGCCGACAAATCTCCTCCTGTTTTGTCATGTCCTCTTAAAACACTGCCATTTCTCCCTAGCCCTTTTCCCAACGCTTCGATAGTAATTCAGTATATTTCTGTGATTTTTCTCTCGCGCCGCCACTGTTCCTAATCGATTTGTACATGAATCGAATCTCCAGGTGAAATAATGCACAATTTCCTTTGACCTCCGACAATATTATTCGTTCTCTTGTTCTCGCTCGTTTGTTTTAGTCAGTCGCACTTTCGGCAGGCTATAGCTCGGGATTTCAGCATTTCCGAAATAGGTATCCGTCTCTCGAATCGCTCTCTATGTCCTTTTCTATTCTCCCGGCACGCTGTACCCAATGTTTCCGATCCCAACAAGTGCTGTCATATGAGCCCCCTTTGCACTGCTACAGTTCCCCCTTTGCGCCGCTACAGTGCATAAATCGAATCCATAGGTCAAATAATGCACTATTGCCTTTTCTCCGACAATTCGTTCTCTAATTCTATTCATTTTTGTTGTATCCTGGTACATTTTCGGCGGTCTATAGCTCAGAACCGACAAATTTTCGGACAACAAAATCACTTATCTTAAATCACTTCTTTTGTCATTCTCTATCATCCCTTGAAGTTTGACCTATCATTAAAGATACACCCTGTATATTGCATATTTGTAATCGCTGGAAACACTTTACCTTGGAAACTATTAAATATTGTGTATCGAATTGGATCACCGGAAGTGACTCACTCTGGGATCGATCGCTTCCCTTTAAGACGAGTTGTTGGTATACATGTTGTATGTGTGAAATCGTTGAAAACACATCACCTCTGGAACCTATATAAAATTCCGTGTACAGGAAGTTGTTGAAAATCACTATTACTGTACCCATCGCTTTCTTCAAGGCAACTTTAGCAGAGAGTTGAATCCAAAATGGTTATTTGGTAAACAACTATAATATTCACTTATATATGAAAAAAGTGATAACCGCTTAAAAAAAAGGTGTTCTCTCTTTTATAGTTTAATGCTCTCCATGGAGGTTTCCGTAGTCTTTACGACATCAAACAAAAATACAAGTAGATATAAACAGCTAAAGAAAAAAAATTCATGTCTTGTGCGAGGTTTAAGCGAACGACATTCACAGCGAGCGATCCACACACTAGACTACACAAATATAGTTACCCGCTAAAAAAGGAAAATTATGAATAATGACAGACGTAATTCCTTGACCAGGTAATGGCGACTGCTTTCAAACCAAATGCAGAGTATGAGAATTAAATTTTTCATATCTGTAGCTTGGTCTGGAGGAAAAAGTAAATTGTGAACGAAATTTTTAAGAACAACTCAAGTCATTAATATAAACTATGTCAAAGAAGACTTATCATAAGAGGAATATGAAAGACGATTTGAAACAAAGATAAATAACGTATAACTTTGAAAGTAAAGGCAAAGAAACCTATCTTAAACACAATAAAGATGAATGATCTGTTGCTTATTGATCATGGATCAGTGGGCAAGGCGCTCGTCCAGTAATTTGTAGAACCTCAGATCAGAACCACGGTGTGTAAGTTTTATTTTACTTCAGAATTTTCGCTGGTGATTTAGTCGGCGATTTATTATCTCCAAATATTTGAATACTTGAATGTTTCAATACTTGAACTATCAAAACTTCAGGAAAAAGTAATAGTAATAATTAGGGCCCGGATCTTGTTGACCTACAATTTTCTAAAATGTGACCTATAATATGACACTAAAATTCCTGTAAAATGACCCTAAAATTCCAAAAAAAATGACCTTAAAACTTCCGTTTTCTTAAACGTTTATTTCGTTAAACATTGACTTTTTTTAAAACATCCATTGGATTTTAATTAACATTTCTCACTCATATTCAGAAAGTTTTGTTTCAGTTAGTTGCAGTCCATTGATCGTTTATATCTATTGATTAGTCCATTGTACGGCATTGTAGGTACTGAAAACGTCAATTCACTCCGAGTTGAAACTAGGAAGCACTGTTTAACAATAAAAGTTCGCAAGTGTACACTACATGAGAATAATAGATAAAGACCCTGTTTAAAATCTTTGTACGCCTTCTAATCCATTTTTAGTTATTTACGTGACCACATCCTTTGTGTTCAACAACCCAAAACTCTCTGTTTGGCCACCTACCAACCCCGACTTTTCGTTAACCAGCTACAGCTTAGTTTTCATTAACTTGTTAAGAATGCAACTTTTCCACCCCGATAGCCAGGAAACAGGAAAAGATATCATTAAACTTCGTGTTTTTCCCATCTGTAAACAGTGTTCATTTCAAGAAGAAAGCCCATGTAGAAGAAAAAGAATAAAAAGACCATAAGTGACCTGAAAGTTACCTTAAAATATTAAAAAAATGACCTGAAACTTCAAAACGGCAAAAAGTGACGAAAAGTTGACCCTAAAAAAGATATTTTTAGAATCTAGAGTTGATTGATAACGTTTTTATTTGAACTTCCCTTGTCCTATGCGTAACAGAAAAAAGTTGACTTGTCAACAAGATCCGGGCCCTGGTAATAATAATAATTATCTCATCCAAGATTAAAAGTTAGGAGTTTATTATCACTCATGGCATACTATTACAAGCAAAAGGTTCACATTTGGCAGAACATTGCGCTTTGCTGTAGTGTTGCTCACGAGAAGAGTAATTTCTCATTTCGTCTCTAAAAGAAAACAAACAAAATCGAGACGAGAATTAACATTTTACATTTGAGACTGGACAAGGCTAACTCAAATTATCGTCTCGCTTTGTATATGTGAATCGAGACGAGACTAAAAGTATCGTTAACATTTCTCGTCTTATCTCAATTCTCGAAATGGTGTATGTTCATTCTTTAAGTATCAGTAACAATTGCTGTATAGAGTGAATCTTGTATGTTGTTTTGTTACTTTGAATTTTTGAACTGTGTGTAGGTATTATTGTAGGAAACCGTTTATAATTACTTCTTCACACTAGCGGATCCAGAAGGTTCGTTTGGGGGGGGCGGTCCGCTTCTTGGAAGATGAGCATAGCCTCAAGGTGAAAAGAATTTTACTTTGCAAGAATCTGACGCATATGAATGCGGAACTGGAGGGGGGGGGGGTAAACCTGATTAACAGATTCCATTTTGGGACTCGAATTTGTATATTTTTTAATGAAAGTATATTCCTTCTGTAGATTTAAATTAAATGCGCATTTTCGTTTCAGAGACATGGCGGTGTCATGATTCACTAGTCACTGCAATGTATCAGATGCACTGTCTTGCACAGTACTTGCACAAAAGAAAATACTGTATCGACGATGGCATTCATTTTAACGAAAGAGTGTACAATTTGCACTAATCATTTATATTTTGAATAACAGTTGAGGGACATCAATTGAAAAAAATTACACATTCGGTCTTCGCAAAAATAGATAACAAAAGTATACATGCATAAAGAATAATACAAAGTGTCAACAAATAACAAAAGACATTATGATATTTCTATGTACACTCATGTTCACAATGATTGTCGCATATCTATAACTGTCTTCTTGTACGAATATAATTTGATAATGATTTTGCAGGGTACTTTTGATACTGACACTATGTGTATAATCGGGAAATGTATATTTGTGGTAAATTTTACAGGAAAAGAATTATAAATACGAAAATTAGAATGAGTAAAACAAAATGTTGCTAAATGGACAAGGAAGTTTTATTTTCGTTTTATTGTTCTTATTTACTGTTCGTTTGACATGAAATTTGCCACCTACATGTCTTTGCCGATTATACACATACTAACATTATAAGAAATACCGGATGAATTTGTTATGAAATTATATTCCTACAACAACATATTTATAGATATGAGACAATAATTTTGGAGATGATTGTACATTTCTTGGTAGTAAAAATATACAATAATTAATTATAAAGTAATGTTCAATAGTATATGGCATACAGTTCCAAATTGTCCAGAATATGGGAGAGCAATCTTTACAGATTGCTTTCATTTCTGCTTGTATCAGATTTCAAAAATTGAAAATTGAAAATAAAAAAGTATAATAGCCCTATTCAAACTGAACTCCAAGGATGTTTAGTGGCTGTGTGATTATTCCCAGTGATAGTGATTGCCCGAACATGAATTTCGTGGCTTCCCCCCAAAAAAAGAATGTTATGGTTTTTGCCTTAAAAATACGACCTGCGCACTCAAGGGCACAGATCAAGTACAGGAGAATGAAATAGATACACTTCGTAATACATAATACTAATCCTCACTGTATTTAAACCTTGTACTGTACTACTAAGAGTAACCCAGAGCGACGGTTTGAAGTTGAACTACATCAGTAACATGTAAGGAAATGATTTATGAATATAAATCCTATATAAATATAATATATTGCAATACTCCTTAACCATATAAATCACTACAAAGGTAAATGCACAATTTATTCAATAAAGTACTGTAAATAATGTAATAACAAAAATATCAATAATAAACTTTCTCTTACCCGAAACTCAACAGAAATTTTGTCAGATCTAGCACGAAATGTTTATAAATTTTACATGAATTAAAATATGAATTAAAATTATGTAGAATCACAATATAAGCCATTATAATGTATAAATAGAAAAAAACTGAAAGATTAACAAAGCCTACAACAAAATGAACGAAAGATCACAAATGTAAAACCAAAGTGATGCTTCCGTTCATCACAGCACACAAACTATATTTCCTAAAACATACCGACTGGCGATATTATTTGACAATATCAGATATTTGAAAAAAAAAATGAAAATTTAATTTTGAAAAATTCTCACCTTTAAACGAAATTACCAAGAGAGAATAAAGTACATAAAACTTGTTGGTTTCCTTTCATCTCAGATATAATATGGACCCCGTTTGGTCTAATGGCTAATACGCTTGCCTTTGGTGCGCGTGACCCCGGGTTTGATTCCCGATGAGGGTGCAGTTGAACGAAAATAGTGGTTCGGATTCCACTATAATCAGTAGGCCCACGTCTTATTTAGCCGTCCTGGCACAAACGTGGAACGTTAAAAAACAAATGTCACATGTATAATATATAACTGTTCATTAAAAATATAATATAGCCTATATACCGGTACACATTTTTTTTACGATCGTAGTTGTGCCCTTTTGTTAGTTAAAGATTTTTGAAAAAAGCAATTTCAAAAACTTTCGAGTTCGTTCATCTTTCTTGATTTTGTTTGCGATTCAGATACGTCCAAGCAGTTCAACTTTATACTCAGACTGATGACTTTTGGGGAATACCCACGAGTTGAAAATAATTACGGCAAAAACCACGACGGGCGGAAACCACACAACGGCCTTAGTCACTTTGCAGTCCATCTCTGTGAAAGTTACAGCACAAACTCAAATCTACGTCCTTTCTTGTTACTGGCAAATCTGTCGATGACACAATCGTAATCTACGTTTGTCTCGGTGCGTATACAGTAGTGCCAGGCCGCTAAGTCAATCTGCACTCATCCGAGATCGTAGCCATGCCTTCAACTTTTTAGTGTTGAAAATGTTCTTTCGGCTGATGCTCTGTATAGGGTATTTTGTGCGACTACGCCGCTTTTGCAGTGGTATAATTCAATATGTAAAGAGAAAAAGCATTAGACCAGACTAGGAACACTGAGTTGGAAATTAGCTCTATTAGGTAATTTCTTAAATGCAGTTTTTACAAACATAATATAATTATAGCTATGCTTACAACAAGTAATTGTGTTTTCTAGCCTTCGCCTAGGTAGGGCTTCGCCCCCAAACCCACAATTTGCTCTACATACGGCCTCGCACGAAATAGCAAATGCTCCTACGTGCTATTGTGGCAGAATATTTCGCGTTCTTCCTTCTGTCTTTCATATAGAACTGGATTGAGCTAAAACTCTGTCATAAAATTAAACACCTAGAAAGGCATTTTAGTGAACCACCCCAAATCTTTTCCTTCCCTTCTATGTTAAGTAACAAAAACGCTCAAATACATGTTTATTTTAAATGAAAAAATAAACTATCAACATTCATGTCTGTAACCTTAAGGGATCCCGACATATGGGCATCCTTAAGGGATTCGGAGAGATGACCACCCCTTTCTTTCTTCGAATTCCAAGAAATCCTTCCCTAGTGACACACTACGTCAAAAACTCTTTATCTGCTGCCCGAATTCCAAGATTTTAGCTTCAGCGGTTTGGCCTGTGCGATCAGTTATTCACTCAGGACTTCGTCTTTTATATAACAGCTTGTAGCTTGTGTTATTTCCCAAGAAAAGATTAAGTGCCATTAAAAGTCACAATGAATCCCTGGTTCCTTCCTAATGTATCCGTGTTGAACCCCAAAAGTCACGGCTCTCTCTGTTGATGTAGTAGCTAGCGAACGTATCTTTGATACATGAGGTTATATAGTTTGATTCCCGGTGAGTGAGCATCGAACGCACTACAGTAGTTCAGATCAATACGTTAGGCGCCAAGCCAAATTTTGGGGGTATTTTGGACCACACTATTTGTGCATCAGAATTATGCACATGGCGGCCAACGTGTTAAACTCTAGTTCTCGTTTTGTAAAGCATCGCATTTGACAATCGACGTAACCAACCGAAAAGTCTCAGATTCAGAGAGTTTTTCGGTAAGGAGTGCTAAAGATTCTATATTTCTCTTTATTCAAGGTAAAAGTACTTGAAGTTTCGGGACCCGATTTCCATTTCCATATCCTTTTTCTAGAACACAATTTTAACATATACCTTTTTAGTTTAAAGAGTGAAACGTCTCACCCTCCTTCCTACAACTGTTCACCCAACGAATGAATCACATTCTTGCTCCTTTGGGGCTTATGTGACCGCCTCAAGAAACTAGGGACAGAAGTATTAACACTTCAAATGTGTCTGCATTAAGTGCCACACATTTTGATTAGACTCTCCTAGGCTTGTCACACAGATTGAATCGGTCGGGAAAAGACCATATTTGTATTTTCCAACGATAAATACAGGAAGTAAAAACCAGACCTTTTTGGGGGGGGGGCGGTCGCCCCCTCCCCCCTTGGATCCGCGAGTGCTTCTTCATATCCTAAAAGTTATTTTCTTGTATGTATTGAGTTTTCAGTGACATGCAGTAAGTTTTATTACAGTTAGGGCAATTTTAGGGCAACATTAAGAATTTATTATTATTATTATTATTATTATTATTATTATTATTATTATTATTATTATTATTATTATTATTATTATTATTATTACTGAAGGTTTGTGAATTTAATGATTCATCTTGTTCCTCAAAGATTAAGTGCTTTCTCTATGGTTTTCAGTTTTTGCACACTCAGGTCTGGAGCTGGTGTACCTGGATCTATCCCAGCTCGCGCCCTGTGTGCTTTCCGCTGGACAAACGCCGTGAATGTAGGTTTTTTCGGGGTTCTCTTTCCTGACACTTTCTTCATTCCAATATTTCTTTAATTATCATCATCAACATGGTGATGATGAAAAATGAATGCAATGGTGGGATGAAGTGGGAAAACCACGGAGTTTGTCCACCACAAGAAAACCATCTCAGTCTTGTCCTCTCGGGAAGTTCCATCTTTTCTTATACATCACAAATTATTCTTGTGACTTCTGCAGCACTAGATCCTCGAATAAACTCGAAGGAATAAAATGTGTCGGAAGTATTAGTTTCTTTTCTACTGTGGTTGACATTTCATACTAAATAGCCTTGAAAACGAGCTGTTAACAACATACAAACTCTGTTCGCAACAATCAAACTCCAAAGTGAAAACAAGCAATTGAATATCGAGAAACAAAGGCGTCACATGCAGTGCTGCAAAACCAACGAATAATGACTTGAACTTTTGCACCTACTTAATATTTCACAAATACTTAGTTTGTTGTTGTTGCTGTTGTTGTGTGTGTTAATTCTTTACTTAGGCACTTCATAAACAACCAATGTAAACATATTTGAGGTATTCGGTGTTTGGAACGAGTTCTGGCGAAATAATATAACCTTTGAACCATTTCTTCATACTGTTTTGTTGTTTTTTCCTGTTCGTTAATATTTTTCCGTGTAAAATGGCAAAGTTGTGCTGTATCCAAGAATTTATTATTTCACTAAATAACATCAACTAATGACCTCAAATTCAGCGACTCTAATGGATAGGCCTAATATCCGGTTCACTTGATCTCGTACTCATCCCCTATGAAATTTAAACTCAATTGAATTTGCTATCGAGAAAAATAACAAAACTCTCTCTCATTTAATTTCGGATTCGCCGAATCTGAGTACAATGAATCTCTAGCTCTCGTTATTTCTTATCTCTACCGACCTCAAGGGGACCAGTAGTAACTTAGACTCATATCCAACACATCAATGAAATGTGATCACATTCGCATCTAACTTCAATGAAACTATTTCTCTCATTATTTCTTATCTCTACTGATCTCAAGGGGACCAGTAGTAACTTAGACTCATATCCAACACATCAATGAAATGTGATCACATTCGCTAACTTCAATGAAACTATTTCTCTCGTTATTTCTTATCTCTAGTGATCTCAAGGGGACCCGTAGTAACTTAGACTCATATCTAACACATCAATGAAATGTGACCACATTCGCTAACTTCAATGAAACTATTTCTCTCGTTATTTCTTATCTCTAGTGATCTCAAGGGGACCCGTAGTAACTTAGACTCATATCTAACACATCAATGAAATGTGACCACATTCGCTAACTTCAATGAAACTATTTCTCTCATTATTTCTTATCTCTACTGATCTCAAGGGGACCAGTAGTAACTTAGACTCATATCCAACACATCAATGAAATGTGATCACATTCGCTAACTTCAATGAAACTATTTCTCTCGTTATTTCTTATCTCTAGTGATCTCAAGGGGACCCGTAGTAACTTAGACTCATATCCAACACATCAATGAAATGTGATCACATTCGCGAACTTCAATGAAACTATTTCTCTCGTTATTTCTTATCTCTAGTGATCTCAAGGGGACCCGTAGTAACTTAGACTCATATCTAACACATCAATGAAATGTGACCACATTCGCTAACTTCAATGAAACTATTTCTCTCATTATTTCTTATCTCTACTGATCTCAAGGGGACCAGTAGTAACTTAGACTCATATCCAACACATCAATGAAATGTGATCACATTCGCTAACTTCAATGAAACTATTTCTCTCGTTATTTCTTATCTCTAGTGATCTCAAGGGGACCCGTAGTAACTTAGACTCATATCTAACACATCAATGAAATGTGATCACATTCGCATCTAACTTCAATGAACCTATTTCTCTCGTTATTTCTTATCTCTAGTGATCTCAAGGGGACCCGTAGTAACTTAGATTCATATCTAAAACATCAATGAAATGTGATCACATTCGCTAACTTCAATGAAACTATTTCTCTCATTATTTCTTATCTCTACTGATCTCAAGGGGACCAGTAGTAACTTAGACTCATATCTAACACATCAATGAAATGTGATCACATTCGCTAACTTCAATGAACCTATTTCTCTCGTTATTTCTTATTTCTACCGTCCTGAAGGGAACCAGTTCTCACTTATTCGCATATCGAACATATTAATGAAATGTGAGGACATTTGCTGACTACAGTGAAACTCTTTGTTCACTTAATCTCTCACTCCCTAAAACTCAACAATGACTTCGAACACCCCGACTCAAATGAAGCTCGTACTCAACACTTATAGTACTGACCCCCCACCGATGACTTTAATGATGCATTTATTGACTTGATCTTTCGATTAGTCGAACCAATTTGAACACATGTTATTACAAATGAAGACAAAAATACCGTTATATTAAAGAAAGGTTTACGTAAGGGGAAGTGAGAGACTGAGAAAATATACAGATTGCTATTTAATTATTCTGGCAAGTGTAATCTACTTCATAATTAACTTTTCCTTTTTATTAACAGAACTTTACGGAAGAGAAAATCAAAACTTTCTGACTTCTATGAAAGCTTTGTGTTTTCCGATTCCTTGGTCGCACACAAAAAAGAGTCTTCGTTTTTGCTTTTCTCTTTGTGTATTGGATTATAAATTATTGTTAGTATCTTGTAAAAAAGCAGTCCCAGCTTTTCTCTCCAGATCCTAAAGGTTTCTATAATGCGATTATGTAAAACCCTCTTTTTAAAGATTAAAAGTCAATACAAGTTTCCACATATACTAACTAAAGAGCATTCATTGTCTTTTTTGTAGACATTAAGTAACTTAGAAATGAGACGAAACAAGACTTTATACCTATATTTATATCTATCTATCTGTATATCTATCTATCTATCTATCTATCTATCTATCTATCTATCTATCTATCTATCTATCTATAGCACCAAGAGGTCTCTGTGTAACGAGCTGTAGACAATAACTATTCGCATTTATATGACATTTTTCTTGGTCTCTAAAGTTACTAGAATGGTTATCTACATCAGTTTAATGCGTTTCACAACTCCAAATAATATATTCAATGTATATAGTAATTTTTTGGCCAAATAGAATATGCATCTTTTTTTACTTTGAATTACATATATATTATTGTTTTGTCTTTTTATACTTAAATAAGTTCATTTTATATTGTTATAATTGTAATGAGTCCTATCTACTACGTTATCAACCCTCAAACAAAAAAGTTGGTTATTCTGAAGACAAAAAGTGGAGGTGTTTCATTATATTCTATCTGGACTTCTTTTTCCCAAAACAGAAAAATGTATTTTATATTTTAAACCATTGTTTTGTCTAAAGTATTTAGAATTTTCCTGTGAAATTCCAGGGTTTCATAGCTCTTAGTCTGGTAAACCATCAC
Organism: Thermobia domestica; assembly: GCF_964235325.1. Classification (NCBI taxonomy): domain Eukaryota; kingdom Metazoa; phylum Arthropoda; class Insecta; order Zygentoma; family Lepismatidae; genus Thermobia; species Thermobia domestica. The sequence goes on along the minus strand of NC_137454.1, from coordinate 41,339,007 downwards.
AATAATTGACTTTTCCCTTGCTCTAAAATTGTGTGTTTTATATTTAAAAAACTACATTTTCGGCAATTATCAAGGGTTCTTTGTAACCAAAATAGCTATATTACATGTTAAGTTCTTTTTGTGTGTATGAACTTTATGCATACATTTATATATGGGCTAAGCATTTCTTGTAATTACTTTGACAAAATATGAAAAAGGAGAACTAATAATTTTCGAAGATATTTGCATATCTATATTGTTTTTCCAAGTGGTTTCTAAGTAACTTTTTGAAGTTGCCAACCTTATGTGTTTTCGACCTACGATACTGACGAATCAGATAATTCTCCCATCTCACGTGACCACTAGTGCGTTGTTGTTTGACTGTGAACTTCTCATTCAAGACATGGAAACATTGAGTAGATAGTATTTTTTGAAGCGCAGCCAACATTACGGATTTATCTTAACCAATCAAGAGCGGAATGTTCAGTGGGGAGAGGGAAACTAGTTTCAGTTGTATTTTGATGACTAAGATTAGTGGCTGCAGTTTCTGGCGCGCGGGGAAGGGGAAAGGGGTGGCGGAGTGGGATGGATTTTTAAGAGCTTTTAGAAGGTAGGAATTAGACGCTTGAATGAATCTTTTGATTCTCATTAGTCATAAATTTTTCAGGGACAAGCTTTTTAAAAATAGACTCTCTTTATGCTGTTGAATATACAGTAGTACTGAAAGTGAATGTATTTGATAGTAATATAATAATAGCGTTAAGTAAAATCGGAAGATTGCATATTTATATACGTATATATCGTCTGTGTATTTCAAAATAACTGAAAAAAAATATTGAAGATTAAATGGAGGAGACTGTAAGAAAACACACGGACACAAATAAATATCTGAGAGCACCCGTACATTGCTTTTAAAGTGAATCGGGTAATCTCTATAGAACTGTGATATTTCCAAACTCTGGTATTAATTGAAAGTGGTACACCCGAACCGAATATTCATTTTTTTCTGAACATTGTACATTTAGGTCAGATTAGGGTTGTACTTTAAAAATTTAAAACACACTTGTGTTGAACATTTTTGTAGAAAAATCTTCGATCTTCCTTAAAGGTATTTTAAACGTTTGTCGAACAGATTAATTATAACTAATGTTTCAACTGCCAAAGATTAATCTTAGCCATCTGCGCTTTCATTTCAAGAAGAAGAGAGTTCATTTCTAATAAAATTAAGAAAATTAAATAAATAAATCTGGTAGTCCCAGTAACTTTGTGGATCAATGTAAACGAGATTATTGATCCATGGATCAATTTGACACACGACTAGTGTTCCAAGGTTCTTCGAATATAGCATAATATATGACTGAAAATTCGAAAGTTTCACGTATTCTTGTGGACCACCACACTTTGACAGACTTTAATAGCTGTTTTGAACAGAATTGACAGTTGTTTTCATTGTTGACCTTTTTTGCCTTTTCTGCCATGACATAATAGAACTGAACACGAAGAAGAACTCTGTCTAGTTGTACTTTCGAGAGTAAACTGTTTGCCTGGTGTAGCAGAGTTTCTCTGACTCTCATTCTCTCTCTGTCTCTATTTGTATGTAAATATGTGTGTCTGTATCTTGTTTGAATGCTTCCATCCATCATCATTTTTGTTTTTGTTGTTTTTGTTATGGATTGTTTGACGGAAGTGTAATGAAAGCGATTAAAGATAATTTCAATGATTAATTAGTTTTAGTTAAACCATATAAGAAAAATTAAATCCCGATAATTCATATGTGTTATTTCTCGGAATTTTTGGAAGGGGAAATTCATTAATATACCTTAGGAGACAATAAGAGGAAAATACATACTTACCTGGAGTCAGACTTCAGTTCATTCAAGCGCTAGCTACGGAAACGTATCAAACTTGGCACTAAAAAGATTATTGTTTGCGAAAAATAAGTAGCGTTGATTAAAGCAACAGAGAGATGAAAATGAAACCATGCAATGAGATTGGTGAAGGAATACAGTAATTGTGAACTGAATAAATTGATAACGGAAGAAAAATGAAATAAAAATTATCAACGTAAGCAGCAGATATCCAGCAATAGCTAAAATAGACTATCCGAATTATTTCATAACTCACCACAAAATAAATTAAATTGATCAAGTGTCAATCTCTTATTGTTTTACTTATAAACCCATTTCCTCTTTGATAGTCTGTTTTCTTATGACTAGAGTCCCGGATGTTTATTTGCTTAAATTACCAAAAATCATGTATTTATTTATGTGCTTGTAATGTTTAAATGTTAGGGATGGTATCGAAACGAGACTTCATACAGTGTCGGTCTCGTCTAGGTTGATAAATAGCGGTCTCGGTCTCCATCTCGTCTCGAGTCAAAAATCGCCGTCCCGATCTCGATCTCGTCTTAGTCAACACAGAGATGGTATCCAAACGAGACGAGACGAGACTTCATAAGTCTCGGTCTCGTCTTGGTTGATAAATAGCGGTCTCCATCTCGTCTCGAATCAAAAATCGCCGTCTCAGTCAACAGATGCTTGTCTCGATCTCGGTCTCGAGGACCAAGTCTCGGTCTCGTCTCGAAAGTCTCGAAATAAATAGTGTGAAATTAAAATTGTGAACGTATTATAATCGTACAGTCTGCCCTTTCCGCTTCTTATTTTTGCCTTCATTTTTGAAATAGAATTGTGGTATGGTGAACCTCTTCATACCTGATTTGCTAGAGCTAATGCTTTCCATGCGTGTATTCCAGGTTCAATCGTCAGTGGGTATATCATTCCTGGGATAAAACCTAATAGTAAGCCATATTTACTTTCAGCAATAGACTTTGTCTCATACAGATTCAGAAAAGCTATAAAATTAAACTCTATTAAATTAACTCCAGTAGTATACAGTAGTTTATTTACTCCCTTTAAATCAGAATTATTCAATTTCTCCTAACGGATAACGCAACATATAGCAGCATGAATGCATTTAATCATACCGAAATTGAAATTTTACAATATCTCATTTATTATCAAATACATTCTGCTTTGACTGTCATTTTAAAAATAGAATATTGTAGTATACCAGTATTGAGAAAATGACAATATAACGTTCATTATCTGAACAAATAGGGTAAATTATTATATATTTTGTTTCAAATTGATCAAATGCTTTAATACCGTTTCACATCTCCGTGTTTAATTGACACTTTATAACACAAAATTCCCGAATCTGTGGTGGGAGCTACGGCACTCATCTTTGCTATGTGTGTTCTTGGGTTGGATCACCAAACAAGTTAGATTCAAAGTCCAATGTTTCGCATAGTTCGCGTCTCACTTTAAGTACAATATTTCTTATACAAGTCCATAAGATTGTTTTGCATTACATAAGCATATATCCAGTGCCGTAACTAGGCAAGAGCAACTGGGGCAATACCCCGAGGCCCTCACCCATAAGGGTCTAGGAAAAACCAGACACACCTACAAAATTTCTACTCTAAGAATTTAATAAAGGATAATAATGTAATAATATAAGTCTAAAAGCATCCTACTACTTTGTAACTACTTAGTATAGTTTGAAAAACAGTACTATAGGTCCTAGTTAAGGAACCGGTCTTTCGCTTCTCCTGTAAAATTACGAAATTATGACTTAGTTTAGTTTACCTCTGAGGTCCAGATATAATAAATAATCACCATAATCATAATCAACCATTGTCAATCCATTACTGGATGAAGGTCTTTCCAGGTTTACTCCACAACTATCTATCTTGGGCAATTCTTTTCCAGGTTACTCCCCAGTGGTTTTGGGCGTTTTCTAGGCTGTTTTTATCTCTTGGGGTCCAGTCTAGAATTGTTTTCGTCCATCGATCATAATTTCTTCTTGCAATACGTCCAGCACATTTTCCAGCTCATGTTAAAATTGTTTCATTAGTACCATTTATTAGTTGCCAAATAATTTATTTCTATATGTCTGGGCTACAAATAGCTCAAGTCCGTTACTTTCGGAGCAGAGACACGCTACTTTTTGATCTTCGGATCTTCAAACACTAACTGAATGATTTAAATCAACACAATGTGAGGACCACCATTTCGTCTAGCGGCTAGTATGCTTGACTTCGGTTCGTGTGGTCCGGAGTTCGATTCGTAGTGGGGGTAAAGTTGAACGACCGAAGTGGTTCGGGTTCCAATATAATCAGTAGTTGCACGACTCCTTTTGTTGCCCTGGCATAATCGTGGGGACGTTAAACTAAAACAAAAAAAAAAAAATGAACACAATGTGTATTACTAACCGTAAGTCCTTGAATAATTGCATATAGCTACATGGTATGGATTGATTTTCAGGTGGTCGCTGGTCAAACTAAAGCAAGTGAAATGTATTTAGGGTGTAATTAGAACTTTTAATTAAGCACGATTTTAATCTAAAGTGTACACTAGGCCTAAGGCTTAGTGGGAACAACTAGTATTACTGAAAATTTATGACTTATATTTAATTTCAGTTACAATTTGCATTTACATGTATTGCTGGAACGAAAACTTTGACATTAACATTATAAGTATTCCGAAGATTATGAAAACAGTCTTCTTTTGAAAGCACTATAGAATACACTATTGCACTATAAAACAAATAAAGAGTAATTTTAAAATATTTTATGCTTAGCTACGTTATTTGCACAATATTTATATTAATATTTAGCAATTTATTTCTGTGGGCAACAGTGCTTAAAATAATGTAACTACGACTTGTAATTAAAACCAGAGATACGCGTAAAAAACGATAGTTTACGTTTACGTGTCAACTATGCGTAGACAATGTAAACAACGTAGACTATGTAGAATATGTCAACAACACCTAATTTAATATGGCATCGTGGACAATAAAGGAGCTTTATTTTGTCGTTACCTTGCGAAATTGCGTACAAAATAAAATGCCTAGACCAGAGAATAGTAACTTTCGAATACTTAGTTTCGTCTTGATGAAGGAAAATGAAAAATATTATGCATTTTTAAAATATGCAAGAAAAAATTGACAAATACAGTAGATTCAAGACTGAAAGCCCACAGGTGCGAATTAGTTTTGTAAATCTATTATATAAAAGAGAACGCACAAATCCTTTGTTAGCTCATCACGCTAATACGGCTGAACCAATTTCTTTTATTTTTGGGGGGTTATTAGGATTTGGACCCTAGATGGTTTTTATCATATCACTTTAATTTTTAATTACCAGTGTCTTGAGATAATTGACCATTCAAGTGTCCATACGTACAAATCCTTTGTTATTAGTTCATCATAGGTAAAAATAAACGTATTTATATGCAACCCGCATGACCGTGTCACTCGGCGGGTTAACATAAATGACAGGCGCTATAATGTTAACATTTACTGCAATTTGAAAGCGAAAAAGTGAAAATTATCTAAGTAACAAAGTTTATTGCGTTCCGGGGTGACCGCAGCGAAGCGGGTCACTCGGCGGGTTAACATAAATGACAGGCGCTATAATGTTAACATTTACTGCAATTTGAAAGCGAAAAAGTAAAAATTATCTAAGTAACAAAGTTTATTGCGTTCCGGGGTGACCGCAGCGAAGCGGGGTGAACGCTGCTAGTTTCATTATAAATGCAGTGCTCGAAGTGGAAAATCTAAGGAAGTGGTATGTGCTGAGCAGATTAAACATACAGATTAGATAATTCCCTCTACTTTTTATATGTTAGTCGTTTCTCTAATCTTTCGCTGCACCGAAGCAAAAACAACTGAATGAGGAAATATGAACAAACGAGCAACGAAATTGTTCCTTTTGATAGTGGTTGTCTACATAGTCTACACGGGAAAAGGTGTAATGTAGATTACGTATAGATTACAGTAGACAATCGCGTAGACGTAAAATTATAGTTTACAGCACATCACTGATTAAAACCACCAAAAACTATTGTTGTAATGTTATAGAAGCAAAGGAAAGCAACAATCATTATAAAAATTTAACACAAATACGCCATTTTAAGCAGTATAACAATCACTACGCATGTGTTTGGTATCTCTGAAACGGTTTGAAATAATAAGTGTTGTAAATGGCATTATGATCATTCAAGTCTCTGGAAGCATCTACATGATGAGACATGATATGCCAGCACGTTTTCAAAGTAAAGTCTAGATAAAATTAAATTTTCCACTTTTTATAACTTTGTTCCTTCATTCATTCCAAATACATTACACTATAATAATAGTATTTGACGCTAAGATACAATTGATGCGCATTGCAGCGTCCACGCCATTTGAGTTATTAGAGATCTCCAAAATGTTGATGTTAGTGATACTGCATTGTCCTTTGTTACACTGAATAATGTACGTGGTATTGTGGTTGTATTTTAATATCTAAATTAGAAATATGCAATATCTTACGCAGTGCAATTTGAGAAAATACAATTTTATTTTGCGTTAACAACATTGCTAGGTTATCTACTGGTATTGCAGCATATCTAGAAGAATTTCCCTTGAATATTTCACACATCTTATTACAAAATTTCAGCATTATATATAAATATCGCCAAAGGGAGGACTATAGTGGCCATAGACCCTTTGACGCTCAGATATACACTCCATAAAGTGGTCTTCAATCCTACTTTCTTTACACTGGATAAAACGTCAAACTATGGTTTAGCCCCTCCCTTGATCATATCCTGGATCCGCCACTGTATATATATATATATATATATATATATATATATATATATATATATATATATATATATATATATATATATATATATATATATAGACTGTTCTATAATTCATAATTCGTGTGTAATTTTCTACTGCATTCGGAGAAGATGAATTTTTCACACTATTAATGTAAAATTTGGCACTCTTATTGAAACATATCTGATTTTTTTGAATTTCCAAAGGAAATAAGAGAACATTGCTGTTTAGCTTGCCTTTTGGGGGTGTAAACACATAAGTTCATTTTCCTTATGTATTTGCTACAAAATGCAAAAACACTCATTCACAAAGCTAATAAAGCCGTCTCAAACATTATTTTGGGAAGGCCACCTTTTTGGGGTGTAAGGGGCGTAAAAAGGGTGGGTGATATGTTAGCAAAATCTCAAAATTTATTTCGGAATGCCAGCAAGCGTCAGATTAATCACGAATGTCACAGTATTAATGCTTCAGTGCTCCTTACATGTAAAAATGACTTATAATGGAGCTACCACCTTCTTTCAAAAAAAATAAATAAATAAATAAATATCCTTAGTAGGGACTACGGAAAGAAGGTATTTTTTGTTAATTAATGTGAAATTTGGCGTCATTTTAGCAAAAAGTTATGGGTTTTCACATCCGGAATGTTATTTTGGTAACGCATCGTCCATAGGGGGGCATAGGGGGCTGAATAAAAGTAAGTACATTTTATCTGTCTTACACTTAGATTAATGAAATCTTTAAACAATTTAGTTAATGACGACTGAGCCAAAAAAGTGTTGTTCTAAAAAAGGAATAATATGTTTTCTTGGGTTTATGGTATAGCGTTACTCAACCTGATCCTTATTCCTCGCGAGACATTTGTTTTTTTTACAACTATGTGTCCATAGTAACGATTTCCTGACGTGCTTACATGTGCAGTATATGAGTAAGCTACTGCGTAGAAAGTGGGATCAAACAGTTATTGTGTAAGATGTAGGGAAAAGATACCGTACGCTTTTTTATGAATGAAGAAAACAATATTGAGGTCATCTATAAGACTTATAATTTTTAAAATTTTACTTCTCATTAAGATTTTTTCGTTCGTGGTACCTGCGGCAGTTTCCATATTCATTGTGTGTTCTATTTCGACCTGGTTTGCTTAAATGTGCAGAAATATGCTGGTGACTTGTATGTGTGATTTTATGCTATAAGAAGAGTCCAATTTGTTTTTTTGAAACACAAAAGTCTTTGATTATATTCCAGTGATGCCAAAACAACGAAGCTATATCCTCAATCTGGTACACTGAAAGACGATATTCATTTACACTAGATTCGAGAGTTTTAAAATATCAAAACATTCTTCTAAAATAATGTCAAATTGCACATTAATTGTAAAGCATATTTATTTACCTTCTTCCCGTACGTTCCTGCTAAGGATATCTATCGTAAACTATATGATTTTTGGAAGGGTGGCTGTAGCCCTATAGAGTCTATCAGACATTGGCACATGCAAGGAGCATCGTAATATTAATTTTATATCAATTGTGATTAATCTAATGCTCTCTGGAATTTCCAAAATAACATTTGAAATTTTTATAAAGATCCACCAAATTGTGTTTCGCCCCCTGTGCCCAAATAAGGCGGTGCGTTAAAAAAAATAACATTCGAGATTTCATAAATGCATATTGTTTGCTACAATGACGCCAAATTTCACATTAATTAACAAAAAACTACCTTCTTTTTGTATGTCAGTAATAAGGATCTTTATGGTGATTTGTTTTCCTTTTTATAGAAGCGGGCTCTAGTCCCATATAAGTCACTAACCATGCAAGGAGCATTGGAATATCAATTCTGTGACATTTGTGAATGCTCACTGGCATTTCCGCAACAAAATTTGGATTTTTTTTATAAAGATCCATTATCTGATGCTTCACCCCTGTGCCCCCCCTAAGGCGGTGGTTACCAAAATAACATTCCAGATGTGAAAACTCATAACTTTTTGCTACAACAACGCCAAATTTCACATTAATTAACAAAAAATACCTTCTTTTCGTAATCCCTACTAAGGATTTTTTTTTTTTTTTTTTGAAAGAAGGTGGTAGCTCCATTATAAGTCATTTTTACATGTAAGGAGCACTGGAGCATTAATACTGTGACATTCGTGATTAATCTGACGCTTACTGGCATTCCGAAAGTAAATTTTGAGATTTTGATGACATCACCCTCCAGCTTTTTACGCCCGTTGCACCCCAAAAAGGTGGCCTTCCAAAAATAATGTTTGAGACAGCTTTATTAGCTTTGTAAATGAGTGTTTTTGCATTTTGTAGCAAATACAACTCATTTGCCCCAAAATCTTTACGAATAATTATTGGAGAAAACTGCTTCCAAAATTAAACATTGAATCTCCCATAAGGAAAATGAACTTCTGTGTTTACACCCCCAAAAGGGGGCTAAACAGCAATTTTCTCTTATTTCCTTTGGAAATTCAAAAAATTCAGATATTTTTTAATAAGAGTGCCAAATTTTACATTTTAATATACATACATACACACACACACACACACACACACACACACATATATATATATATATATATATATATATATATATATATATATATATATATATATATATATATATACGGTGTCTCAAAAGTCACCTGACATAGGGTAACTCTGTTATTATCAGAGTTACAACAAAATGTAAGAGGGAAAACCGTCTCCAAATATGACGTTTTCAATCTAAAGTGAAGGATTTTTTTTTTTTAATCGGACGAGCCGTTTGGGCTGTACACTCTTTATGCGCCAAATGTTAAATGAAAATGCAACGCTGCTATTTACTTGGACCCATAACATAAATAAATAAAGTTACTGTCTTTTATGCTAATGTGTCGATGGCCAGTCTCCATTTCAAACAGTCAACGCCTATGAGAATATCACATTTATCTCAGCGACCGCCAAAACTATGCATTTATACTAATAGCGATCATTTTGGATTATTATTACATGTCTCGGTACCAGCTCGCAGGTGGCTACCAGCCCGCATACAATGGTAGCAGAATTTGAAAGTCATCGCTAATGGAAGTGTCACAATTGATATCAGCGACCGCGAAAACTATGATCGGTCATTTTGGACTAATATCGGTCATTTTTTATTATTTTTACACGTCTCGGTATCCCATCCCCGTAGGCGAATGGAATGAATTTGGAAGTTAATGCGATTGATCTCAGCGACCGCGAAAATGATGAATTCAACACTAATATCGGTCATTTTCTACTGCTTTTACATGTCTCGGCACTCCCCCTTCTTGAGACCCTCTGGTTCAAATTATTTATATATATATATATATATATATATATATATATATATATATATATATATATATATATATATATATAAAACGCTTCGTCTTGGTCTAGAGCCTGAACCAAGGTACCTGTGACCAAAATTTGGCCACTTTCGGTCCACCCTGGTCCCCAGGCCGCACACAGGCACACAGACAGACATACAAACAAACAAACTTTATATATATATATATATATATGGAGAGAGAGAGAGAGAGAGAAAAGGCTATATACATCAGCAGTGGATTATGTTTCGGGAGAGGTTTGAGAAACGGATAAGAAACATTTATGTTATACGTGCAATGCGAAAAAATGATCACAAATTTATTTCAGGAGGGGCTTGAGCCCAATAGCCAACCCTAAATACGCGACTGTACATCAGTCAACAATTCCCATATTATCTAACATAGGAACGAAGCAAATTTTGAGTAAAGGCAAGTTTAATAGCTATCAATATTCGAGACGAGACGGAGACTTTTGAAACACACCTAAGTCTCGTCTCGGTCTTGTCTCGATTTTTGAAGATCTGTCTTGGTCTCGGTTATATAAAATCTGTCTCGGTCTCGTCTCGGTACATTGAAGTCCATCTCGGTCTCGGTACTATACCCTAGGATACAAAATGACACAATGAGCATTTAATAACTAAATTAATTTCACAAAAGGATGCTGATGGAGTTCAAGAGGTATCGCGTCTGACTACGAATCGGCAACTTTGGTTCAATTTCTGGTTGATACTTTCTTCAACAATCCCATGGTCTGAGGTACACTGTGTACACACTTTTATCAAATTAAGTACCATGGTGCCCTTATAGCTGCTGGATATATTGAAAGGTAAAGGGAGTCGAGCGTGGGATTAGCCAACCAATCCCTCTCTGTCTATAGGTTGAGAATCCTGATTCGCTACTTCCTGCTATACGAAATATTGTTTATATTGAGACACTGTTCCATAGCCGCCAAAAACAGAATACACCAACTTGAGTAGTTATTGATCATTGTAATAAGTACCAGTATTTTATAGTGTCTACATATAGTAGTTTACAATAGATAAAAAATAAAAACAATTAGATATAATTTTCTTTAAAAAATGTAATAAAAAATAAAAAAAATGTTTATGCATGATTAAACAGAGAAACATGGGGCGCTCGTATATGTGCACCACTCCTTTAGTGTTAGCACCATGATAGAACGGAGTTATGGCTACAAAACGTACTAAAATATAATCCTAAGTTTGCTTAATTAATATAGACTGATATAGACGCGTTTAAATTATCTTAAGCAATCTTATGAAGTTCAAGCTTTATAGCAGGGAAGTGTTATAATAACGGGGCCAAAATCATTTTAGTTAATACCGGTATGTTAAAATCAAAGATACCTATTTTATGGAGATATGTATCTTACTTGTGCTGGTAAAATTTCCGCAAATTTTGAACCCATTAGAAATATTTCGGAAATATAGTCAAAAACCAGAAAATATAACTTAAAAAACGATTTCTTTGCCTGATGTTAATCTTATTTGCTGTAACGTGTCTGCAGCGTACATACAATGTATTTCGCTGGCAGGAAAAATACTTAAAACAACATGTTTTAATTTTACCTTATAGTTTTCTGATTTCTGCTAAAAATTTCTCTTTATTATTTGTATATTTTTTGAACAACTCAGAAAGAGAGATGATTTTATTTACACATACATATACACCGCACAAGTGTAAATTTGAGCAGCGAGAAATATATTAAAGAATTTAACATATTAAACTTCCATTCGTTATTATTACAGACATGTTCAAATAATCAGACTCAACATTCAGTTTCTGAATATTTTACTGTTCTTACAATATTACGTGAGAAAATACGTTCGAACTTAGTCCAAATTACTACTTTGTAACTCTGTCCTAATTTCTAGTGCGTGTGGCATATGCTTTTCAATATCAATAAAACATGCATACGTAACATTCAAATATAATTACTATAAAGTATGTATATCCAAATTGGAAACAAAAAATAAAATGGGATTCTTACAAGAAAATTATCTCTCACGCAAAGATTAATATTTCTTATGAAGACTTATTCTTTATTAAGTCTTTTATCCTTTGTGGCATCCCATGTACGAGTTTAGCACATTTAGCCTTCAAGTCAAGATTTTGCCTTCAAGTCAGATACCACAAATTTTTGATCTTGATCAGTTGAAGTTTGGTTCTAATGTGCTTCTTCTCTAGCTTTTCTTTCATGAAGCTCCAAAAGTTTTCAATCGGGTTCATATCAGAACTAGTGCATGGCCACGGAAGAGCACTAATTTCGTTGTCCTCGAAAAATTTTGTCACAGCTTTGGCCCGGTGGCATGGGGCTCCATCATGCATAAAGATGAATTGTACGTCAGTAAACCAGAGTGCAGTCTGGGGAAGCAGTTCTTTTTGAAGAACTTGTAGATATTGGTCCTGCTTCATTGTCTCCTCTACTATATACAGTCTTTCAGGCCCGAAGACAGAGATCACACCCCAGACCATGACTGAAGTAGGATGTTTCACGGTTTATTAAATACATTCTAACTTGAATTCTTCCCTGGTCAACGTCGCACATATTGTGAACATTCATCAGACACAAAGATACATGATTCATCACTGAAACACACTATTCTCCAATCGTCTGCAGTCCAATATAAGTTAAATTCAAAATCAAGTCAACTCAATCAACTGTAGGTCTCGTGCCCATTCGAGGCGCTTCTTTGCCATGATTGGAGTAGACTCTAATTTTTTTCTTTCTTGACCGTGTGCTTTTATTCCCTCGGCACAAAGAATCGTTTGAATACTTTCAGGCCAAATGTCGGCGCCATTCTCAGTTATTTGTATGCTTAAGTCTATTAGAAGATGCACTTCTGTTGCCCAGTTCCAACCTTTTTAGTTTTCTGATACCTCTTAGCGATAGCTTTGGTTTTCGCCCACACTTTCCAACCCTATTTTGGCTCTTGTTCATTTCAACAGAGATTCTACTCTCATATTTTTGTTCTATCCCAACTCTACTAGCAATGTATTGTCGTGTATATAGGCCTATTATTTGCAACAGAAGTATTTTATTAACTTCCATTTTACGCGGAGAAAGATCTTTTGCTTTTCCCATTAAGCTGCAATTACTGGACTACACAGAATAAAAGATCGATACAAGGAACACGTCACGATCAATTTAAACGGGCCCATTCGAACTGTTGAACGCTTTGAATGTTGTTAATTTCTTACGACAGCAACCACAATACTTCAGACTGTAACTTGTTGATAGGAACCACAAAAACTATCTACAACTGAAACGCCACTTGCAGTATCCCTCCCCCCCTCACTAATAACATCTGCTGTTCAACGGTGATATCACCACTTCAACTGTACAGTAAGCAAATGAAAGATCCTATATTGGTTGTTTAACCATTAAATTAAATGTTCTAGAACTCTGAAATTAGAACTCCTACATCAATTTTCAATTTTTCGAGTGTGTGTCTAATAATTTGAACACGTCTGTAAATACTAGTAAAATAAGCGTTCTTCTCACGGGGACAATACATTTCATTTTGGACATAAAGGGTACCAAAACTGTCACCAATGACCTGGGACCCCAAAAACTATGAATTCGACATTACTATCAGTCATTTTTAATTACTTTTTATATATTTCCTTTTCCAGAATTTGCGGGGAGGAATTGGATTCAAACGGCATCGAAAGTGTCACTGTTCATCCCAGCAACCTTGAAAACTATGGATTCGACAATAATATCGATCATTTTCAATATATATCCCCCTTCCTTCCTCCAAGTTGCACCTTCAAAGTGAAATGATAAAAACCATGTTGAAAATTTTATCGAGATCGGTCTGGTGGTTCAAAAGTTAAGTTACAAATATAGTCACTTTCATTTTTATATAATTTGTCACATTAGAAAACAGGAAAATTTTGTACATAAAGTTTGTATAAAAGTGTGTATTGAAATATTAAATAATAGTAATTGTATGTTTTAGGACATGGGTATTAGTGAAATTTGCCTACTGCTGCGTTTTTTAAAGCAGTATTTTGGTTAAAATTAATAACATTTCACCAGATCAAGAGCACATTAAGAACTCAGTTTCATTCAAGAGCCCTATTTATTGCAACAGAATCGCTTCATGATGGTAGATGTGTATGCAGGTGCTCGAGTCCAGCAATTAATGCACAACCACGAATAAACGACTAAAAAGCATATAAAGGAAATGAGTGCAGACTATTAATTTTCAAGAATAATTACGACAGATTTATTTTCGATTACTTACTTTTTAAAAATATTTACAATATAGAAGCTTCTCAACTTATACTTTCACACATTTGAAAAAAAAAAAAAAAAAACGGTTGCATTACTAGTAACCTAATACAAAGATTTTTGTTATTTTCCCAATTTTTCCGGAAAGAAACCGAAAAAAAAACGTTTTTTACCAATGGGTTCAAAATTTCCGGAAATTTTACAACAAATCAGGAGGCGGCCTGATGAACGTTTGTTGCCAAACTGTATTAGTCGTCATCATACCGGTCCCACGCCGGGCATTATGATATGGGGAGGGATTTCGTATGATCACAGGACTCCGCTAGTGATTATTCCTAACACCATAAGAGCGCACGTCTATATTACAATAGTGATCGAACCCGTTGTTCTCCCGTTCATGAACGACGTGGAAGGTGTGCTATTTTAACAAGATAACACTCGTCCCCATACCTCAGCTGCAACTATATGTGCTTTTCAAGATGTTAACGTATTACCTTGGCCGGCAAGATCTCCAGATTTATCTCCATGCATTCAACAAGGAGGTGACTACACTGAATACTAACGGCGAATATCGTCCTCTTACGTCTTTCGGTGCACCTGCATGCTGTAAGTTTTGTATTTCAAACTTGAAAAAAATGAATTGAAATCTTTGTTTTACGTCCCACGATTATGCCGGTTAGGCTAAAGGAGACGGTGATGATGACAGATGAGTGGAATGGTGGAATGAAGAAAGTGGGAGGAAACCCACCATGATGTTTGTCCACTACAAAGTCCACACGGCGCGAGCTGGGATCGAACCAGGGACCCCAAGCACCGGAGGTGAACGCTCTACCACTGAGCCACCGCGGTCCCTATGACGCTCTGTGTTTTCGAATTTCAAAACTTCCAGTATAACCCTAAAAATGTGGAATAGGGATTCCCTCTTTTGACGTCCCTCTTTTAAAATACTTAAAGATAACTGACAAATCTACACAAATTTGCAATCGACCAGCTGAAACGACATGCTTTAGGAGGTTGTAGTTCCCGAGATCTCATTGTCAATAGTAATTCGAGACAAACATGTAACTCTAGCGTTTGAGATAATCATATAAACCTATCATTAGGAACAAACATATAAGCCAAACATTTTAATACATAGATAAATGTATATGATATATAAAAGTTAGAATAGAATATTGCATTATCTTCCGACTTACTTTTTATTATTGAGTACACAACGAACTTTTGTGAGCTAAGGAAAATAATGTAATTAAGAATAAACTGTTACTGGTATTTACATTTACTCTGACCATATTGTTTCATTCTTTTTTGAGGACACATTATGCAAACCAGAATTGAATAGCTGAGTAATGAGAGTTCGAAAGTAGGAATTAATTTAAGGAAAACAGAAGGTAATGTACGATCAACAATGTGAAATAATTAATAATTCAATTATGGGAAAACTATTATTTGGTATATTTGGTGACCTAGGGCAGCCGAAAACATCTAATGCTAAGATGACTGATGAAATAAAGATTCCAAATGGCATGACGCTTGTTAGGAAGAATAATTAATAACTTAATTTTTAAAAGCAAACTACCAACACATCTGAAGCATAAAGTTTATAATGAGTGTGTCTTATCTGAGTTGATGTACGGTTGTGAAGCCTGGACATTTAATGTGCAAACGATTCAAAGATTAAAATTTACACAAGTAGCAATGGAAATATGCGTGTTAGGACTAACTAGGAAACAGATGAATACTAGCGAATGGATTTGCTCCAAATGAAGGTAGAAGATGTAATCAAGGCTGCGAAGAAGATAATGTTGAGATTAACCGTTCACATAGCTAGACAAACAGTTGGAAGGTGGACATTAAACGGACTTTTACACTGGATTCCCAAAGAAAAGAACGACCAGACGTCCAAATGTAAAGTGAGGACTGACTGGATGAAATCAGTTATTTTTCTGAGTTGCATGGATGAGGAAAGCTCTAACCGAGATATGCGAAAAAGAATAGGAGAGGCCTTCTTCTAACATGTGGATTTAAAAAAAATCATATAATGGTGATGAAGTTTGAACTACTAGCTTCACCTGAATTGATTCAATTTTCTTCTGCCCATAGTATGTAACTCATGAGAGAAAATAATCTCTAAATAGGGTCATTGTGCTGGGAGACACAAGAGTAATGCAATAACGATTTATGGGAAACGTTTCATTTAGATATGGCGGCTGGTAGTTGTTAGGTATGTGTCTTCCTCCCTGGAACTGGGTTTTGTTGATATAATATTTTTATTGGTTCAACCATTATTATTAATATTGTAATTTACATTTTTTTAATTAAAGACACAAACAATGAAGTGTTATTTTAGAGACTGTGTCCCATATCCATGGACGAATAGTCATCTTAACTTACGTACTCATGTGTTTCGGCTTGCTATTATGTATTTTGTTTTCTTTCTGTTTACCTGTAAATCTATCTCATCGCGCTAGTGGAGTAACACAGATACTCGAAGGTCCCACGTTCAGTATCTCAGCGGTGGCATGGATGTTTGTAATTATGTTAAATAGAACATGACGAATAATTACCACGGCCCGAAGTGAAAATGTTACTAGAATGGCCCATTCAAATAGTTTACCAAAGTTTTTTTTTTTTTTAAACCTATTTTATTGCAAGCTTCTACTAAGATGTCGGTGTTACTTTATAGTGTTTGCGCGTATACAAGCAACTGATTCAAGCCATTAATGAATAAACACTGGTACAATGAAAAAATCGATCACAAATAATTTACAGCACTTTCTTACATTAACCAATGATTCAAAGGTTGTGAGCAGCCAGGATGGCATCATTCCTGCCCCAACACAATTACAGTATTTCTCTTTTCACATCCTAAAACGTTTAAAGAAGAGTCTTTGATTCTATAGAACAAATTAAAACAAATCGTTCTTCACAAACGATTTAAGCTAATTTTGTATATTGACCGACGATTTAAAGGTTGTTGGGGACCAGGACAAAGTCGTTCCAGCCCCTTACGCCGCATTTTAAAAAAGGACGACGGATTTTAGTTTCGAATCAAGCACGTATCCAGGTTTTATTTTCGGAGAAGGCCCAACGCGAAGCCTCGTAAGCAAGTAATTCTAATGTTTTAACATATCAATTTGTTTTCAAAATAATAATAATAATAATAATAATAATAATAATAATAATAATAATAATAATAATAATAATAATAATAATAATAATAATAATAATAATTATTATTATTATTATTATTATTATTATTATTATTATTATTATTATTATTATTATTATTACTACTACTACTTTATATTACGCCAGGGATCAATATCATCACAGTATATTCTTCGATTTGAAAGAAGCGTCAACACATTACCCAAGATTCGGACACTAACGTAATTTGAAACGAAAGAATCTCCAAAGGGTAAAAGCAAGTTTGTTAAAAGCATGCTTAAATTTCGGAGGAGACCCGAGCCCCAGTGACCTCTCTCTGGACACGTGCCGAATTCATAATTTTCGAGCTGGATGAGGTCAACGGAACACATTCGATGCCCTTTAGGTTCAAGTTAAGTCCCCACCTTTGAGATAGGGGTAGGAGGGGTGACATTTTAAAAATAATCGAACAAAAAAAAAAAAAAAAACGATATTAGTGTCCAATTGATAGTTTTCGAGGTCATTGAGTTAAACGGCAACACTTCTGATGATGTTCAAGTTCATCCCTACCCAATGGCATGGGAAAAGGGTTCTTTTAAAAAATAACCGAAGATGACCGATATCAGTGTAGAATTAATAGTTTTCTCTGTAGATGTGCGAAGCACTGCTAGTCATATATACAGTTAGCTCAAAACTTATTGATACACTTACAAATTCTACACACACACACACATACAGACACACAAAAAGAAGAAAAAAGACACTTAACGTGTCCTAGAAATATAAACAATTGAGAGAAAACGCTTTTTCTTCAAATTCGACTTTACAAATTAAGTAATAAAAACATTGTCCGTTTCTACAAAAAAGCAAATATGAAAAATTTGACTATGTGCTGAAACACTTCAAGTTTCGGGTATAACAGTACATCTCAGGGTCAGGGTCTGCAACAAGGATTGCTACTAAATTGTCCCTGTTGTCACAGTGGTTGCATTTAAAAAGACTGGAACTCAAAATTGTATGGCAAACCAGGAAGATAGCTTTCCAAAAGCACAGTTCATGTTCTTGCACAATACTACGCACTCTGTTCGCCGTTAACCTGTATTTCTTATGTCCAATCCGTACAGAGTTTCCGGCAACTTCTTTCTCAAGATGGATCTGATTCATATGCTGATCTTTCTTAAGTGCACAGATGAACGTGAAGATAGTACTACGGTGAGTTCCAATCATGAAACTAAATCTTCCGAGCCATCTCTCTATGTTGTTGTTTATCTTTGTGATTTGTCCTCTATTTTAGGAAAAATATGACTAGTTGGAAGGTTATTAATTTCCCTTTTTTTTTCATGAAAATATACATGAAAGAATGAACAGGTATACTTTTTTCTAAGCGTATGAATACTTTGTACACTAACTACCTTGTACAAAATTTGCTCTTTCGTTACTTAAACTTAGACATATTAGTGATAGTAGGCCTACCTATGAACATTATCATTAAAGATATTTGTTTTTGAGACAATCTTCCGTAGAGATATACTAAAGAGTTGCAGAAGATCTAGACCCTTTAGAACAGTGATTCTCAACCCGGAGTTTCTGGGAGTATTTTGTCTTCGAACTATTTGCGAGGTCAGTTTTGGTTTACCTTTGTCATTTTTGACCAGGGCTCTTTGACTTGGGCCTTTTTGATCCTGGGTCTTTCGGCCTTGATCCCTTTTGAACCGGGCCTTTTGGCATCAGGCCATTTTGACCGGGTTCGTTTTAGCATCAGGCCCTTTTGACCCAGTCCATTTTGTACTCGGGCGCTTTGGACTGAGACCTTTCTGTCCGGGTTCTTTTTGCCAGGTCCTTCTGACATAGACTGTTTCGAAGATGGACATTTTCTGAGCAAGAACGTCAAGCAAGTAATTTCTTGCGATATATTGCTTCATTTGTCTTCTGGAATGTACAAGAAAAAAGAAAGAAAAGAAAGAAAAAGAAAAAAACAAAGAAAGAAAAAGTAAGGTCTACCTATTATAGGTTTTACTTTACATTTATAATAAGAAGTTGGAAAATCTAGAGTTACAACTCTGGGATGAACTGTAATTTTATTTTTTTAAATATAAAAAAGTATCCTATTCCGGGAGAGGCGATCTCTCCGATCGCCCTGCCCTAGATTCGCCCCTAACTTTACATTATATCACTGTACATAATGAGATTAGAAATCAGTGTGTGTGTGCAGACCTATCTGCTAAGTTCAAAATGTGAATATGTATCCATTTATGTAATCAGTGAGATGTATTTTTTGTTATTATTATTATTATATTATTAAACATGTGACATCTTTTGTATCATAATTGTACTTTATTGTATAATCTATGATCTACAAGACAAAGAAGGTATGATGCTGAATAATGTTTTTTTTTTTCTTTTGCCTCGAGCAAAAAAACAAAATACTTAGGAATGTATAATGTATAATAAGTATTCCTTAGTTGTGGAACTTCCCCTGCTGGGTTCTTTTTTTTTTTCTTTTTCACTACAGTTCGGAGCTAGGGATATTTCTTCCGGTACCATTTTTTTATAGATATTTTTCATCAGGGTCATTTTGTCCTGGCTATTTTTCACTATTTTACAAAATGCTACTTGACGCTGTCTCTGATCGTTTTTGTCCTATGGAGATCAGTGTTGAAACGGGAACTGATAGTGAATTTTTGGTTTATTCCTCTTTCGCCGAATGATCTAAACCCCAATTATTGCACACTTGAACAGTTTTCCATCTTCGATAAAAATTTGTTTAAAGGAATTTATGCTTAGAAAGGGATTTTGTTTATCTCGCTTTCCACTTTTTGTAATCTGATTTTTGTGGTGGTACTAAGTATCAATTTCCATGGATCGCTATCATGATTATCTACCAAATATTCCACTTAGATGTTTCAGTACGACACATTTTTCCTTTTCACAAAATTTATAAATTGAAAGTTTACTACTTTCTTGATTGGTTGTCACCTTTCACTATCTTTTGTTACTTCATTACGTTTTAACTTTTTTAATTTCCAAATTTCCTCGTTCCTAATTTCCTAATTTCCTCGTTCTGTAATTATGAGACGAGAAATACGGTTGAAAAACAAACAATGATGATAGTGCTTCTTATAAATTCATGAGGTGTCTCAATTTTAGACGTCCATTGATGGGAAAGGAGCGGTTACGGCCTTATTATTTGGTAACATTCCGGTATTCCCTGTAGTAAAAGTGAAGGAATGGCATGGGAAAAATATCTATTCAGTTTTGCCGGTCACGTGATATTAGTGGCGTGCGCGTAAAGTTCGCTGTTTTAACCTTGAGCAAAATATTATTTAAAAAAATAATTCACTACTATATTATATACTGCGTACGCCACTTCCAAATACGATGTTCCCACGTTATTTACTACATCACATTCCACGTGCCAATTTTCATAAAAATAACTATTTAAGACACACAAGATGATTAGAAAAATGGTCTGCGCACCTTTCATTTGAAAAATGAAAAATGGTACGCACAAGATCATGTCAGGCAAATATTTGATTGGTGATTTTTTGCAGTTTTGAGTGTTCTTCCCCATTGCTACTTGTACATATATGATGTAAACTTACGCAGTTTTACTTTGCTCTCCTTTTAAAGTTAGCAAGAAAATGCCAGAATGGTGCTAAATATTAACGCCCTGGCCAGTTCCTTTCCATCTCTGGCTATCCCAAGTACATACAGGGACAACAAGTAAATTAACTATATGTAAAATACACGTTCACTTTTCATACTCGTTTGGCTATTAACTGCATCTATTAAATCCTAAAAGTAGCTTTGGAAGGAAAATGTGAAGGAAATTAAAACGTTACTATATAGAGACGACCAAAAGTTAATGAGTGGTGATAATTAAAAAAAAAAAGTAGTTTTTTTTTTTTTTTTTCAAATTTTGTGAGAACGAGAAATATTCTATACTTACACATCCAAGAGGACTGTTTTGTTCCATAATCAGCATAAAGCTCCACGAATACTGAAGTCACCACAAAAATTAAACTACAAACAGTGGAAAGTTAGGTGGAATAGGTCACTTTGGCAGTATAAATTTACTTGAAGTGTTTGCCGAAGATTAGACACTTCACAGGTGTGCGACAGTTCGGTAGATTAAGCCATTCGGCGAAGCAGGAATCTGCAATACAGGAGGACACGAAATTTGTCACTTCTGGTGTTAGTAGAGATAAGATTTCAGACTAAATCTATTCTTGGGACTCTAAATCAATTGAAAAAAGATCATATTACCGTTTTTATTGTACGTTGATCAACGTTGAAACCAGAAATGATCTATTTCTATTACTTTCGGACCGCTTAAAAAAAAAAAAAAAAAAAAAAAAACTCTTCACGCTATCTGTTAGAATTTTCGTTCTGATATCTGTCAACGGATAAATGAACGGATGGGCATAGTCGTTCTATTCGATTTCTTACACTTGTGCATATCACCAGTGGCATAGCGTCATAAGGAAGGGGCACAGGGGGCACGTGCCGAATTTTCTCTCTTGAAATATACATTTCTAGGTTTCTGGGCCAATCGTCGCAAGATAAACATGTGTGTAAAACTGTTTTATCACCTCGTCCGTAGAATGTATATACATATATATTCTCAATGTATTCAAAAGTAACAACGCTGTGGTTATTTTTCGGAAGGAGGAGAATTACAAATGAAAGAACAATGCCAAACAGATTACTTAAAAAATGGAAGATGTTTTATATCTTGGCAGAGACGTACGCTCACTTGTTAAGAAAATAAGAAGGATTGGTTCCTATATTTATCTCACTTCTGAATCTGAGCTCAATTTTAGGAACTAGATGACTCAGTGTAGCATTTTCAACAGCGTACTCCAGCCTTTCAGATTTGTATTAAATTAAAATGAGCATTTTTTTTTTTTTTATTCTTCAAATATGAATTAGTGTTACTTTCTTTTGTGATAAATATTCTACAGAAATAGTGCCCCACTCCTACCATCGAAAGTTTTGATCACCCTATGTCTGTGTATAAAACGCGACTCATTTGGTGTTTTGAGTCAATACAAAGATGCAAGATAATCCTTTGTCCAAAACATTTTGCAGTGTAGTGAACTACAGCGAAAGTTTTACAAGCACTCTTTTGCTCTTCTATGGTTTTACAGGGACTTCGCACGCTAAATAGAAAAAAATGAAATGAAATCTTTGAGTTTTACGTCCCACGGTTATGCCGATTAGGCTAAAAGAGACGGTGATTATGAGAGATGAGTGAAATGGTGGAATGAACAGTGGGAGGAAACGGGAGAACCCCGAGAAAACCCACGAGCACGGTGTTTGTCCACCACAAAGTTCACTTGGCGGAGGCTGGGATCGAACCCGGGACCCGAAGCACGCTAAATAGACAAACACATTTATTTTTACGTAGATAACAATGCAAGACAAATTAATGCCAAACAAAAATTAAAATAGAGTGTAAAAGCTTAAGTCAATATATTAGGCAGACTATACATGTTAGATTACATATTAGATTAGTTTATACTATTTTCCCCCCTTTTTCTCTAGCTACGAGGTAGAATCCGAACTGCTATAATGCATTCAAATTTCAAGGCTCTCCAATTGGCATTCGAACCCGGGACTCCGTGCACGATTTAAAATTAGACATTTCAATTGTTCCACTTCTAAATACATGCCAAAATATTTACACATTACAATATAATTATATTAAATACTTGTATGTGGTTTAACAAAGTTATGCTATGCCAATAAAAATTATTATTTTACGTTTTTTTTTTTTTTTTTTTTTTTTTTTTACTTCCAACGTTTATGTCCCAGGGCTAAGCGAGACTGTGGTAATGAGAAGAATGGTTATGATGGAGTTCGATAACTCACGTTCGCTCAACTACAATCGTATGAAGTGAGTTTTGGGTCGAGAGAGCGTGATGTCAAAATGATGTGAACGTGAGGGCAGACTGGTAATGTGAGCATGAGGTCAAGTTAGAGTGAGGTCAGAGTAGCGATGTCAGCATGAGGTCGAGTGTTCGTGATGTCGTAATGATGCAGTCGAACTCCTCGTAACTAAATTTAACTCCACTTTCAACATTCCTTCTTGTCAGATCACTCGGATTTTATTCTCTTCTTTAATGTTTGCCCTCCAAAATTTACTTCCATTCTAGATTTGAAAGGTCAATGCCCCCCGTGCCCCCACCTTTGGCTCCGAAACTGAATCAGTGTTTATTACCTTTATTCCGTGGATGAATAGTGAAAGCATCACATATGAGATGTGTGCATTTGGTTTACTACTAGTTCAGCGGTTAGTTATTATATTGCCTGATGCCATTGCTAATATTATGTTGTCATATCATATTGTTGTAATGTATTGGTGTGTTTTGTCTCAAGTACAATTATCTGCTATGTGTTATTATGTTATTACATAATACAGTATATATTCTATATATACTTATGATACACATTATGATGTATATTTATGATTGAACTAGCAGCGTTCACCCCGCTTCGCTGCGGTCACCCCGGAACGCAATAAACTTTGTTACTTAGATAATTTTTACTTTTTCGCTTTCAAATTGCAAGCGCCTGTCATTTATGTTAACCCGCCGAGTCACGTGGTCATGCGGGTTGCATATACATACGTTTATTTTTACCTATGATGAACTATGGAGACTTGAATGGTCCATTATCTCAAGACACTGGTAATTAAAAATTAAAGTGATATGATAAAAACCATCTAGGGTCCAAATCCTAACAACCCCCCAAAAATGAAAGAAATCGGTTCAGCCGTATTAGCGTGATGAGTTCACAAAGGATTTGTACGTTCTCTTTTATATATATAGATGGAAGGAAAGATCTAGCAACCTTAACTCCACGATAACAAATAAGAAAAAAAATACTTCACTTTTGTTACTACACCCGTGACTTTGGTTTGAGATCAAAGTCTATACGTATTCTATTATTCAAAGGAGAATTATTTGTAAAATAGTACGAAATCAGTATTGCTTCCGTAAGTCATATGTATGTATGTATGTATGTATGTATTTGTTTATTGTATCCTTTACGGAGGATCCTGGCAATGCGCCAAGTTTCGGAGGGAGAATGGAGTTCGAACTGTCATTCCAGTAGGCCTAAAGACACATGCTTATCTTATTTTTCATTAACATAATTTAAAATAAGTTAGATAAGAAATTAAGCCAATCCTTGGCGGCTCAGGATTGTCGTCTACAGCTTTGCACGTACCTAGCTAGACATGCGTCTAGAACAGTGGTGTACAGTGGCGTCGGAAGTATTTTTCAGCTGGGGGGGCAAACTGCTGTCTAGAAAATAGATACGGGAATGTAACATACGTAAGATAATACGAATATGTTTGTAATGTAACAATAATTTGATTTGATTGGTTAATAATAATAATAATAATAATAATAATAATAATAATAATAATAATAATAATAATAATAATAATAATAATAATAATAATAATAATAATAATATAATGAACCTGTAAACAGTTTCGTGAGAGTGAAATTTCCATCTATTAGAGGTACCTTAGTTTACATCTTTAGATTAATTAATCCCGTGTCAGTTTTGTTCTGGATTTTGGTCTGGTACAGAAATTTTCAACCAGTGAAATAAGAATTAAAAACATAAAATTGTAAAATTTGTACTGCTCACAATGACTTTTTGTAAGCACAAATTTTACCGTTTTATATACTGGTACATATTTTTAACTGTATTGGACATGGTCACACGGACACTATTAAAGAATCTTAAAGCTACTTAAATCATTTGGAAATAAGGAAATTAAAATTATATTTTTAAAAATCCAGTTCAGGTGTTGCAGAAATTGCTATTTAGAACTACAAACTTTGTAGCACTTTGTAGTAGAAAGTAACTTGTACATTATAAAACAGGCTACATAATTAAGTAAAAAATAAGAAAATATATTTTTTTCTACCTACTTGACTTCGTAACAGAAATGGAAAAATGGAATTTTCACTAAAGACTTCATAAAATTTATATATATAGAAAATTCAATTACACTAATTATTAGAGACCGGATGTTAGGCAAAATGCCTATTCTTTATTATTAAAGATATAATCAAAAATAACGTTTTAAAGTTTATATGGGGGTTTATACTTTCGATTTAAGCCAATTTTATTTTGCCTATTTTGCCTATTTTGACCTTTAGTGCCTAATATTGCCTATTCTATGCATTTTTCTTCAAAATAAGCCTTCATTGGGAAAATATCTAATTAATATAACATAAATAATACACACATATTAAGTGTTTGTAAACACAAGCACGTAGTACGTTACGATATATATACATGGTGAACTTCAAAGATGTGCACATACTTCGGGAGGTGATTAGTAATATCAAAAGAAGACAAAATGTTTTCTTGTATTTTGTCGAATTCCGTGTCTTGTACGACTGACAGAGTGTCAATTTGGTATTAAAAATTGAATCCTGACAATTGGAACGGAACCGAAAGATGTGCAGATACT
This sequence comes from Thermobia domestica, assembly GCF_964235325.1. Classification (NCBI taxonomy): domain Eukaryota; kingdom Metazoa; phylum Arthropoda; class Insecta; order Zygentoma; family Lepismatidae; genus Thermobia; species Thermobia domestica. The sequence continues at coordinate 41,313,114 of NC_137454.1, read as the reverse complement.
TTGAGAGGTGATTCGTGACATGAAAAGAAGACAAAAAATCCTCTTGGATGTCACGAATCACCTCCCGAAGTATGTGAACACCTTTATGTCTCATTAAAATTGTCAGGATTCGATTTTGGATTCCAAGTTGGCTCCCCTGTCACTCGTACACGACAAGGAATTCCACAACATGCAAGAGGACTTTCTTTCTTCTTTTGATGTCACGAATCACCTCCCGAAGTATGTGCTCATCTTTCAGGTTCACCCAGTATATATGGAATGCATAACAAGCTTCGTTTTCATATATACAATAAAAGAAGATATTAATAAACAGGTTTGTTTCTATATTCTTTGAACATTATCTATGACTTGAATCTATTTTTTAATGGTATTGAGTATTTATCTTCATTACTTCGAGTTACATTTTAGTGCCTATTTTACTGCCTATTTGTTAAATTTTTAGTGCCTATTTGCCTGCCTATTTTCCAGGTTTTTAGTGCCTAAACATCCAGTCTCTACTAATTATTCAGAGTTATTTATATTTTTTACTGCACTTACTTCAGTATATCCAGTTTTTTTTATTACATTCACCTCTCTTCCTAATCTCATTATATTCATTTCGCTTCACACTAATAAAGTACGACACAATTAATAAGAAATGATTCAAGTTTATATTGAATTTTAAGTGCTATTTTGTAATTTAAATAGTTGGTAATAATACGTATAATATTTTCACTTACGTAATTCCCCATTTATTTCTTTTCAAAATTGACCAATAGTAACTTTTCTTTCGCTTGTCTTTGATATTAATTCTCTTGCAATGGTGTTTAAGTCTGGTCGTCACACATATCCAACAACAGCAGATGAGCCAATCTTTCCTGCGTCATGGACGTCCTCAAATATGTCTTTAGACTACGCAAATAGCTGAATGATCTTTCGCAAATGCTCAAGAAGCTGACATAGTGAGAACGAAAGTCCCTAGACGAACAACTTGGTCGAGAAGACTGCGAACAGTTGGGGTTTCAGCACTAATAGTTTTTAATATTCTGATGATCGTCAGCGACTCAGTCGTCATCAAAGTAGGTGGAAACAGCCTGAGCTGAGCTCATAATCTATCCAGGTTAAAACCCGACGAATGAACTCCCAATTCCTGCTTCAAATATTCTCTTGAGAGAGGCCCACCAACACATAAAGCTCCTTCAGAAAGTATCTTCTAGAGTTCTATGAGTTGTTTGATGTCTGGCTGATTGAAACGACGCTGTACTCCATTCAACAAATAGTCAATGATTTCGAAGTACATTTTTGGAAGATCTGATACAGGTTCTAGGGTTGCTGCTATAGGAAGATTATCAGTCTCCTCCAACCTAATTGGTGTTCTCTTTGATCTTGATGAAGTGGGCAATTTTAAGTGTAGTCTGTCTGCATTTTTCTTTGCTTCCTTACAGATGTTTTCAAATGCACCCTCCGTTCGTAGGTTTCTCAGAGTATCCTCTAGATAGAATCGCTGCTGCTCTTTTAGCTCCAGAAGCAAAAGAATCAGAATTTTGAAGCACTCTCGCCAGTTGTCCACAAGGTACAAAAGCACTATACTGACTATCAGAAAAAAAATATTCCAAATTTGTTCATTCATTTCAAATGCCCTTTTAGAATTACTTTTTGAGCATCATTTGGACCACTTGTATTACTGATGATTCTTTTCGAACGTGATTTGAATTCGTTTGTAGTAGATTGAAATCTGATTAGAGATTTTCACCTAACACACCAGCGAGTAGGACAAACAGGCAGCAAATGTTTAGGATTACTTTCGTTGATAGTTTTACAGGGTTCAAGAACAATGTCGGCGTGCGTATGTTGTCTATCGTTTTGCAGAATCCAGGTTGATGTTTCAAACGTCTTTAACTATGGCCTGCACGTCACACAAAGATTCGCGTTTTCGTGCTACTTCCTGCAATGGAAGATCTAATGCATGATTATTGCAATGAATGTATACAGCTTTCGGATGTTGAGTCGAAGTTATCTTCTGCACACCATTCACTTGTCCTGATATGACAGCTGCACCATCATGACACTGTTCGCATATATTTTCTGCATTCAGGCTAGGTTTCGTTAGAATATCTTTGATCGTGAATTCTGTTTCCGATTTTGTGCCATGTGGGGTGATCATTTCCACAAATATTTTGTTGGATTTGATAAATCAGAGTCAATACAGCGCACACAGAGACAACTGTTCTTTCTTTGAAATATCAGTCGTGGAGTCAGCTATGATTGCATAAAATGGAGACTCTAACTTCTGCTACCAAGTCTCTCTATATTGCATGTCCCATAATCTTTAAAATTTCATTCTTTCAATCAGCACTAAGCCAGTTATCCTGTCGATTAATCCATTGGTTGAGAATAGGCACATCCGTTTTCCTTTCATCCAGGAGTGACATCAAATTACCCGTACTATGCAAATGCCCACTGATTGCTTGACCACTGGGAGCTAAATATCTAACACTACTAGTTATAAGCAGTGACTGTCTTCCTTATTCTTGTTTATAAACTTGGTCTGAAAGGAGAGCTGAAATAGATGTTCTGTTTCTGCACTCATATCTTAGCCCTTTCACTACCACTGGGATATATGTGTCCCACGATACATTCTCAGAGGACCCCTGGTAATTTTCCACATTTTATTGCTATGAATTGATGATCCACTGGTAAAGAGAAGCCCGCTAATGGTTCACAGAATTCTTATTAACATTATCAAATAGACAGTAGTGGAAGTGAACGTGAACAATGAAAGTGATAATGGAACAGATGAAAGTGAGGAACAATATGCTAGTGATAAAGCAGTGGTTGCATGAACTGTAATTTGGAAAAGGATGCCAAAATGTAAAATATTTGTAATCATAAATACGACTCAATTGGTTTTCTGACAATATACGTTTCATAATTGAAAATAGAAGATGATCATTCATGTCAATACCACTGGGACATATAGGTCCCACGTAAAAATATCAGAGGGATACATAATGTCCCACCCTTCCCACGTCGAAAAACGAAACGGTGGAAAACGTTTTTTATATATATTTATACGTTTGAAAACAACTTAAAATAACCGTATATTAATGTTTGTCAGTCCGAAAAAAATGGCAATGAAAGGATTAAACGAACAAAACGACAATAGAGTTCGCATTTTTCATATGCTCTGAATTATTAATCCTACCTTATACATTTTTCCTCCTCACTATAAAACTTACTGCACTCTGCATATTGTTTGTAAGAACATTAATTTAACTTTATGGAAAATGTATTTAGTCCCTAAATGTCCTGTTACTCATTTAAACTGCGTTACTCATTTTTCAAACTTTAAAATCTCGCTCGACGACTCGTTTCATATTGCAGATTACGATTACTTAAACAACAATTTTAAAAGAATTTAAAGTGTTTTGAAAATGTACACCAATGGAAATAAAGAGAATTTTCAATTCTTTTTCCTAACTCTTTCTGTCTAACATGGGGGCAGAAAAAGCGCCCGGTCCCTTGTTTCAAAGAGAAAGATGAGTCTGGAATAGAGATTGTTTTTCACATTACTATAAAAAGCAAAATATAGTTAATATAATCAGCATTGCGTGATGTTTCTACAGTCTGAAAGTGAGGGGGCAAAAAGGGTATCTTGCCCCCTTTGAAAATTTCAGGAGGGGCAACTGCCCCCCTTGCCCCCCCGGTTCCGGCGCCCCTGGTGGTGTACAATTATAATGTGCCTGAGGGCCATAACCCTCTGTACTAGTAAAGTGGAGGGCCGCAGCAGCAGCAGCTGCTGCTGCTAATAATAAGATATTATTATTATTATTATTATTATTATTATTATTATTATTATTATTATTATTATTATTATTATTATTATTATTATTATTATTAAAAACAATAATAATAATAATAATAATAATAATAATAATAATACGCTAGAAAAGAAAAATCTAAAAAAAACGTATTTGAAATATTATATACCTATTCAATTCAATGTGAGAAATGAAGGTGACTAGCAGCGTTTCCAAGGGCCGGGATATCTATATTCATTCCTGTCGTTGTGAGCAGCAGGAGATGTAAAAGAGAAGAATGTCCAAGGCAGCTTCTGAAGCGATTCTTCACAATTTTTATGGTGGAAAATGCACTTTCACACAAATAAGTACTTTCAAACACTGACACTCTTTCCCGACTAAGCTTCAAGATTTAGGGAAAGGTCTTGCTATGGATTCTTGAGCCTTTTTGTTCTACATAATCGCTAAATGGATGCCTTATTTCGAAAGAAGAGTGGAAACATTAAAAGAATGAATAAATATAAATGAAAATAGTATCAGTAATAAGAATCGTAAATCGTGAAAGCTTTGTGGGCCGCGCAAAATGGTTTGGCGGGCCGCCATTTGGGCAGCACTGGTCTAGAAGTTAACTTTTAGAATGGTTCATAGGCTTCCAGTTCCATGAGTCCAAATCTAAGGTATGAAATGAATATGTGTTAAATATATTTACGAATAAATTTATTAATTCTTCATAAAACAAGAGTTTTAAGGGGGATCCGGGTTCACCTTTAAATACACACTTGTTCAAAGAGTTCACTTCGAAGCTAGCCTACGAACTGAATAAGAACTTAGTCACAATTCCAACAAAGAATGCCCGTTTGTCTAACACTTTCCACATTTTCTTATCCCTCACATACTTGCGTACGGTATTTTGTGTTTTCAACTGATAACCCATTAAAGCACACTATTCTACAAAGAAGTGTCCGCACGCACCGATATTTTCTGACACTTCGTTTGATGTTACTAGCGCAAAAGGCAAAACAAAGACTTCTGCTCCACCCACCTGCTGAAGCAAATCTTTGCACAGAACGAAAGGCGAACAATGCATCCGTCAATCAACCCACCCAAAGCAGATAGCAATCAGATTTTTTTCGACAATGTAAACAAAGAATTAGTTGAATCTGTGCGTTCAACACTTGATACCGAAGAAAAAAAAATGTCCTATACATGTATAATTCCTGGAAAATATTTCGCAGTTTATAACACCACGAAACCTCTAAATAATGCGTGGGAAGAGAGAGATCGCCGGACAAACAAAAATATTGAGTACGAGTGGTTTAAATGAAGTGATTGCTTTCATGAGCCACATACTGATTGATTATACGAACTATAACTTCACTAGCTCTATAGACCATGTTCGATCGTTCAACTAAAAACATAATAATATGGAATGTTCAGGATAGGGTAGGGAAAAGTGTTGGTCATTGCCTAAGTTGAAGGTACCATTCTGGAATTTGTCTGATGTAACAGAGGGAAAAAAAGCACGTGAATAAAATTAACCCTGCCCACTTCTCAGAAATTACTCAAACTTTGCACATAGTTAGTGCATTGTTAGTGCCCGTTAGTGCACCGAACACTAATGGTTAGTGTTATCATAGTTAAGAGAGTTATTTGTGAAATATTTGGGCGGCGCTAACTTTAGATTTTTCAACCTTTCTGTGACTTTTACATGACTTATCCCGCGAAAATGGGACAAATGCCAAAGGTTAGTTCATCGTTAGCACATCCCAAAATCACTAAGCACTAATGTAAGTGCTATCAAATTATTGGGTTAATAACGAAATACCCAAGCAGAGGCAAACGTAAATTTTCAAACTTGTTCCAGGAGGATATGACAAACGCAAAAGGTTAGTGCCTCCCAAAACACTAAACACTAATGTTAGTGGTATCATAATTAAGGAGTTATTTGCGAAATACAAGGCTAACTTTAAAATTTTCAACTCTAATAACTTTTAGATTAATCATTCCACGAAGATGGGGCAGATGTCTAGTTTAAGGGTTATTTCCGAAATACCTGGATGGGCTAACTTTAGACTTTTCAACCTTTACTAACTTTTACATTAATTATCTCAGGAGGAAGGGACAAAAGCCATGCGTTAGTGCATCATTACTACTTTATAGAGAGCAATTACGTTAATGCTAGGGATGGGCACGAGCGAGTTGGAGCGAGCTCTCATTGAAACTCGACTCGACTCGAAAATGATATTTTTGAGCTCGACTTGAAAAATTTCCTCCAACTCGACTCGAGTTTCGAGTCGAGTCGAGCCAAAACGAATCAAATCGAGCCAAATTCTGTGTGTAGTTTCAAGTATTTTTTCAAATATGCTACATAGGCAACATAATTATTATCAATGATACTTACTACTACTACAAATTATTATTATTATTATTATTATTATTATTATTATTATTATTATTATTATTATTATTATTATTATTATTATTATTATAACACCGTGTACTAGAGGTCTGCACGGGCTCAAGCCCGACCCGGCCCACGGGCCAGACTCATGTCTACTAAGCACATATCACTTCGGGCCCGGGTCGTAAATTTTAAAATATAAACCACATTTATCGGGCCTTCTTGGGCCAAACTTTGTAAACATACTGTACAAGGATATTTATTGGACCGTTCTTTCTGGAGAACTTTTAAAGCACAACTTCAAATTTAAACTTCTAATTACTGTAAATAGAAATGTAATTTTGCTTTCAGTATTAAGTTTATGTAATTTGGGCTCATTTGATTAACACGCGAGCTCGAGCCGGGCTCGGGATTAAATGCTCAAACATATTTCGGACTCGGGTCGGGCGTAACATTATAAATTCACGGACCGGGCACGGGCTAAAAATTCCAGCCGGTGCAGGCAGGACCGAATGTAAGAAATTTTGCGCCCGGAGCAAAGACGTATATCTGTCCTAATTTCTCCCAATTTTGCATCGAAATGGCGCCCCCTACATACTCTCAACCAGCTGTGCCCGGGGCAAATGCCCCGAATTGACCCCCCTAGATCCGGCCCTGCGTGCAGACCTCTACCGTGCAGAGGTAAAAGTGGATCTGAAAAGGTAGGGGGAAGCTTCACATCACGCCGTTCCCCGTGACTGTCTTTCAGCATTGTATTTTTTTAGAAAGTGGGGGGACGTTACATATATTTTCCGGAAGTAAAGGGCGACGTGAAACTGAGTTCCGCCGCATTTTTGCCCCTGCCATCGTGTATAAACATGAAAGATAGGCGGTTTCTATCTGAATACTAAAAAGTAGTTGATTGCTCACGTCGGTAGTCGTGAAGTTTATTAAGCAAGGACACCATTAACGAGGTTCTGGGTTTGAGTTCCGAGGGGCAAGTATCGTTAAGAGTTAGAGAGCGCCGGCCAGACATGTTCAAAAATGCTCGGCCTGAGTTTAGGATTTTCAACGGCTCGAGCGGCTCGGCTCACAACTCATTCACTATTGAGCCGAGCCGACAGCTCACCCAACCGAGCCGAAACAAACCGAAATGATGGCACACCCCAAACGAGCGGATTGCTCACCTGAACCGAGTCGGTGCCTCATCTCAACCGAGCCGGCTTGAGCTGTTCACTCAGTTGAACCGAGCTGAGCCGCTTAACATCACTACCCGAGTTGAGCTTCTGCTTCGGCTCAAAACTTCGAAAGTACAGGTCTCAGCTTTGGTGGTAAGAACTACAGTACATACTTATATTGGTGCCCACGAGATTTGAGACTGTCTCGTTATCAAAATCAATTGTCGTCTTGTTAATCGAGATGAGACGTGATGCGAGCACTGTTCCATCTCATGAGCAACAATAAAAGTATTCCACATTATTGCTTACATTTCTCATAGCTTTCGCTTTACAGTCTAATCAGGCCATGATTTCAAAACGAGTTAAAACGAGCTATACGAGTGAGCCATTTATCAAACTCGACTCGACTCGATACTCGACTTCAAAACAGTGACTCGGCTCGGAACTCCACTCGAGAAAATTACCTTTGACTCAACTCGAAACTCGACTCGAATTCGCTTCGAGTTTCGAGTCGAGTCGAGGTTTAGCTCAACCTGTGCCCATACATATGATAGCATTAGCTCGGCTCACAACTCATTCACTATTGAGCCGAGCCAACAGCTTACCCAACCGAGCCGAAACAAACCGAGATGATGGCACACCCCAAATGAGCCGATAAATGCTAGTTAATGCTATCATAGTATAGGAGTTGTTAGTGAAATACCCAACCGGAGCCATATATTTTTTTAAAAATTTTACGCTTTTTGTCCCAGGAAGATGAGACAAACGGCAAAAGCTAGTGCATCATTAGTGTTTCTCAAAACACTAAACATTAACGTTAGTGCTATGATAGTTTAGCAGTAATTAGTGAAATATCTACATGGGCGAGGCTAGCTTTAGATATTACAACTTTTAGTAAGTTTTACATTAATTAGCTTGAACAGTAGATAACCCATAAGTGATGGACAATAAATGATTGAAAAATCAACTCCTAAAATCAGAATTAACCTCACATTTTCTGTAAAGGGTACACATTTCAAAAGAGAAGAAGACCAACATTTATTAACGAAAATGAAATGTAGTTCAATGTACGTGCAGTGATAACGAAAGTTTTCTAGCTATGAAAATCAGTTCTTACGTTCAACTCTTCATCAGGCTTATACAACATTAATATTTACAATCGCTCGCATTAAGCTTTGGTGTTTCTCCCACTTCTCTCGGACAGTTAGTAAAACGACTGAAAAGTGTAAACTTAGCTCAGCTGGAGTACTTTGGGCCTAAGTATTTATTGCTTCGTAAAGCATTAAAGATGCACTGATCTTTGGTGTCCATCTTCTCGCTATCTATTACCATTATTGCTGTATGGCGATCAATGCATTGCAATGGTAAAACCGGAAAAGGTTCATTTGAATCACTTCCAGTTTGAGTAAATGGTTCTAATAACAACTAGTTTCATAACTTTTGATCCTCTATAGTTTGGACAACATTGATGATGATCCATCAAGTAGTTCTTGAGTGTTTTTGTCTCCTGGATGAACACACACACGGACATCGTAAATATATAGATATAAAGAAGTTTTGGTAAACCAAACTCCTTAATAACAAATAGTAATGCCACGTGTACATCACTTGAAAGAGTTTGGTTTATATGGTGCGATATTTTCTCAATACTGAAACCGGAAATTTTAGTATATTTCTACCACTTTCGCTTTTAATAGAGAGATAGATTAGAGAGAGAATGTATTCTTGAGACGCTTAATCGATTATAAAGAAACATTTTTCTATATCTGTTACCATTCCTGCTGTATGGAGATTAATACTGAAACCAGAAGTGGTTAATTTCTAGAGTACTAACAAAACAAATTGAACCTGTTATTGAAAAACTGAATCAATCCTTTAAAAAAAACTGCTTTTCGCTATACGTTACCATTTCTATTCTGTTAAGGTAAGTATTGAAACTGGAAGTGGTTAATTTCTGCCACTTCCGGTTCGTTTGAAGATTAACGAAGGAGAGTGAAGTTATTCTTGGGACGCTGAATCGACTGGAAAAACTCTCTTCTTTCTATATTTTACCGTTTCTGCTCTATGTAGATCAATGTTTATTGAAACCGGAAGTTATAGTGAATATAAACCACTTTCGGTTTTAGTAAAAAGTTGCGGATGAAACTGAAATATGTTCTTGAGGAGATTAATCGATTGCAGAAAACTGCTTCTCGCTGTCTATTACCATTATTGCTGTATGGCGATCAATAGTAAAACCGGAAAAGGTTTATTTGAACCACTTCCAGTTTGAGCAGATGGTTCTAATAACCAACTAGTTTCATAACTTTTGATCCTCTATATTTTGGACAAAATTGATGATGATCCATCAAGTAGTTCTTGAATTTTTTTTGTCTCCCGGATGGACGCACACACAAGATCATGGTAAATCTATAATGGAGTTTTGGTAAACCAAACTCCTTAACAATAGTAGAAAGACTGACTACGGTGACTTCATACAAGGAAATATGTTAAGAATTTTGCACCGGGAAATTTGCGCCCTACCCTAGAAAGAGGGGGAAATACGCCCGCGATATACTTGCACCGAGAAGTTTGCGCCCTGCGAGAGATGAAAGAACCTGTTCGAGCTCACGTATTGCCGGAGGGGCGGATATTGCAGAGTAAAGAATCCTCCCCCACGGACGTGCCACCTGTGATTTATTTTCATTGGCTGATTGTGATAGCTTGGGACTATATAAGAGGAGAATAAACCTCAATTGTAAGCCCAATGAACACAACGGATCAATGCAACGGTCTGTTTGAAGTGAGTAACTCCAGCAAGTAAACATATTCTATATAGGTCGATTTTCTTGATATTACTGAAATAATTTTACATTCACTTTACATTTACTTTTCTATATTTTGTGTCTTAAAAGGCCAAATAATTCGCAAGGATTGTGGACAGAGATATCTGAGAAAAACCAAACAGTCTTGTGTAGATTAAATTACACTCACATGGTTACTTTAGTTAATTATATTAATGTACCTATATTAATTAAGTTATATAGGCCTATATGTACAGTGGCGTATCCAGGATATGGTCAAGGGAGGGGCTAAACCATAGTTTGCCATTTTATTCAATGTAAAGCACGATTGAAGCCCATTTTATCCAGTGTATATCTGAGCGTCAAGGGTGGCTATAGCCCCTATAGCCCCCCTTGGATCCGCCCTTATATATATATATATCATTAACTTACACTTTTATTGTATGTATTGTAGTATAATGAAAAACTGTATTCGTATGGACTGCCCTTTAGTGAACTAAAATTGAAATTAATTATTAATTATTATTATTATTTTCGTTTAGTTCGGGATTTTATAATGGATGAAGTGACAACTTCTGAGACAACGAAAGGCAAGCCCTGTGCGGTGTATCATGTGACGAAGCAAGTACTGAGACAATAATTTGGCTGCGTGTTATGGGGCGTTTACACTTAGTCGATTTGCGTTCGATTCAGTTGAATTGACGTCACTTTCAACTTAATCGACCGTGTAAACGGGACTTCAGCTTAATCGCTTGTTGATCGAAGGCGACTAATCGACTGGCAACTGAATTGAAAGACGTTCTATTTTCTGTGGTTGAAATAATTGAACACATCCATCGATCTGATTCGGCCTAGTTGCTCCGATTTAGTGGCAAATGCAGCGAGTCGATTTAGTCGTGCGACTAAATCGACTAAGTGTAAACGCCCCATTAGAGAGAAGAAAGACAAGTGCAGGAAACAGTAACAAAGGGAAAAATAAGAAGTCAACGGAACATAAATGTCAACCAGACGTCGCTAAAACAGAAGTTCGAGTTCAACGGATGGCAACAAAGAAGAGAGCCAGAGAATGTGACGAGCCTCTATCGAAGATCTACCACGAAGAAATGAAATGAAATGAAATGAAATACTTAAGTTTAACGTCCCACCGTGTAACAGATTTTTCAGGCCAGCCATCTTGAGTGAGATGTTTCTTCATTTACACCAGGCAAATGCCGGGATGGTACCTAACATAATGGTCCCAGGCCGTTTCCTTCCTTCCCTTTCATCGGGTAGTGTGCTCGCCGAGGGACATCATCCCTCATGCACGTGACGGGCTTAGTGGCCTCAGATGCCAACAGCCCAGAAATCTAATTCTTAATCATAATTCCGGATTCAAGACGAAAGATCGTGTTAACCGAGAAAAACCTGAGGATGGACGATAACTCAAGCTTTCTTTTGCTGAAAGAAAGACACGAACAGAGAATTCTTGTTTTCTCGAGTAGGAAAGGTCAGAAAATATTACATGAAAAAAAGAACTTCTTTTTTGATGGAACTTTCAAACTGTGCAGCAAGCAGTTAGCCCAACTGCATACGTTATACGCAGATGGTGGCAGAGAATGAAATAAATATCACATCATCTCCGTAGCTTTTGTCTTCCTGCTGAACAATAAAAGAGAACTTACGACTTCCTTTTCAATAAATTAAACGAGTGTTTACAGGGTTGAAGTGCTCAAAAGATCATGCTTAACTTTGAAGAGGCATGTATTTTTGCGTTTGTTTCCAACTTTCCGGATTGTACGATTAAGGGTTGCAATTTTCATTTGAGTCAATGCTTGTAGCGTAAAGTGCAAGAACTAGATTTGCTATCTATGTACAACGAAAATGAAAATGAAGAGTTACCTGCATGTGAAACACTTTAGTTATTATTTCCCGGCAATACATGAAGATGATTTTCTAGCAATATCGAGTACTATGCCAATAGAAGATTAAGTTACAGCATTTATGGACTACTTTGTGAACGAATGGATGCAAAATGTGAATGTGCTGATCGATGTCTGGAACTGCGAAGGTAAACGGCATCGAGCAAATAATGCCCTTGAAGGATGGAACAATAAGCTCAAGAGCACGATTAACTTGCATCCGAATTTCTTTGCGCTTTTAAAAACACTGAAACAGGAAGTGGAAACACTCAAGAGCACGATAAACACAGTGCTTTGCATTAAGGGGTGTCTACCCATCATCAGAGGCTTCAGAATCTCCATAAGGTAACATGTAAAACTTAATTCGTAAATATCTTACAAAATACTGCACTTAGAAACTTGCAATTTTCTATACGGATACGAAAGAGCAATACAAAGAAGGTGGTTATCTCAATGTTAAAATTAATGTCTTAGATTAATTCTAATATTTACTTCCGTAATTAGGTAATCACTATTGCAGGTGAAGGATCAAAAGACCACTTTCATACTTCACAAATTACTACAGGTGACATTCTTTGAAGAACACATGCTGAGGAAGGATGCATTGTGGCAATTTGAACAGCGAAACTCATGTCTATCCCTCCATTTTCATAATCATTTACGCCTTGAGCAGTTTGCCTTACCACTCCCCGCCCCAGACGGCAACTACCTGAATTTGCCTTTTCGATGGAAACTGGAGTGACTCAAGTGTCAACAAAATACTTGGTAGAACAAAGATAATGATCTTTGAAACCTCAGTATCGAACATATGTTTCCGATTGCTTTTCTACATCTTTTTGTTCTTGAAATGGATGGATTCTTCTTCCAAGCAGTAGCTTTCACCTCTCTGCCACTCAAAACTATACAAAGAAGAAAAGTCTAAATGTTTCTTATTTACCTATCTTTTGTTTTCTGGAAGGATAGGTTTCATTTCATTTTATATTATTTATCATAGAAAACAGACAGTGCGACGTTTCTGTGGTTAGAATGGATTAATTGTATGCAGGGGTGGCAAAAACCAAGTTTTCCTTGTTTGGTTTTTGAATAACTAGAATTTGGTTTGCCTACTCCTTTATATATTTACCATACCCGTGTGTGCATGTGTGAAAAAAAAAAGAAAGAGAAAGTAAAAGAAAAACTAAAGAACTGCTTGATGGATCATTACCAAATTTGGTCAAAATATAGTCAAGAGTAAGGAATTTTATTTGTCATTAAAACCACCTACCCAAACCGGAAGTGATTTAAATAAACCATTTCTGGTTTGACCTTTGATCACCATAGATCGAAAACGGCAATATGTAGTGAGATCCGGTTTTCTGCTTCGTAAGAATATATTTAATCTCTATTATTAACTCTACTACAACCTACAATGGTTCAAATCAACTATAATTTCTGCTTTCAATAAATATTGATCTATGTATAGCAAAAACGGTTTAAAAAATAGATGAAAACGGTTTCTTCCAATCGAGCAGCTCTCAAGCGTCTCAAGTGCTCCTTTCATCTCCTCTTGTGATCTTTAATTGAAAGCTCGGTTTCAATAGTGATCTCCATAGAACAGGAGTGAAGCGGGTTTTTGCTTTCTATTCAGCTTTCTAAAAATAACTACTATATTCTGTCTTCCAAAAGATGTGGAAATCAACTACTTCCGATTTTAACTTTGATGGCTATAGAATAAAAACTGTAATAGATAAGAAGCGGTTTTCTGCAATTTATTAGGCGTTCCAAGAATATATTTCGTCTCTAGTCTAATCTCTCTACTAAAACCGGAAGTGGTAGAAATCTACTACAATTTCCAGTTTCAATATTAATTGTGAAAATATCGTACCACAGATACCAAACTCTTTTGCGTGATGTACACGTGGCACTGCTACTTGTTTTTGAACCATTTTCTTTATCTTGTGGATAATCGTGGCCTCTATTTTTTTAAATAATAAAATAAGTCAAACTCGAGGCCATATGTAAACTAGTTTTGCAAATGATTTACCAGTAGAGCACAACTAGTCTGCCCATTCATTACTGTTCAAGATTGAATAAGCCAAACCGAGTAGCGTGTCTGAACAAAGAAGTGAGTTAGGGAAGCTAATACATAAGATTATTTGCATGAATAAAACCTACTTTCGATTTGTAATAAGGGATAAGAAATCTTAAACATCTGAGAGGTTATTTGGTTCACACAGTTACAGTTAAGAAATTGATAAGAGAATAAGATAGATTGGGCTAGAGCCAAAGTTGGGATAAAGCGGGAAGTATAAAACACATTTTTGTAATGAAAGTCTTGATTCTGAGCGAAAACAGCTAGTTGACCTTTGACCTCGAGTTAGACCGGTTTGCGGTCACTTCTTAAGATTGAGACCGAGATCAGTCGAATGAAGGGGCCGTGGCTACAAAACTTTTAATTTATTTAGATTACATATGGATAGAAATAAGTTTTTTCTAGCCCGTTCTTATGTAACAGGGGGGCTATGAAGGACGGGACCTACAGTTTAAAGTGGGTTACAAACCATTACTCGGTTTGAATCGGAGAGAAATTGTCCTCTAGCTGGGCTCAAACCTGGGACCCCTGCCTGATTACAAAAGTGACAATTCTACAGACTCATCTACGGAGAACACCTGATAAAGATATATTGTACTGATCTTGCATGTACTGTATTTGTGAATATTTTAAGTATCACTTTACAAGAAGAGAAAAAAAAACCTGCACAAGTGAAATCAGTACAAAGTACAGAATATATACTTTATTCCTCCAAGTTAGTTCACAGAGTCAAAAATTTAGCGACCTAATTTAATTTGCATATAAGTATAAGAAGTGAATAAAGATATGAATCAATTGAGTTCATTTTGGTTCTGAACCATTTATATTATTTTATTGGTTTAAATCAATTGTTTGTTTAACATACACATACAAATTCTATGAACTTCAATAGGAAAATGATTTTGGATCTTTGGATAATTTTAGCACCAGTCGAGCTAAAACTCGAGTCAACTTTAGAGTCGAGTCAAAGGTAATTTTCTCGAGTGGAGTTCCGAACCGAGTCACTGTTTTTGACGTCGAGTTTCGAGTGAGTCGAGTTTGATAAATGGCTCGCTCGTTCAGCTCGTTTTAACTCGTTTTGAAATAATGGCCTGATTAAACTGGAAAGCGAAAGCCATGAGAAATGTAAGCAGTAGTGTGGAATACTTTTAGTGTTGCTCACGACAAGGAACACTACTCGCATCTCGTCTCGTCTCGATAACGAGACGACAATATTTTTTTTTATAAAGAGACAGCCTCAAGTGTCATGAGCATCAATATAAGTATATCTGTAGCTCTTACTATCAAAGCTGAGATCTGCAGGGTCGAATTTTTTAGCTCAAGCAGAAGCCCAACCCGAGTGGTGATGTCAATCGGCTCGGCACTCGGTTCAACTGAGCGAACAACTCGAGCCGGCTTGGTTCAGATGAGCCATCGGCTCGGCCCAATTGAGCCAATGGCTTGAGCCATCTCGGTTGAGGCGAGCCGTCGACTGGCACAATTGAGCTTTTGGCCCGAGCTTGCTCGGTTGGGATGAGCTACCGACTCGGCTCAGATGATTCATCAACTCAGCTGAGATGAGCCATCGGCTCGAGCCAGCTCCGATGAAACGAGTTCATCGCCTCGGTTCGACTCGGCTCAACTGAGCCGATTGCTCGAGTTGGCTCGGTTGGGTGAGCTGTTGGCTTGGCTCACTTCTCGGTTCGGCTCGATAGTGAATGAGCTATGAACCAAGCCGCTCGAGCCACTGACAACCCTAGACCCGAGCCGAGCAGTTTTGAACATGTTTGACCGGCGCCCTATAACTTTTAACAATTTTTGGCTCGAGCCTGAATATTTGCTTCTCCGGAACTCAAACCCAGACCCTCGTGAACAATGTCCTTGCCTCCTGAAGACTTCTCGGCGACCGAGATCGGAAGTCAACTAGTTTTTAGTATACAGGTACACCCCGCCTACTTTCTTGGTTATACATGATGTTATAATAATAATAATAATAATAATAATAATAATAATAATAATAATAATAATAATAATAATAATAATAATAATAATAATAATAATAATAATAATAATAATAAGTAGTAGTAGTAGTAGTAGTAGTAGTAGTAGTAGTAGTATCATTGACCTATTATCTATGTTGGATACTTAAAAATAGTAATTGAAACTACACACGACTCGACTCGATTCGAAATTCGACCTGAATTCGAGTCGAGTTGGAGGAAATTTTTCGAGCCGAGCTCAAAAATATCTGCTTCGAGTCGAGTCGAGTTTCAAAGAAAACTCACTCGTATCCATCCCTACAGTGGAATAGGTATAGAGTTCGTGACCCGAGGTATCGCTATGTATGTTCTAGAGACCTGCACGGGCCGAAAATTTCGGCCCGAGCCCAATCCAGCCCGAATGTATGTAGGTCCGGCCCAGCCCGGGCCCGAAAAGTTTTGGAGATTTTCGGCCCGAGCCCGGCCCGTCCCTATAAGTTTTTAAAAATTCTTGGCCCAAGCCCGGCCCGGGCCCGGGCCCGATAAATTTTCGAAGTTTCATTTTGTAACATTTTTCACGGGCACACTTCTTCAACGTTTCCCTTTATTCTAATTATCGTTTAACGAATGTCAATAATTATTAAAGAATTGCAATTAATCGGCCCCAGCCCGGCCCGACCTGAAGAGAAATCAGTGTCGGCCCGCACAAGCCCGGCCCGTGCAGGTCTCTAGTATGTTCACAGGGTGTTCGAAAACGACATCAAATTACTTAAGGAAATTAATCCTTACATGAGAACATAAAATGAAAATTACGGGTCACCGTACTAAAAACATTCTCGCTTAAATTTCTTAGGTTAAATCATATTATGTTGCTGTCAAATACAACAAAACTTTAAGGCGTTTTCGGAAAACTCCAAAATATTGCTCGAGTTGTTGCTTTCTTGTACCGTTAACGACCAATTTTCTGTGGACAATATATCTGAAATAACGCAACTGTGCACCAAGGTTGGACTACAGCCTTTTTCATGTTTTCGTCCGAGGATTCACATCCCGAAGTTATTTCCTGACACCATGTGTATATATTGTATTTGCTTCTTTTCGAGTAACAAGATCTAGAAATGTTCGAGGCCCTAGTGAAAACTTTAAAAATTCGTTCACGTAGTCTAAATTATAGTGACATTACTATGTCCGTTCTTCATTAGCTTGGTTGGTTTGGTGGGTTTAGAGTTTAGTGTCCCTTTCTGTACCGATGTTATAAGAGACGTGAGCCTTCAGTGGAATCCGAGTCCTTAGTGATCTGTTGATATTTCAAGGCTCTTCCGCCGGGTATCGAACCCGAGATCTGTGATCCAAAGGTGCGCGAGCTAGCCACTAGACAGACGAACGGGAAAAGTTATTGTAATTTTAGAATGTTACCTATGTATGTTTATTCACGGGAAAGTTGGTTCATCGGGTTCAATCCATCGTTTCAATCTGTTGAATTTAGCTTGAAGTAAAGTTGATTTTTTTATTACATCCAGAAAAATATGTGTTGAATAGTTAATGTTGCCAGAAAGTAAAAGTAACTACCTGTCACGAATTTTAAATCCCAGTTACTACAGGGAATTCTGTAGTTTGTATCCATGCAAACGTCTCATACAAACTTAGTGCTGCAAAGGAAAGCTAAATTTCAACCTTGATCTGTATCAAATTGTTGATCCTCCTCTTCAAAGTATATACTCTCCCCTATTTTCTACTGTTGAGGCAGTGTTATTACAAAGAGTTGGAACGTACTAATATGAAATTAGTGGTTAGCAATAATTATTTAACTAGAGTTACTAGTAATGAAGAAATTGGTAGGGATGCGCTCGAGTCGAGTCGAGACAGAATTTTTCAGACAAAATTCGAGTCGAGACATAGCTCTTCCAATAGAAAAATATATATTTTTCGAGTCGAGACATCACTTTTACAGCACATTTTCGAGACGAGACAGTCTCAAATCTTGTCTCGTGCGCATCCCTAGAAATTGGCGTTCTCTACCTGATCTTTGCTTTCGCAGTATACATCATACAGCATGAAATCGCAAGAAGCAAATATTTCAAGTTGTCTTGGAAGCAAATATTCTTTCTTTGTAACATTTACAGAAAATCTATCCACTCTGCAGAAACGGAGGAAAGAAATGGGATGAGGGTGGCACCCCGCGGCGTTCTACCACACCCATTTGAAAAGGACTTAAGAGGGGGAGGGAAATACCTGCCTGTCAGCAGGACATCTGTTCGCGAAGATCACATTGGAACACACAACCTTCAATATATAGTCCATTACAATGTTACTTTAAAAAGTTCATTACTCTTGATCTACGTCATTAAGCGTGAAATGGAAACAATCATTTCATTTCTATTGATTTTCTGTGTACATATGAAAAAAATTAAGTTGTTACGTACCATATTTCGTTACATATTCATGAAATAAAGTTTACATGTTATCTTATGGGGACTGAGAAACCAGTGGCAAAAGGTATAACATCCCCTTAAGATAGGATTTTTCTCGGTTTGAAGGAAAAAAAAAGAAGTATATGTAGGACTAGAATACTTAGTTGAAAAAAAAACAGCACAGATATAAACAAGTTCGCTGAAAGATATTGTTCAATGTCTGAGAAGTCTCTCCTACATCCAAAGAATTGGAGTGAAAACGAGGAAGCAATATAAACACGCAGTAACAAGGATGAAAAGGGAAATAATTTCTTGCTAAAGAATAACAAACGATGATAAAGGACAGAATTTCCTACATAATTTTATCAAGGCACAATAAAAATAAATGACAAAGGGGAGGGTTCCCTGAATAATGTTATCAAGGCATATTATTATTATTATTATTATTATTATTATTATTATTATTATTATTATTATTAATGTTAATAAAGAAATGAGAAAGGAAAAAGTTTCCTGCTTGAGCTTCTAAACACTCCACAAAAAACAACAACAGGTTTGGTTCACTTTTCTGATAGACCCAAGTCTGGTTCAAGTGTGAGCGGAAGCTACTTTACTCGATATAAAAACGAATTGTAAGGCGCAAACATCCAGATGCAAATATATAGCGGGCGCATTTTTCCCGCTTTTTGGGATAGGGCGCAAATTTCCCGGGCGCAAAGTTTCCATAAACCAAGGAAACACTTATTCGAAACTCCTCTTTTACCATTGTCGGTTTGACATGCCATTCATACTTTGCATACCGACGAATGATGTTGATCAACTTGTGACATTTTTGTCAAATGAGAATGGTCTTTAATGGTTTTAAGTCAACATTACGATTTTTTTAAATATCAGTTGTGTGACCTTTGTGGAGAAATTCCAATCAGTGTTACTAATCGTGTGGATACTTTGTCATATGATGTAAGTGGTGATGCAATGTTTGAAATTATAAGCATTTGTGCCAAAGAAGTTTCTAGCAATAATATTTGTTTTGTGTACTCGATATTGATAAATCCGCCCGAATCGAGCTACTAGCAAGTAAAATATTTGTTTTTCTCCGATTTTCACGCCGATTTTCAGAAATCTGGCAACTTCTTTGATTTATAATTTAATAAGTACAACCTGCGCAGATGACGTACTGTGTCATTATTTTCTCTCTGTGATCATTTCAATTTGGGGGGGGATGGTGATTTTTTGTGTCTTGGATGTGTTTGTGCACTGCAGTAACAACTATAGTTATTAGTGTTGCTCATAGAGATTGAGGGGTCCAAGGGTTTACTGGCACCACTATCAAGGATTTTTTCCACGGGTGTTTGTCTTGCCACGCGTGACCACGTAGCATCATGATGCAATTGTGGAGCTCCTATGAATAAAATACAGTGGCGATCACAGTGTGAGCTTCGGCTGGCCTCTCCCAACTTGTCTAGTGAGGGTGGGAGCAGTAGGCCAATTTCCTGTCTCCAGGGAGAGGCCTCATTCAATAATGTATCGAATATGGCTGTGATTCCGATCAATTTTCGGAATTCTCTTAAATGGTAGGACCTGGCAGAAAAATGATTATCAACACTGTCAAAAACAATTACCGTTAAAGTTGATAAGAATAGCAATATTAAATAATAAGTTCAGTGCCATTTAGGTGTATTTTGAAGCACTATTCATTCACTATTCATGAGTTCTATATAGAAATTTTGGTAGTGATGAATTAAGAACATTTACCCACACCCAGAGGGAAGGGGGTGAGTTCATTGAGGGAAGTAATTTTCAGGAAAATTTCTGTTTTAATTTTAACGACTTACTTGTATGCCAGAATCAAAATTACTACACATTAATAACACTCTCAAAATTGAACATTGGATTCTTCACTAAGGATGAAGTCTGCTATACGGAAAGATAAGCTTTTGAGAATTTATTAATAATTAAAAGCACAAAATTTCCTGCAGAAACTCTGGGTACATTTCGCCGAATACTGTCGAGGGGAAGAAGTTGACAGCACCTCAGGAATTCAACAATATTCCTCTAAAAATATGTTTTTTAGATTACAAATGAAACTAGACAAAACATCTTAGCTTCACTATGGTGTTCACACTGTGCACTAAAAGTGTTGACGAAGACGATAGCATCGAATAGTATTCACTGCCTGTACTACAAAGTGACATAAGCGCAATTTGACTAAACGGATTTTAAAATCCATGCTGAAATTACTTTCAAAACTATCAGTGCTCCAAACAACCCTAAACGTACATAGATTTTAGGTGAGAGAACCATTATAACAAAAATACTGATAACAAAAATTCTGGGAAAAACTATCCTAACACCATCCTGCTTGTAAGACAACAGACTGAAACAAAACATAAGCAGCAGCACTGACCAGCGAACGAGTGCGGGCGGCAGGTTTTGGAACTAAAATGCAAGCAGCAATGTTTCTAACCGGATTATTTGTAATCAATCTATCACAGTTCTTTTTGTCCAGTTCGTAATAAACCACTTCACGCATATGCTCGTCAGGGGCAGATCCAGGGGGCGGAGCGATTGCTCCCCCCCGAAATAGGATATTTTTTTATTTTAAAAATAAAACCTAAGAATTTTCACCTTTGTATTATAAATGTAAAATACAATCTAAAATAGGTAGGCCTTACTTTTTTTGTTTTACGTTGCAGAAGTCAAATAAAGCAATAAATTACAAGAAATTACTTACATTGGCGTTCTTGCTAAAAAAAAAAAAAAAAAAAAATGTCCACCTTCGAAATCGCTGGTGGTCATTTCTGTTCTAGATATTGTAGACAATAGCTAGTCTTCCTTTTCCAAAGTTGTTTTCTTTTTCTTTTCCTTTTTTTTTTTGCAATACACTCTTACCTTGATTTGACTTCGAACGACCGCCCCCCCCCAAACATTCAGCTTGGATCCGCCTCTGGCTCAAGTTAAGACAAACAGTAACAAAAGTTATTGAAGTTATTAGCAGAACATCTTAAGCAACAGCAAAAACACACCCTCCATATTAACTTGCGAACAAACTAGCGAGCAGCGTTTTACAGGCTGTCCCTGTTTTATAATGACATGGAATAAAACGTAACCAATTTTTATACAATCTGCTTAATAGACGGTAGAAGCTCACTGAATTGTCAATTGTGCTATATGGTTCTTAAATTGGTAATTTCCATTCATATATCTATTCACAATACATATACATTACTGCAGGAATGGTTAACTACAACCACGTAACTCACGGCGTTCTTTAGTAAGCGGAAAGAGATTAGGCTATGCATAACATCTAAACAGCAACTTTTAAAAACCGTTGGATATACTGCAGAGTCATTTCTCCGCTCCCTTGTCCCGCCGCGCTTCCCAAGAAACTGATGTAAACACAACAGCAGCGCCATCCTCCCAAAACCGCACAGCTATCCTGGTCAGGTTATACCAAGAATGCATATAACCACTTCGTATAGGACATAGGCACAGTTTTGTCTTTGGACGCCATTTGAGTACTGTTTACGTAAGAAGTATCTCGAAATATTTTAATACAATAGGAACACTATAAAGGTCTGTACCCCAATTGAATTGTACCCCAATTGAATTGTACCCCAATTGAATTTATGTATGGTATTTTGGTATCTTTGCCCCAGGCGATGTGCGCTAGGAGTACGACACCAATCACATAAAGATTTCTGGAAGATACAGTGTCTTAAATGATAAATGTTGATACGATAATTGTTTGAACAAATTTCTTATTAGGAATGGTATTGGGATGAGGCGAGAATAGACTGACAAAAGTTTAGTTCTTACCTTGCATTTTTTAGGACGTCTTGGTCTTTGTCTCGTCTCGATCTAAAAAATTCGGTCTTGATCTTCGTTTCGGTCTCGATTGTAAACCCCTATCAAGACGTTAGTCTCGGTCTCGTCTCGAGAGTTTTGAAAGATGATCTATATATTAAAATGCTAATCTTACATGTGTGTCTCCTCTTCAAGGTTTATATGTTTGCTTCCAATTCCTTTGAACAGTGAGATCTCGGGAAATACAAGCTCTAGAGCAGTGGCGTAGCAGCTTCCCCCGCAAGCCCCGCAGTGCGGAGGGGGGAGGTATAGGGGGCCCCGAAGTCTTGCGATGAATAAAGATTTAAAGAAGTAGAACTTCAATCTTCTGTCGGCTTTACAACTACGGCCCCTTCTCTATACTTTGGGGAGGGTGGGCGCAAAAGTATGCTACGCCACTGCTCTAGGGACACGTGGTTTTAGCTCTCGGATTGCATATTTTCTGTAGATTTGCAGGTTGTCTTTAAGTATTTCAAAAAGGGCTGTTATTTTTCTATTCCACTTTTAAGAGTTTTCTGAAATAAAAAAGTATCTGCGAGTTATGCATTTCAACAAATCTTTGTATATCGGGTTAGTATATCTCTCCGGTGTTTGTTTCATGGCTCGAACATAACAATTTCTCCTAATTAAGATGAATCTGCATTAATGAAGTTGAAATGAAATGAAATATTTAGTTTAACGTCCCATATAATGTATCGAGGCTAAGAGAGACGGTGATTACGAGAAATTAATGAAGTGATGGAATGAAGGAAGTGGGAACCTCGAGAAATTCCAAGCACACGATATTTGTCCAGCACAAAGCCTACCTAGAACGAGCTGGGATCGAACCAGGGACCCCATGCACCAGAGGTGAACGCTGTACCACTGAACTGCATTGACGGAGGATAACCATATCTCCAGTTTAAGGCGAATCTTTAGTCATGTAGTGTGTTGTCCAATGGACGCCATATATAAATGACATTCACAAATGTATGACATGTATTTAACAGTACAACGATTTACACTATTCTATTCTCTTCTCACCTACAAACGTATTCAGTGGCTCAATGGTAATGAAGTCTGGTTAAATACAAGAAAACTGGTAGAGCACTCATCTGTGTTGCATGGGGTCTTAGGTTTGAACTCCGCTCCCACCAACTAGACATTATTATTATTATTATTATTATTATTATTATTATTATTATTATTATTATTATTATTATTATTATTATTATTATTATTATTTTGCATGAGACAGTTGATGCTTAGTCCTTAAAACATTTCAGTACGATTAGACGAGATGTTAACTTACAAATCTTCTTCAGCCTAACTTCTACTTTGGAAGGAGGAAAAGTGGTAGAGATAATTTAGAATTCCTTGAATTGTATCAAGACGTGCAATAGACTTAAGGTGTTATACTCTTTTCCTTTTCACATATGCATTCAGTGACTAAATGATACCCTTCCCTACTGGTGTAGTGACTAGCACGTGCGCCTTATGTGGGAAGGAGATACCGGGTTTGATTTCCGGTGGGTGAGCTTTTGTGATTTTAACTGTCCTCGATGTTTCTGTGTTCGTTTGCTTGTCATGTCCAGTAGTCCTGATAAGTGGTAAAATGGAAAAAGGGTCAGAAAGTTTTTTAATAAGTTTTTTAAGAGTAAAAAAAAGTATAGCGCTTACCTTTGGAGAGTGTGGTCTATAAATCGATCCATGTTTCCACCAAGTCAGTTTTTTTTTTTTAAATATAAGATTTCATACGCCAGGCAGTTTACATACTTGTAATTTTGTTTAATGATCAATTTATGTTTATTCTTGTACAGTCACGAAATAAAGTATTCTTCAGTTGACAAAATTTCATTTCCTAATAACTCAAGAATAAATTAATTTATTAGAGTACCGATTTTGGCAAGTTATCAAATTATAAAGATCCAGATTAATTCATTTGTTTCCAAATTATTGGGAAAAAGAAAATTTTTCAACTGAAGAATACTTTCTTTTCCATGTGTACGACTTACAGTCTGTACAAATGTAGGAGATTAAATGGATTTAACAGTGTAACGACTTACAGTCTTATGTTCTCTTCTCACCTACATATGTGTTAAGTGGTTCAATGGTAATAAAGTCTGGTTGAATAAAGATATGGTAGATCACATGTATATGGGGCATGATGACTCAGGTTCGATCCTCGTTCCCATCAAATATACTTCATTATTTTTACATTTCGTATTACAGGTAGTGCAGAGTAAATTTATAATTTTGTTTACTGGTCGAACTACAATATTTATTCTTGTAATTGTAATAGTCTGTTCAAATGTATGAAATGTATTTAACATGTCAGGCTAAAAAACTCTAACCTGTACGTAAATGTATTCCCTGAACTATTTTTCAGTGATGCTTCTAACACTATTCACATTAAAGTGATGCGCTGCGTAGACGGCACAGGCTCAGCTAATGCACTTTTTAGAAGTTGCCGTCCTCTGACTCTTTTAGAATGGGAATGCAGGCTTTGTGGTCTCAGTAGAAGATCAAAACCATTAATAAGATATTAACATACAGTAGTTTGTTACATTATTAGTTTGGGGTTTATATTAATAATTGAAAGCTAAAAAATACGATTATAAATTTGAATTTGAATGTTAATTTAATTTTTAAGGCTACTAGACAACTAAAACTCTAGGGACGGGCACGAGTGAGTTCGAGCGAGTTTTTATTGAAACTCGACTCTACTCGAAACATCCATCTTTGAGCTCGACTCAAAAAATTTCCTCCAACTCGACTCGAATTTGAGTCAATTTCCTAAACAATTTTGGCTTTGATAAGCCAACAAACGTTAAGTGCCATTTCTATTCTACTTTCTCCTACATAAGTATAAAAATATCAACTCCTTGGTAATAAATATCGAAAAACGATAAGTGATTTTGCGGCATTGCTTCTCATGTTAGTGCAATAATGGAAACAGAACGATATGTTTTCTTTTGTGATTTAGTATTTATAGTTGTACTTTTGGTTTGTATAGAGTAGTGTTGCACGTAAGTATGAAAAAAATACTTGTATTTTGGGGAATATAAGATATATTTAGATTTTTTCCGTTTTGCTTCCAGTTGAAACTCGTACAGTATACAGACTCGTATAAAACAGTTCGGACATCCCATGATTGATCTGATCTCACTAATGTCCTCGTTTAACTACTAGCCGGCCACGAGAGGAAACATCCGCTAGCATGTTATCTTCCCCATACTGACCGACCTGTATGAGAAGCGTTTGCAATTCGACCATGTGATAGTTCGAGTGAATATTATATGTTGTTTTTATACAGAGACGACAAAGAAATATAAAGGATGAGATAAAGAAGTTTACTGAGAAATATCTTCAACGAAGAAAGCTGAAGAGAAGGAAATAAACTTAACGGACACCATATCATAAGTGCATATCAGTAAACCGTCAAAAGTAAGCCAACTTGACTTTTAAATGCGGAATTACAAATTATGATTTTAGGTGAGGTGGTAGCACTGAATGTTACGAAGAGACCATTCATCGTGCACAGAATCTGGTTGTTATTATCGATGTTACTAAGAGACCCCTCTTCCGTTACAATGAGACCTATTTCGTTACAAAGAGACCGCTCGACCCCAGACTAGATTTCCTGACAGGTCTCTATGTAACGTTTTCGTTACATTGAGACCGGTTGGAGATATCTATCTATCTATCTATCTATCTATCTATATCTATCTATCTATCTATCTATCTATCTATCTATCTATATATATATATATATATATATATATATATATATATATATATATATATATATATATATATATTGGCGTGGGAGACCCGGTTAAATTCCTGACGGAGCTTATGTGGTTTGGTTTCCACGTTAATCATTAGGTGCACGTCTCCTATAGCTTCGCTGCTGAACGGAACGTTAAATTAAAAATCAACTCAACTCAAAATCATATAATGTATTTTTATAATACTCAATGACTCTTAAGTGGAAGATTATTATTAGCTTAATCTGTTTAGAGAAAACAGGTATGACTACCTTTCAAGAAGTTTGGTTTACCAAACTGTGCGGGAAAAAAAATCTTCCAAGAGTTACTTGACAGATCACCATTAATTTTGGCCAGAATGTAGAGAGCTTAAACTTAGGAACAAAGTTTGTTGATGAAGATGATTAGCACCAAAGGCAATAGAAATTTCTAATTTTTGATATTACGCCGATCAGTATAGAGCAAGAAATGCTAACAGACAACGAAAAGTGTTCTTCTGCAATCGAAAAATTATTCCAAGAATACATTTAACTCTATACTAAAACCGAAAGTGGTGACTCCGCGTAGTGTAGTAGCTAACGCTCTTATCTTTGGTGCCAGCGATCCCAGGTTCGATTCCCGGTAGTGACACTCAATCGAAAAAGTATAAAAGCCTTTTCAGGCCAGCCATCCTGAGTGAGGTATCCCTGGGTCTTCCCTATTCACACCTGGCAAATACTGGGGTAGTACCTAACGTACAGGATCTAGGACGTTTCCTTTTTTATCCCAATCCTTCCTTCCTTTCCTTTCCTCGAATAGTGAGGTCACGGGGGGACGTCATCCCTCATATATGACAGGTTAACATATCCATAGATGCCTAAAGCTCAGTTTTCTAAAATCCCTAATCCTAATCGTAAAACCGAAAGCGATGGAGATCCATTACAATTGTCGGTTACAATGTTCATCTACATAGAACTAAAACGATGCAAGATAGCAAGAAGCATTTTAAATCCAATTTTTTGTTCTAAGAATAGGTACCATCTTCTCTCTTGATCTTTTGTTCCACCTAGAAGTAGCAGAAATCAAACACCTTCGGTATTTCGTTGTTCTCTATAGAGCAAGAATAGATAATAGACAGCAAGACGTGATTTTCTGCAATCGATTAGGCGTTTCAAGAATACATTTTACCACCATCATTATAATTCAATTGATCCAACTTGTCCCTTGTGATAGTTGCTTTCTTCTGTTTTTTCCTTCCTGCACGTGGTCATAACAATCAGCCAAGAAGGACTGTTTCTATGGCAGCAGCACGTTCAGCCAATTATAGTGGCTCATTCCTCTCGCTCTGCAGTGGTAAACGTTCCACGCTCTCCGCATGTTGCCAGTTTGAATATAAATAAATGCACATTGTTTTAGTCGAATGTTGACTTGAGTAGTGGACATGCTGGTTATTGAGAGCATTGTTTTTAGTTCTCTTTTTTGTCATTAAATTTTATAAAACTGAGATTTATTTGCAGTGAATAACTTAGTGTTTCGTGTATACTACTCGTGTAGTTTCAATACCCGATGTAAAAGCTGGCAACGCAGCATTGAGTACCACGTGCGTGCAGCGAGCTGTCACAAGAGACAAGTAGTATCATTTGCACTGTAACTCCCTAGTAAAATCGGAAGTGATGGAAATCTACTGCCATTTGCGATTTCGGTATTAATTTACAAAAACATCATGTTTTGCAAACCAAACTCTTTCACGTAGCTAACAAGTGAAACTACTATTTGATAAAATACCAACTGACTTTTAATTCGAAGATTGTTAGCATAATTTATTTGGTTAAACACTTTCTATAAGAAACTAGAAGTGCAACAAAACTTGCGCAAACTACCCACATACTACAACATGCCCAAGCAACTAGACGCGCAGGACAAATTTTAAGGATAAACAAACTTTGAAAGTACAAAGGATGCCAGAAAAGGCTGAGATATCGTTGAAACGGAAACGATACGTACCTTAATCATGAAGAAGTGATTGCCTTTCTTAAACTACTGCACGTTCAATTGAATACAGGTGTCTCAGTGTCCTGTCAGTTTTCAAATATCTTCTGAAAATCATTTTCTTTTTAGGAATTCTGTCTAACTCTTAACAAGCCCATGAGGTGTAATTACTTGTTGATTAATCATTAATTTTGTTCTATGATAACTGATTTTCTATATTCGAAAGTAGCCAAAATTTTCATGAGGACAAATCAGGAGTATGTAAACATTGTGATATAACTGAGGCATTAAGTTCCTGTAAGTAAGAACTAGCTGTATTGACTGCATGTAGTCTTGGGTTATCTTACAGCAATGCCAAACTGGTTTTAATGTATGGCACACCCATCGCTTGTTCCATGTGTTTCGTCAAGGTTTGCAGCGGTGTTCTATAATTATCAGTACTTGCTGTTGTGTTTGGAGTAGAGGTCTGCATGGACCCCAAATTTTAAGCCCGGACCCGGCCCGTGAATTTATAATGTGAGGCCCGACCCGAGTCCGAAATATGTTTTAGCACTTAGTCCCGAGCTCGACCCGAGCTCATGTGATAATCAAATGAGCCTGAAATAAGCCCGAATTACTGAAACTTAATAATTAAAGCAAAATTGTATTTTCATTTACAGCAATTAGAGGTTTAATTGAATCAGTTGTGCTTTAGAAGTTCTCCAGAAAGAGCGGTCCAATAAACATCGTTGTGCAGCATATTTACAAAGTTAGGCCCGAACAGGCCCCACAAATATGGCTATATATTTAAAACTTTACGGCCCGGGCCCGAAGTGATATATACTTTGTAAGCCCGAGTCCGGCCCGCGAGCTTGGCCCGAGCACGTGCAGACCTCTAGTTTGGAGCAACAATGTCTTGATAAATCGGACCTCAACGGTCAAATAATGCAATTAACAATATTTTTTTCAGCTCATTTTCATTGATAAACCTTTTGCTTTAGGGGATGATTGACTATTCATTGGTAAATATGTCAAGGTTATGCACAGTGTTACCACATGTCGAATCCGATTTTCCCAATAGCTTTATGACAACCTTTGTATATGTGTGATATCTCGTGTATTGTAATAAAATGTGTCTGTCAAATACAACAGTTGGATGTCCTGTGATTATGCAGAAAATAGTTCTGAAACACATTCTACACAAATTCCGTAGAAACCCAATTTCTAAGACATAAGAGGACATATTGACATGCTATATCTATGGACTAACGTCCTGTAAGCAATCGAGGGACATCCCTGTATTTTTTGTGGTTGACAACAGACAAAAGTGAGATCGTACATCTTTGCGTTCGAGTGAACGTGAGACATGCTCCTCGTTACGATGCATTTCATAGTTTTTTCCTCTATATTTAAAGATTTGCTCTGGAAGATATGTTGACAAATTTACGTAAAAAAATTAGAACTCTATAGAAAAATTGCTGTTTTTAGATATCCATGCTGTTAATTAAAATACAAGATGTAAATGATGTTCTTGAAGAACTTGTTTCATTATATAATGTTCTGAATATTTTCTTTCATAAAGGGTGTCCCATAAGTAACTAAGAGATTTGAAAGCCAAGAATATGTTTTTTTTTTTTCTAACAAATTTATTCTGCAAAGGTTTACACGGGAATATAGTATAATGTATTGAGTATTTTACATTAAGTACTTCAGCTCCACACATTCCAGGTCTTGTTCTACTCTGTATTGGAAGAACTTAGCCTCCCTGTTCAAGGCAGGTCGGTTACAGACCTTTGTTCTTAAAGAGGTATAATTATATTGTCTCTGGTCACCTCCAAGATGCGTTTCTTACACTAAAAACTTTTGGAACGCGTCTTTGAGTAACAGTAGTTGATCATTGTTTCCAAATCGTATTTACACAATGTCGATCTTTTGTTTGATTCTGAATCTTAGTATATCTTTAATCTCTTTAAATTTGAAATAAGAACAAAAGAATACAAAATCTTCTAAGTTTTCGAACATGAAACAGAAACTAATAAACTAGTTAAAACATTATTAAGCTTTAAAATTACGTAGTTACTTATTTTTAGACACACTAAAATAAGTATTTTCGGGACATAGTAACTTTCTCAATCTGTCACATGTTGAAAAAAATAGAAGTAGGGATACATTTTATTCGTACAAATTTAACTTTTCTCAATGTCTTAAGAACCTTTGCCGGCATTGAACCTTTGTCGTATTCGGAAATACTCTTTACGAGAATAATTACTGGTCAATTTATTGTGAATTTCGTATCTCTAAACTCAACTTTTTGATAGAAGGAGACATGTTTTACGGCGTTATGTGAGTTATTTTTACCTAATTTTAATTCCTCGTTTTAATGAAGGCAGTCTCTATTTCTCTAAATATGTTAAGAAATCTATTGTGGACATTATTAATGTATGTGCTGGACATGCTCCTTGTTACAACTCATTTCATAATTGTTTCCTCTATATCTAAAAATTTGCTTTATAAAATATGTTATCTACATAAACAAATTAATACGGTTGTAGAAATTTCGGAAACTACCAGAGTGGGTTGAATGTTACATAAAATTAGTGGAACAGCATGATGTAAGACTACTTTCATGGATTGCATAAGTGGAACGGACAAACTTGAAGACAGGTTTGCACTTTACTGGTGTGGCCTTCGAGAGATATAACATTATAAAAATCAATATAACTAACTAACTCTATGGACAATTGATCCTGGAGATTTAATGCTGGCTTTACAAAAGCTCTCCACTGACTTCTGTCCTTAGCTAACCGGACCCAGTTTCTATTATGTATTACTATATTTTGCGAGATCCACCATAATATTATTCTCCCATCCGTGCTTAGGTCTTCCTGATGATGGTTTTTGATTGGATTTTCACTTGAAACTTTGAAAGTGTTCATACTTTGTTCCATTCTAGCTACATGAACGGCCCACCTGAGCCTTCTAGACTTGATGATCCTAATAATGCTCGGTAAACGCTATAAATTATGCAGTTGCTTGTTATGAAATTTCCTTCGTTTCCGTTTATATGGGTCTGAATATTAGTCTCAGAATTTTATTCTCAAATATTCTCAGTCTGTGTTCTCCGCTCAGAATAATTGACTATGCTTCGCAACCTTATATCATAACAGATATGATTACAGTTTTATATATTTTAAGCTTCAAATTTCTCGACGGAATTCGCGACGACAAAATATTTTGAACTGAATGATAACACTAATTTCCTGCTTTCAATCGACATGTAATTTCATTGTGGATATGGTTTTGGTCGGTCCTCATTCATTCGTAGATATTTGAAAGTATCTACTTTGTCAAAAGTATCATTTGGTAATTTGACACGTCCATAATTTGCAGTATTACGATCCCTGCGAACTTCCTTTATTTAGTTTTCTATGAACTAACTTCTAAACCTATGCCTCTGCAAGTGTTTAATAAAACCTCTGCATTTGTCTCTATTGTTTTGCTATCATCTTCTAGGTATTTATTCCGAAGTTGGTCGTCCCCCAGGATTTCGACAAAAAGCGAATAGCGGGTACGAAAATTTAAAAGTCAATTTTAGGACCGCTTTAAAAGGAAATGAAATATTTAAGTTTTACGTCCCACGATTAATGCTTGTTAAGCTAAAGGAGACAGTGATGACGAGAAATGAATAACATAGTGGAATGAAGAAAGTATGAGGAAACGGGTGAACCCCGAGAAAACCCACGCACACGGTGTTTTTCCACTACAAAGTTCAATTGGCGCGATGTGGGATCGAACCAAGAACCACATGCACCACAGGTGAACGCGCTTTAAAAGGGTAGAATAGAGTATGGTAGGGATAAATAGGGTAAGGTAGAGTTGGATCAAGTTAGCTTACGGTTAGAGAGAATTTGATCCATTGCATTAAAATTAATAGAGTGTAATTTCTTCTCTCTGTATAAGGATAGAAACCGGAACGTTTCTGTAGGCTACATCTGCAACCATGTTCAGAATACAAATACTTCTTACTTACGCACAATCCAACCATGCATAATAGCTCTTCTCTGGCCATGTGTATACCCTCTTATAAAGAATAACAAATACAACTTAAACTCTCCTTACATATTATCAAGCACACAAATGAGCAAATTATTCACATCTTCGCAGTAAAGTTTCAAAATGTTGCTAGAAACGGACGACTAAACTTTGGAACTTAACTCATCCCCTATTATATTAACACCGTCAGTATCAGCCATAACCTGGAAATAACATTCAGCTCTAGGCTGTGGTTTCTATCTTTGATTTTCCTTGTAGCATACTCCAGAACAAAGTAGAATAATAATGGCTTTAACGCATCTTCCTGTTACAGGTTATTCACCCTCGTGAATAAGAATTTTGCAACTCGGAGTTTACTTTGGTATTCATTTAAACACATCTTAATTAATCTAAGTTTTTTCGGTATTCCAAATATAGAAATAACTATTATCTGCCCATTCTAAGCAATACCACAAAGATAATAGTAAAACGCATGATATTACCACGTTGATGTAAACTCGCGAACAAGTGTTCAATGTACAAGCAAATGATCAATAATTTTGGCCATTTATGCTGCGCGTTTGATTATCGCTGTATCAATCAGAAAGCTATCCTGCAACAAGAGACTAGCAAATGATAATAACAAACGAAATGAACGTCAATATGGGTAACGATCAGACTATAAAATTTTACTTTGTTAATTGGACATTCGATTGCACCAAATTTCACAGTACACAAACATATTAGAAATCTCAGGTTTTACAAATGTAAACGTTATACTTTAGGGCAGCAAAAGCACACCAATAGGATTGTCACTCTACTGAGTAGAGAGGAAAATTGGAAGTGAGAGGCGCAACTGGCGGCCAAACTTAAACTACACCTGAATGACAAAATGTCTTCTTCCTGTCCCTTAAGTAAACTTAATTCAATTAAGTGTACGTACAGTTTAAGCGCTCTTTCGGTTCTATAACTGCTGTACGGTAAGGATGATATTTACACACCTGGGGTAGAGAACAAGAAACTGTTTTCCAGAGATGAATTTGTTACCGTTTTCCCATGGGAAAGTTAAGGACATTGTCTCGTTTATCTAGCTTTGAGGGTGTCAACTGTAGAAAAATTTGCTCCTTTCTCCAAATAACAATAACAATGACAAACGAAAACTGAAAGCTTGTTATAACATTTGTCGTAGCAGAGTAAGTTGCAAAATAAACAAATTGCAAATTTACATGTTGACATATACTTGCATGTTGAAATTCGCTGATTTAATCTATATGGAATGCAGTAAAATATCTACGGAACAAATCTCGGTTTCAAGACAAACATGTTCCGAAGAGAAAGAAAATATTGGGGTCGTACTAATTTTTATATATCAATTCCCTGTATCAAACAAAACACGTTCAGAGGTGGAAGAACATTTTCATTATGCGCTATGTAAAAGAAATGTCTATACTGTAAGGTATTTATTTCTTAGTAGTCCTCTCCGTTGGTTAAGATTCTACTGCGCGTGACTGTAATGCGCAGAATGAAATGAAACTTCCTGTATCACGTCTCAAGTTTATTCCCTGTTGGCTAATGGAGAGAAGGACGATTAGTGAGAGTTAACGGTTATAAAATAATTAGTGGACTGACCATGTGGGAGCAAACACCAGTATTGCGAGAAGACCCACGGATTCGATGTTATTATTATTACGCATTCTGGCTTTGGACAGGTCCTGGGACAGTTTTCTTTCAATTGGGGCTGGAAATGTTTCTTCCATGTTTCTCGATCTTCAGCTTCCTCTTTTAACTCCCAACATTTTCTTCCACTTTTCAAACCATCGATCAGTTGTGTTCTTCTTCTTCTTCTTCCTATTCCTCGCTTTCCTTCAATTTTTCCTTCTATGACGGTATGAATAAGAGTTTCTTCGCAAGATGTGTCGCCTCTTCTTTCCTATCCATTTTAAATTGCCTTTATTTGTTATTCTTTCTGTCCATTTTATCTTCTCCATCTTCCTTCAGCACCACATTTCGAAGCTCTTCAAATATTTCTTCTCTAACTTCCGTAATATCCAAGTCTCTCAATCATACAGTCCAATACTCCATATGTAGCACTTAACCAACTTCTTTCTTAGTCCAGTACTAAGCCTGCTAGTTAGGAGTGATCATTGCTTGTTGAATGCTTCTTTGCCTATGGCCATTCCTGACCTGATTTCTGTACTGCAGTAAGCGTCTCTCATGAAAATACTTCACAGATACTTGAAATTATCGACCTCTTCAAGCTTTCTTTGTCCTATTCTGACCCGAAGGAGCGCATTTCCATGTGACATTCTCATGACTTTTGAGTTTTCGATATTGATTTCCATTCCGTATATTTTCCCCAGTATCAGCTATTTTGTCAATCATCTTCGGTAGTCCTTCTTCGGTTCTAGATATAATAACTATATCATCTGCATACCTGATCTTGTTAATGCTCTGTCCTCCAATCTTGAAATCCCCAATTCCCATTAATGCTTCCTTCATTAAACATTCACTGTAAACAAAGATAAACACACTACATCTTTGCTTCACTCTCCTCTTCCAATCTCCACACTATTTGTTTCCTCTTCATCCAAGCGCAACTTCACTTATTGTCCTATGTAAGGGTGATACGATGGGATCGAACTGGGATCTCTCGACCAAAAGTGGGAGCTCTAACATTGATGCATCTTGTCTTCTGATTACTGAATGAATGTATACGTTTCTGATATGTTATGACGAGTAATATACACAATATTTTGTTCTAGTAGGTGAAACAACAGAAGGGGAACCAATTCATACTAAAGAAAGTTGAACTTAGAACAAAGGGCTAAGCTCTTCAAACATTTGTATTTATTTTCTTGTGTACTTCAAAAATCGTACGAAATGCAATACTTTCGTGGTGAAATCTTCTCAAATGTGTCACCATATACCATACACTACTCGTAGTCTGAGCTGCGGAGAGAAAAATTATAAATATGTTGATACTATGCTCAGAATATTGATATGCTCAATTTTGTGTAATGTTAT
This sequence comes from Thermobia domestica, assembly GCF_964235325.1. NCBI lineage: Eukaryota > Metazoa > Arthropoda > Insecta > Zygentoma > Lepismatidae > Thermobia > Thermobia domestica. The sequence continues at coordinate 41,278,058 of NC_137454.1, read as the reverse complement.
TGAAAAGAAAAAAAAAATAGTTTCAAAATAATAATAATACATTTACTACATAATTAATCTCTGCTAATATTCCTGGTGTACACGGCTCGAAAGATCCCGGGTACCAGGTTGCAATGACGACTGAAAATTAAGTCTTTCGCCTAGACAGTTTAAATGTAAAATATGTAAGCCCATGTATTAAATTGATTTTATATTATTATTATAGCGCCTAGTTTTGAGAACTGGCGTCTTGCTCAGAAGTGGTTTATGTAAGCAGTAGGCTTTCATGCTCTTCAAATGTAGAATACTACATACTAGTCTGCCTTTTTTCGCTATCAATTTCTTTAGGTACAAACCACCACGATGATCAACAAAAGCACTTTCCCTGTGTAAAAGGAGAAAAGTAGAATACAGTAGAAAAGTAAACACAGAAAGTAAAGTAAAGACACTACTGTAACACGAGTTCTTATAGCATTAAGATACAGTCAAATACGCAGGAATTTATTTCGGAAGCGGGGTCGAAACTTTTCAGGGGGAACAAATTCAATATGAGGGTAGTCTGTATTTAAAATTTATAAAATCACCTCTAATAGTAGACAAATTTTATAGAGAAGTCGGTATTTTGGGGATCTAGACCCCTAGTACGCACCCTACGCGTAAGTTCCTGTTTCCCCCCGAAAAAAACAGGGTGCGTGGTGGCTCAGTGGTAGAGCGTTTACCTTCGGTGCTTGGGGTCCCTGGTTCGATCCCACCTCGCACCGTGTGGACTGTGTGATGGACAAACACCGTGCTCGTGGGTTTTCTCGGGGTTTTCCCGTTTCCTCCCACTTTTTTCATTCCAGCATTTCACTCATATCTTATCATCACCGCATACTTTAGCCTCACCGGCATAACCGTTAGACGTAAAACTTAAAGATTTCATTTACCCCCCCCCCCGAAAAAAAATAGATGTATGAATGGTGTGTTATGACGAATGTTTAGTATGTATAGTAAATGGTACAAACAATGTAAAGGTTTAGTAGGATACGATATTTTTTAAAAGTCATTGGGAGCTTTTTGGTGCAAAAAGTACTATATTCGTAGACATAGTATAATAGCATGATGATTTACTACATTTATCAACTGTATGTAACAAATTTTCAGTGTGTGAGTACCGTCAAATGGGGTGAATAGAAACACATTTTTGGCTATATGAGAATATAAGTCTGGTAATGTTAAAGATTTCGCGTATCAGATTATTCCAAAAGAAAGGTCTTAATATGCTAATGAATTTCAGTAAACGTCATATTAATTTATCAACTCCACTTTTCTTCACCTTGATTTTTCTTAATGTTTCTATTCACCCCTACCCATGGGGTGAATAGAAACAATTACTTTATTTTCATTGTTGTTTCTTTTATACTATTGGAAAGGTAAAAAAGAAACAGCGTATTTGTTGAAACGAATTATTTATTTGATACCTGCAAGATATTAATTCAATAAGACCAGTATTACATAAGTTACAAACTTATAAAACAATACAATGCACAATATAGGTATAAACGACCATATAGTTTTGATGATATTTGAATAAGATTTAAACCACTGAAATCATCAGGGAAACTTATCATGAGCTGAGTTGATTTTGAGGTTTACGTCCCGTTCAGCAGCGAGGCTATATGAGACGTGGACCTATTGTTTAACGTAGAATCAGAACTACATGAGCTCCCGCCGGGAATCGAACCCGGGTCTCCCACGCCAAAGGCGCGTACGCTAACCACTTAGCCACGAAGGGACCCGAAAGTTATCATATACTTAAAGCGTGCTGACGAACTCCTAATAAAACCCAACAGTTTCGTTCTGAAAATTTCATTGTTTATGTGCTCTTTTATAAAATACTCCCACATATGCATCATGTTCCCATTTTCGCACTTGGGTGCTGAATAGTCTCATCGAGTTTTAGCTTCTCATTTTACCACAGCAAAATCACCAGCTTTAGAAAACCATCATCTAGTTCGTGATCGTCTGGAATGTTGTCTTCTGGAGTGTTGTCTTTCTCCTCTTCCGACAATACAAAGGTAGGTTGAGTTTCGTTGTGATTTGATGAAAATGTATCATTTTCAAAAAACAAACCAAAACTCTTACCAGAAACATCTATTCGTACTCTCTTCTTCCCTTATTTAATTTTTTCATCTTCTCTCATGCTCCTGAAAAGAACCATAAGGGAACGGTTTAGAGTCTGAGATGACTTTTGCTGTTCTGTTTCTTCTCGTTCATTGTCTTTTCTTGGCAACATCCTCAGTATTTGGTCTCGACAAAGGGGAAAAATTCCACACTTTTCAAATCCAGCCCTGATATTTTCCTCCTTCAGTTTCACACTTTTTTTTTTTCAGAAGACTTGGAAATTTGTTCTTAGAGATGATTGATACATTCCTATCAGGTTCTTTTTTCTGCTCCTCAAGAATTTTCCACTCCTTGAGGAATTTCAAGAATTTCCCAAGAAGTGTTTCTATTCACCCCACTAATTGAAAATCATAACAATAACCCAGTAAAGTTAAATTTTGATTAAAAATAATTTACAAAAGGAAAACTTTAACTATGAACGTCAGTAAATGAAACAACAAACTACAAAATAGGCATATGTTCAAATGCAACAAATATGAAAATGTCATACTTACCAAGAAAGTTTAAGGAGCGCTAAAATACCGTGTAAGATTTCAGTAACACATTAATGCTACTGCCGTCTACCTCAGTGTTCCCAACTCAGTAAAACATTTTGTCTCTGCCCTGGACACTTTAGCCGTATAAGACTATGTTAAGAAATTTCAGTTTTCTTGATTAATTTATCGTCCAGATAAATCCAAAACTAATCTGGGAGTTTTGTTTCTATTCACCCTCATGTTTCTATTCACCCCATTTGACGGTATGTACAATTAAGAGGAGAGAAGTGTATAGATGTCAAGAGAACATGAACTTTTAAGGTACTGGGATCAATCTTTTGAAAGTAAAGAAAAGTCATATTTGAATCGGTAAGATGATTGCCTGGATAATGTCAATCAGTACGTGATTTATTTTTAATTTGAACTGATGTAGTAGTTAGACTTCTAATGTTTCTGGATTAAGATAACAATGAAATAATTGTGCTAATACATATCCAAAATATTTGTAATAATAGAACATAACAGATTATTTTTAATGTATTTTAAACTAAATAGTAGAGTAGGTCTTGTTTACACGTTATTTTCATTTACAGTATGTATTTTAATAATGCTGTTAATTTCGTTTTACTATTTTCCTAATATTTGCAGCTCAAATACTGGAAAACAAAAACTAATATTTACATTAACAACATAATGCAATTGAGTTGTATTATCAACTTATAACTTCATTCATGATTCGCCATAAGTGGTCGCTCTTTGAAGAACACGATTATAGATCCGAACGCTCCAAATATATTGAGTTTATAGTCACTCACACAAACAACAACTGTTTTCAGTATTGGCTTATCCGAATTAGTACAGAACTGATGACAATATCTAATCCCACAGACAGCCGAATATTTAATGGGAAACAGGCAGGCAAATCGAGACTGACGTTCCCAGATCAAAAACGAACTTTTCGACAGTTCTTTTAGTTCTGGAGATAGAACCAATGCCACTGATAGACAGGACACGGCAATTAAAGCGTCGACTTCACTGATTCCGCATATGACCTCGGAATATCAAAAATCACTCCAAAATACTCCCAGGCATTGCTACTGACAAACAGTTAATATTTCTGAAAACGTGTTGAAGACAAGATTCTGTATATGAAGACATTGCTTTGAGAGCTTTTCTTCTTTCTCGAGATGCAGCCTAAGATTCCTGTAACATTATCGCCACACTATGTAACATAAAAGACGGCCTAGTGAAATATAGAGTGCTGATTCCAATTCTAAAATACATTTTTCGATAATGTTTTGTTCTCGAATCACAAGAAGTTACAGACATTACAGCCAGCCAGGCAAGATAGACAGACGAAAGCAAATATACAGTTATCGAAGTATATTTTATCTTCAATTTGCATATGCAAATAATTTTCTTTTGTACCCAAATTCCTTTTACCTCATCAAGACACTGAACATTGGTATACTTTTGTTAGGAGCACTGTGTTTAATAGTGCTACACATTTACAAAAAAATGAAGAATAGTGCCCTACCAATGGCAAAGATTGCCTGAATCACTGATCAAAATAAATGTATCCTACAATAAATGTATCAAGTATGATAATGCCGTTGATGAACCAAGAATATAACTTAATGGGAAAATATGCTAGAAATAAGAAGTAGAAGGTAAATATTCATATTTCTCTAATATATTTAACAACCGTCTTTTTACCTTATTGAAAGCAACTTACTACGAGCTACACACCTTTCTCTATATTTAATATATATTGAACAGTTACACATCTTTTGCGCTTAAACAACATTAAATACTTCTGACTTAAATGTAACGGCGTTTCTGCTTGAAGATAAAACATCTTTGTAGGTGTTTATAATGGCTCTTTCTACATCCACAGACACTAAATTGCCAAAAGTAGTGCTCTCAACGGGTCAGGTCGGGTCGGGTTGAAGACCGACCCGACCCGACCCGACCCGACTGCCCCGAACCGTGATCCGACCTGATTGACCTGACCCGACAACCCGACCTGAGCTGACCCGACTGACCCGACCCGACAACCCGACCCGAGCTGACCCGATTGACTCGACCCGAGTAGCCTGACCCGACAACACGACCTGAGCTGACCCGACTGACCCACCCGACAACTCGACCCGTTTGAAAGCGCTATGGTCACGAGACTGGGTGAACACCAAAATGACTCACATTGGGAATTAAACCCGGACCACGTGTACCGAAGTCTTACACGTTAACCACTAGCTAGATCAAGCGGGGGATTTGTATATGCATCTTAATGAATATTTGGCACTTTTGAGGTTTAGTTATTTCTTTTTATAACTGATACCAATGTCCGACTTGGGAGAAATTTATTTTTTTCTTCTTACTTTAGTTCTATGAGACGAAATTTTAATTCAAGGTCAGTGTTCTCACCTGCTCGGAAGGCAGTAGCAAGAGTCTCTTGGCTGAGACAAAAGGAAATCGTTTAACTACAATGATAAGTAGAGACCGGATGTTAGGCAAAATGCCTATTCTTTAATATTAAAGATATGATCAAAAATAATATTTTAAAGTTTATATGGAGGGTTATAGTTTCAATTTAAGCCAATTTTATTTTGCCTGTTTTGCCTATTTAGCCCATCCTGCCTAAATAATTGCTTTAGTGCCGAATATTGCCTATTCTAAGTATTTTCTTCAAATTAGGGCTTTATTGAGGAAAAATATATAATTTAGTACTTCAATAAAGGATTCTGCCTCTTCCGAAAAATATAAGTTCTGTTTGTAGTGATAAGATGTAAAATTTTGGACCTCTAAATGTACTGACAAAGCGCTATAAAACTTTGGACTGCTGTGTGTACTAATAAAGTATATAAAATTTGGACTGTTGTGTGAAGTGATAAAGTGCTGTAGACAATGTATTTACCAAATACTGTATATATGGAATACATGTCAAGTTTCGTTTATATATAAACGCTACATATATATATATATATATATATATATATATATATATATATATATATATATATATATATATAATAACAGAAAATATTAACAAACACGTAAGGGTCATGTTTCTATATTCTTTGAACAGTGTCTGTGACTTGATTTCATTTTTTAATTTATTGAGTACCCAGAGAAAAATCCGTTCTCCGGACAGCGGTATATTGTACAAATATACGGTATCCTCTTGCTTACTATAGAAATCAGTACGGAGCATACGTTATCCGTATGCTACATAGGCAATGTCCTTAGATGTTACATCATGTCGTTGCAGGATGTCTGACATCTAACAGTTTTCCGTATATCACATGCATATACTTATGTTACCTTCGTCAGCTATATGTTATATACACGTCCATTTGTATGTGAGATCCTGACCGCCTACATTATTTCATACAGAAAGTACGTAGAATATACATGGAACACTTATACAGGAAGTATTATGAAACATGCGTTTTCAGTTATACGTCTGCTGTACGTCAAGTCCAAAAACTACAGGAATTACGCATGTACCAATAATTTTAAGTACGACACCTACAATTTTTTCAGTTTATTTATCTTCATTATTTCGGGTTACATTTCAGTGCCTATTTAACTGCCTATTTTTAAATTTCAAGTGCCTATTTGCCTGCCTATTTTCCAGATTTTTAGTGCCTGAACATCCGGTCTCTAATGATAAAGGTTGAGGAAACGGGAGAACACCTGTGATTTTTTCCAACCTTTCAACTTTCATTCCAAAATAGGTTCCTATGATTCCGGGACCCGTGCCACTTTGATTTTTCTTTCCCGGTAATTAAAACGTATTTTACAGTATATATAGTTGCACGTAAGAAGATACATAATATGAATTTTGTAATTTAAAATTTAAAAATACAGTATGATAATTAATTATAAAGTACTAATTTTATTTCATCACTTTCAGCCCAACTAATGAAATTCAAACAATTCGCACCCTGGGTCTTGGTCATCAATACTGCGTCTTATCCTTTGTCTTGCAGTCAAGTCTTGGTCCTGCAATTCGTAGTCTTGGTGGTCTTTCATGGTATACAAGAGCCAAGAATGCTCGTCTCATCGGTACAAATGAAGACCAAGTGTGATTTTGATTATGGTCTTTCATAATATACGGAAAGCAAGAAAATACGCTCACCGCTATTTGGTGATCATCAAAACAAGGCCAAGAGCAAGATTACTATGCACTTCGTCTTGCATACTCAATCTTTATCTTGTTCTTGTATCGATGCTCATGGGCTTGGTGAAATAAAATGAAGTATTCAGTTTAAGGTCCCTCGATTCTGCACCGAGGCTAAGGGATATGGTGAACATGAGAAATGAATGAAATGGTGAAATGAAGAAAGTGGGAGGAAACAGGAGAACCCCGAGAAAACCCACTACACGGCATTTTCCACCACAAAGCCCACTTAGCACAAGCTGGGATCAAACCATGGACACCATCAGTGGCGGAGCCAAGGGAGGGCCAAGGGGGGGCATGCCCCCTTGCTCAAATTCTTAGCCCCCCTAGTGCCTCCCCCACACACAGATGATGCTATTATAGGTCGACAAACGTTGAGTTGCCAGTGGCTACAAGTGAAACTACTTCCAAAAGATCTCTCGACAACAAAGGTACGAACTGGTGAATACCGTTGCGTTCCGAATAAAATAGCTCCACTTGTTTTAGTTTGTAGTACGGGAAGATCTAATTCACGGAAATCTGTGGGATGCTTGCATTGACCTCACCACCTGGACATTCATTTTAACCTCTGTCCATTATCTAGTTATCTCCTTTGTTTTTGACAAACAACCAGAAAAATAGAAAATCAGTCGGCATTCTCATTCGCTTCAATGTTGAAAGTCATACTAAAATATTATATACATACTTACAAATAACATGCACTGCAGTAAAACATTACACTTGTGTTGGACGAAAAAAGTCTTCGTACACTAAGTAATTGATTTCCATAGATTATGGCGACATAGAACAAATGCATAGCATCCATTAAATAAGTTGGTATTATTATTATTATTATTATTATTATTATTATTATTATTATTATTATTATTATTATTATTATTATTATGAGTTTATCTACCAACAACTATTTATTGATTAATAAAAATGATTAATCAATTATATTTAGTTACGTATGGTAGATGACTTCAGATTATATTATTTACTGACCGATAGTATCCCACGCTGTCGTATCTGTGCATAAGAGGTAAGTTCTAATCTTTTCTTTGTAGAAGTTAAGTAAAAGAACCTGTTTTAGCTCGAAATGCTTAATTACAATTTTATTTACACAAAGACAATTCTAACATACAAGATGATATTAACGATGCTATTTGCATATACGAGTTACTTGTCACAAAAACTGATTATGCTAGGGAACTAAAACTATGCTCAGACTGTCTTTCTTAGCTAACTTTTACAAGTGGTAGCAATTGAAACTCACATGAGTATATGGTAACCTCTCACCCGAAGTCCAAGGTTAATCTCTTTGCACATGGCTAAAAAAAAAGAACGTCTCTGTTGCCTCCGTTTTCACTCTCTCCCTCTGCCAGCCTGAATCCCCATTATATGACCAAATGTTATCAATCTTTAATTTCAAATTGAGTACTTTATGATATTTTTTGCAATTATAAAGTATCATTAGTTTCTATCACCGTTGTCCCTTAGGACAAGTTATTATAACAAAGGAGAAACATATTAATGGTTCCTCTTGATTACTTTTCAAGGCTTTTTCTTATAATTCACTTAACACGTTAGCCACCAAGCCATATTTCGGGGTATTTTGCACCGCACTATTTGTGCATCAGAATTATGCACATGGCGGCCAACATCACTTTTTTTTTCTTTTACAAAGTATCATATCCATTTATTCCTTTTTTCCCATAAAATCTGTTTTCAACACATTATATTACCATGCGGTATTAAAACAAATCTGGAACTTCTGATATTTATTTACCTCCATCATTCCATCCGAAAAATTAGTGTGATCTGTACACGAGGAAATGTTTTCGGGCTGCTAAAATTAAGATTACTTGGTGCCATGCTATAACTTTGAGTTTCGCCTTATCTCAAGTAGATGCAGACATATCAGAAGGTTTGATCCTTGTAGATACACTAGTTCAAACGCTGTCCAAGATGAAGTAAATATGACTCTCAACGATCAATATTCGAACAAATTTATCAAGAATGTTTGGAGATGTGCAAAGAGAATGGTCTCGAATTCCAGAGCCGAAAACAAATAGAATATAGGGGTTCCTCGTGGAAACGAACTAGACATCCGCCATCAAAATATCACAAATTCATTTTGGATGAATCTTTCCCTTCATTGGATGCAGAAAACGAATGTTCTAAAGATAATATATCTATCAAGAGACATTTTTCTCCCTACAATTAATAGACAATCACTGATATGGAAAAACGCTTTGTATCATGTTGCAAAATCATCAGATCAATCACCACTCTACATCCAAAAAGTAAAAACGTTTTTAAATTGTCGAGCCTATAACCCAGCATTATGGAGTGATCTGCAAACATTAAAGCGAGAACTCAAAATCCTCCCAAACACAATTAATAGGGCAACCCAAAAGCATAAAAAGCATATAAAGCATAACAGCAATTTACACATATGGTTGGTACTTTGAACATGATTGTGATTGTCTAAGGGTCCAGAAGAAACTAGTTTTAAAAGCATAATTTTAGAAAATAAAGCATAAAGCATAATTTAAAATATATAGCACAATTCTTGGAAAATTCTCTTTAACTGAAAGTTCAAGACACTGTGTTAATATTTTTTAAAACCAATATTTACAATGCAAAATCATTGAGAACATAGCAATGCAACAATGAAAAAGCTTATTTTCATTTCTGTAAACTTTTCGGTGTAATCCTATGATGTGGAGAAAAGAAAAAAGTAAAGGAAGAAATTTTTCCGCCAACAATGAATAGTATGCAAGAACTCTATACTATATTGTTGTTTACTTTTTGAACTTAAGCACTTTCTGTACTTTTTGGTGGCATCTTTTATTTTCTCTTTCTGTATATATGTACCTGTAAGGCCCACACAAATGATAGAAAAAATTTATTCGAGCAAGCACACCTCTTTACAATGAATTAAGTAGAAAGTTCATTAAATATGAGAGAAACTAGTTGCAAAATATATCAATAAATAGATCAAGATATTTAGAATATTTAATGTATAATAAATATACATTATACACGATTAATGTAAAATAATCATTGAAATTAACAATAAAGCATAATTTAAAAAAAGCATAATTAAACAAGAAATAAAGCATAATGTGGGTTGCTCTAACAATTAAGTTGTATGAAGACGAGAAGAAAACGAAAGCTGATTCCTTAACGAATTTCGTTGATCTTCTTTGTGTCTACAAAAACGCATTCCTAGAAACCTACAAGCTAGGTATCATCTCTGTGATTATATCAGTTTCTAGTGCTACATGTGAAAGGTCATTCTCTTCTTTGAAAAGATTAAAGACTTGTATACGCAATTCAATGAGTCATGATAGGTTGAAAAACTTAGTGTTACCTTATATTGAGAAGAAAATTGCTGAATAGTTAGATCTTTAACAAGTTGTGGATAAGTTTGCTGCTGCCCACACTAATAGAAAGATCCTCTTCAAGTTGAGGCACCAACCTATAAGTTATTTTCTTTACCTGTAAAAGTGTGTTTGCTTCCACTTAAGTCAACCAGCTACACATATTTTAAACGCCATGATTAAATAACTATTTACTTATATTAGAAATCAATTGCATTAATGAATCCTAGTTGTTTGAGGTACTAAATTCTTATATTTTCACTGTTTTCCAAAGAGTAAAATCATGAACAACAAAGATGGAAACATTCACCTTGAATACACACATACACACACACACACACACACACACACACATATATATATATATATATATATATATATATATATATATTAGAAATAGCCCCCTCAAAATCTTCTTGGGCCCTTCATTGCCCCCCCCTGAAAATAACTCTAGCTACGCTACTGGACACCATGCACCAGAGATGAATTCTCTACCACTAAGCTACCGCGGCCCTGCTTGGGCGTGGTCGTCCATATCCAATCTTTCTTTTCGCCTTGTTTAAACAACTTCTAGTTTTGTTCTAAATCCAGACTCAATATTGGCGTAGATATTAATATTACAGTCGATTGGTAAAATCAACCTTCCACATTTAAAACTTAAAGTACACACAAGTACAAAAATAAGCATTTACCATAAAAACACTAGCTGCCAGTGTTCAAAATAGATTTATGATTTCTATAAAATCAATTGAAAATTGGTATTTTTAATCAGGCAACTAGTGAAAAACAGCAGCTTTCGACTCCAGCCGAGTTTAAGCTCAACCTAAACTCAGTTGACCGAAGTGAACTGACCCGACTGACCCGACCCGACAACCCGATCCGACTGACCCGACCCGATAACCAGAGTGACCCGAACCGATAACCCGATTCGAGCTGACCCGATTGACCCGACCCGGCAACCCGACCCGAGATGACCCGACTGACCCGACTCGACAACCCGACCCGAGCTGACCCAACTGACCCGACCCGACCCGACAACCCGACCCGAGTTGACCTGACCCGACCCGACCCGTTCGAGAGCAGTAGCCAAAAGTCACCGGAAAGCCCTTCACTTCAAATAAAAGATAACGGAATGATATCAGTACACCTCACTGGCATTATATAAGTGAAAGCAGAAATGCTGGAGCACCAAACGCGTGTTGTCTGTCACGACGAGTCAACGGAACGAGTTGAATGCATTTGAAAGGGGCATGATTGTAGTAGGTGCCCATAAATTTGTAAATACGGTCAGAGAGATTTCTCAACAGCTAAACATGTCACGGTCCACATTAGCAATGTCAGAGTCAAATGGAAATGCCATGGAACTTCTGAACCGAAATTTCGCCCTGGTAGGCCCATGAAACTAAGCGATCGGGGCCGGAGAACCCCGAATCGTATTGTGCAACACAATCAGCAAACATCGTTGTCAGAAATCGCAGAGGACTTCCGTTTCAGCTCAAGTAAACAAGCTAGTGAGAGGACTGTCCGCCAAGAGGTGATAGCACTTCGCTTTCATGGTTGTGCTGCCGCCAGGAAGACACTAATTAAAGCACCAATATGCAGATGCGTTGCAAAGCCGTAATTGGAGTTTGGAGCAGTGGCGTGATGAATCACGATACATGCTCTGGCATTCTGATGGACGTGTATGGATCTAGCGAATGCTTGGTGAACGGTATTTTCCGAGTGTACTGTGTTAACCTTGAAATTTGGCGATGGTAGTGTCATGGTTTGGGGCTGTTTCTCCTGGTTTGGGTTGGACCCGTTAGTTTTAATTGACAGGTCAAAGACTTCTGGTGTGTACGAAGACATTTTAGACAATAGCATGCTGCCGACGCTATGGAAACCGTTTCGGACAGGAATATTTCTGTACCAACACGGCAATGTTCTTGTTCACACAGCACGCACCATTGAGTCATGGTTTGACAATAATAAGATGGAAGTGCTTACCTGGCCGGCGTAAAGCCAGTATCTGAACCCTATAGAACATCTATGGGATGCATTGAAGCGTTGGTAGCGTGCCAGATTCATTCTACAAACAACCAAACGTGCACTGTTAATCGTACTAATGGAGCACAACGCCTCCAACAGTGTACCAAAACTTAGTGGCTAGCCTGCTAAGAAGGATAAACGGTTTAATTCAAGCAAACGGAGGCCCGACATCCTATTACCTATACAACAAACCAAACCAACAGTACTGGGTGTTCGGTGACTTTTGGCAACAAAGTATATCAGTGAGTTCAACTGTGTATATACTGGAAGTGCAACTCTGTAGATATTACAAATTGAACAACATTCGGATTCTTCTGAAGACCAACCTTACTCTTCTTTGCCATGAATACTTATTTAATTATTGTTAATTGCCACTGTTCACCTTCTAGACAAATTTGCTCAAAGATTTTTAAGGACAGTTGTCACATATTTGTAACTGTGGATACAAAATTGTTCTACCTGCAAATCATAAACCTTCTCTGGCTGAAGAATTTACTGCTGTGTGGATGTTCCACCTACATCGAGAGCAGGAAACAGCACAGCACATCCACGACGACAAAACTAAACAGAACTATAATAATAATAATAATAATAATAATAATAATAATAATAATAATAATAATAATAATAATAATAATAATAATAATAATAATAATAATAATAATAATGAAAACAAATATATAGGGTGTTTCAAAACAACACTGACAACGTTTGGGAGGTGGTTCCTGACACCAAGATAAGACAAAAAGTATAGACCAACCTGGGTGCACAAAGTTTTCTTTGGGAGTTATAGGCTACCGAAAAGATGAAAAAAATGAATTTTAAAGGTCCATAGCTCCAAAACTATGAGACCTATTGTAGTCGGATCAAGACTTCACTTACGAACTAGAACATGTCTTATCGAAATATCCATGTTTCAGAATCCTGCGGTACTTCCGCAACAAGTTTTATAGAGGTAGTTGGTGAATACTTCAAATTATATTCCCGTAGCCAAACTTCCTATTTAAAAATTTGCGTGTGAGTACTTTAGGATTATGAAATATGGATTTTTGGATAGGGCACGTATTAGTTTTTAAGTGAAGTCTTGATCCGACTACGGTAGGTCCCATAGTTTTCGAGCTATGTATCTTTAAAATTCTTTTTTCATGTTTTCGGCCGCCTATAACTCTGAAGGGAAACATTTGTGCACCCAGGATGGTCTATACTTTTTGTCTTATCTTGGTGTCAGGAATCACCTCCCAAACGTTGTTGGCGTTGTTTTGAAACACCCTGTATATATATTGATTGAAGATAGATTAAAAGAATATAGAGGTAATGGGCACCAAAAGGGTATAAATGGCTGAAAATTATCTCCTTTTCTAACTGGAAGCATTATTTGAAACCTCAGGTACTTTCGTGGAACTCGTTTATGCTGTACAAGAGAGGGAGAGAGAGAGAGAGAGAGAGAGAGAGAGAGAGAGAAAGAAAGAAAGAGTGCACCTAAAATTACTAATTCATAACAATAAATTTGACACGTGGCTTTGACAACATATTGCCTATTGTTTTATACAAGCACGCATTGCATAGTTGAAAATTGTGTTGCATATGAATAATACATATTGCCATAGTTTCGAAATAGTATGTGGTTTGAATACGATGCATATTTTGGAACAGTTATTCATGAATGATTTGAAATGAAACACCACGAGGGAAATTGCTGCGTTACATGTGATAATTATCCATGTTCTCATCACAACAATTTGTTACCCAATATTACATGCTGAAATGAACCGCATTAATAGGAGATAATATTTTACTATTATTAAGTATTATATTATACTAGTATCATGTTTCAATACTCAGTAATTTTGATTATGAAATATTCTGATGAAATCGAGAACACCATATTGAAGTCAAAATAATGTTGAAAGACTCCAAAACTTCTACACATTTATCATTGATTATTATTATCCAGCGAAATGTCACATTTTTAATTAAAATATATATGAAATGATCCTCATAGTCTTCTGCTTGATTGTTAATCTCTTTTCTGATTTGAAGGGTGTGAGACAAGAACATGGTAACCCACAATTTTGCAATTTCTGCGTTTTGCAGCGTCCGATAGAGAGCAATGCACGTATACCGTTTCGTTTAACTTCGTCCCTTCAATCCTTTATGTACACTCCTGTCCAAATTTATTGTCGCATGTCTATAAATACGTTGTTGTAGGAATATAGTTTGATAACAAATTCGCCCGGTATTTCTTATAATATTAGTATGTGTATAATCGGCAAAGACATGTGTGTGTCAAATTTCATGTCAAAAGAGCAGTAAATAATAACAATAAAAAGAAAATAAAACTTTTTTTTGTCCATTTAGAAACATTTTCTTTTAGTCGTTCTAATTTTCGTATTTATAATTCTTTTCCTATGAAATTTACCACAAATATACATTTCTGGATTATATGCATAATATCAGTATTAAAAGTACCATGCAAGATCATTATCAAAATTATATTTTTACAAGAAGACAGTTATAGTTATGCGACAATCATTTTGGGCATGAGTGTACAGTCTTATGTGAAAAATCAGCTTTCTGACTTTGAAAATGAATTGTGCAGCAGAAAACAACTAATTTCTTAAAATAGTAAAATTGTAGATTGCCACGTTTCTGCCTCACACCCTTTATTTATGTCAGTACATGGGTTTTATGTAACACGCATTGAACAATGACTTATAGAACAAAATAATTAATAAATACATTGAAAATGTATTGAAGGGATCTTCTAATATTGGACTCAGTTGGCATTTGTCTGTTTGTATGTATGTTTGTTTCGTCTATTTGTTTCACGATAACTCTCGCAAAACTAATCTTCAGGAATAAGCGTACTATTTGGGGTTTCAATTCATGAAAAGTAAGGACTTGAAATATATCATAGCTTCCTCATGTTCCGTTTGAACATACGAGTACAGAGCAATTTTTCTGGGTAAACTGCATAAAAATTATTCAATTTGAACAAACCACAGTCCATATTTAACTTAGGTGATTCCAAAAATCCGCACAGAATATGCCAAGAATGAAAGAGTGAATTTATCGCTCCTTTTCAATAAAAAAGGTACACATCCCGCTATAATTTTTGCAAAAATTGATCTTGATGGAATCTTTGTTTTACGTCCTACGCTTATGCCAGCTAGACTAAACGATACAGTGACGATAGAAATGAGTGAAAATGGTGCAATGAAGAAAATAGGGGGAAACGGGAGAACTCCGAGAAAATCTATGCACACGATGTTTATCTGCCATAAAACTCACTTGAGAATCAGAACAAACGACCCATTGCACCAGAAGTGAACGCTCTACCACTGAGTTACCTCGAGCCCTTGATTTTGATGGAGTATTTCTTATATTTTTTCAAAGCTTCTGAACCATACCACCTGAATGAAGCAAAAATCCATCAAAAATTCAGAGGAAGATTACCCCTCTCCCTTCCAAATATGTTTCAATTTCCATAAACACTTTCATGAAGATTATTCGATTTTGATTGATTTTTGTTCTATTTTCTTTAAGGCTTTCCAACAGTTCTCAGTTTTTGGTATTGAAAACAGGCAGAAATGAATTATGAAGTTAACTCTCTAATGTAGAGTAAGCACTTCTCCCCTCCTCCGGCCGGTTCAAAAATGTTACGAAAGAACTTCCATAAGAAAAGATATTACATTTTGATTCAATATGAAACATGTTTTTTGCAGATTCCACAATGATCTTTAGAGAGTAAAATGAGTTCAATCAACCACAGCTGAAGATATGTTCCTATGTCGCTGCATGAATACTTGGCTTTTAAAATGAGGTTTTGTAGAAAAAGATGGAATACGATCATTTTCCTGCAAGCATGTGAAGTATAGTATGTAAAGTGCAATTAAAGTATCGAAATATAAAAAATAACATGATATAAGTGAAAACCATTAGCGTGATTTTAAAACTACAGACATACAATATTGAAGACATTTATATTGAATGTACACAGGAAACTTCCTTATTTCAGAAGAGTAAAACCTACAAGCCAATGACTATATTGCTTAATTGAGTACAAGCACATTCAGCATTCCTCGCAAAAGTTATGAATGAATGTGCGTTACTTTTATTTACACAAGTATTAGTGTATAGTGCATGGTGAACTTGTGCAACTTATGAACAAATGCTTTTGAACATTGATCACAACAATTTGAACACATGCTTTTGTAATTCAGAGTACAGTGCTAGTACTTTTAGCGTTTTTAATGTTTCTTCTTTTAATATAACAAGAGTCACGGTTCATCACAGTCACGTAAATACAACATCTTTTATTTATAAGTTTAAAACATCATTAATAAGATTACACGGGGTGCATAGGCAAAAAGGTACGGTTTAATCTAAAAGGAAGCTACATTGGATCAAGAGACCACAAAAAGCATAGCAATCAAGGGAAAAGAGACAATTCACAACATCTAACAGAATTATTTTCTTCAAACAACGCATCTGTAATTATTGAGTGCAAAAGGGTATGTAGCTTAATCTATGTCAAGATTAGCTTGGGTTGTGTGAGTGAAAAGGAATAGGCAAGCAACATTAAATATAGAGAAACAGGTGAAAAAAAAGATCAAGTATACATATCGTGCATTATACAATGAGCTGTTAGAAGACCAACTTCGGCAACAAGAATCTCAGGCCGCCAGGAGAACTAAGATCTAATTGGACGAAAAGATGTTCCAAATAAGGATGGTACTTTTGTAGAAAAATAGACGAAAAAAGAAATACAAATAGAAGTATGGACCACAACTGGAATCGGAAGGTGACAGCAGTAATAAGGAGGAAAAAATATCCGGATGTGGAGTAAATGAAGAAAAATACATATACTTTTTTAGAGGAACTAAATAAAGATGTAACTGGAGTTGACGAAAACTCTAACTGCATCAAAAATAGACAAAGCAAAAGTTGGAAAGACTAAAGGATTATTACAATAAGTATATTATAATGATTACCAAGGTACCAACTAGGATAGAACTTCTAAAAGAAGAAAATGGACGGCTAGGAGAGGAAAAGAATAAAATGTACAGTTAGAAACAATATTAAGTGTAGGTTGGAGGTATAAGAAATGATAGCTCCAAAGTGTACTTAATATTGTTTCTGATTGTACAAAGATATGTGAAAAAGCCCATTTCATTTAGGATTTAGATTTATGGGCTTTCGGCATCTGTGGACATGGTAGCCAATCGTGATGATAGCCCTTCGGCGAGTACACTATCCGGGGAAAGGGAAGAAAGGAAGCGATCTGATACTTATATGTGAGGTACCACTCCGGCATTTGCCTGGTGTGAATGAGGAAAACCCAGGAAAACCTCATTCAGGGTGGTTGACCTGAAAAATCTTTTTACACTTTTTCGACAGAGTGCCTCCATTGAAATCGAAACTGGGACCGCTCATACCGAAGACAAACTATTTGATATTAGAAACAGTCTCTCAAACAGTTTTCACTTCTTTTGCCGACATTTTTGAAGAAATCCAGAGTGAGAGTACGAAAACCATACAAAAAAAGAATAGAATGAGAATTAAGTCAGTAATTTTCATTAGACCATAATAAACAGAAACCATTAAAGAGTTAAGAACCAACCCAACAACAAAATTCAACCCAGCAAAGGAAAAAAACACAATAAAGTTACCTCAATGAGATCAACAGAAACCCACTAATAGCAGAGACGCAGACTTCTGAAGAAATGGCAAAATTGAAGGGAAAGAAGACTTTAAAGAATGATTTTAAATGAGAGAAACAGAGAAAACGGAAACTTCTTATAATCACTTATAACCTCCCAACTGAATTATATAGTGGATATTATGAGACAAAATTTTGAAGAAAACCTATAAGAAGAAGCGAAACGATAATTTAAATCCCTTTTCAGAACTGAGAGCTCTTCCGTGGCTAAGTGGTTAGCGTCCTCGCTTTTGGCGTGAGAGACCCGTGTTCGATTCCCAGCGGGATCTCATGTGCTTCGGATTTCACGTTAATCAGCAGGTCCCGTCTCGTATAGCATCTCTGCTGAAAGGTATGTTAAACTCAAAATCAACTGAACTCCTTTTCAGAACTGGACCTAAGAACACGAAAAGATCCCACGTAGTAGTAGAAGTATTCCCAAAGTTGAGAAATTACTTTTTTGCGAACAATAAAATTTTCCATCAATATGAGTCACATAGCGTAAAACAATCATATCAATCCCAAAGTGAATGGACTGCAGAGATTACGGACATATGTGCATACTGTGGTAATACAGATCATCAAAAGAAACAATGTTCTACAGCGGAAGAAAAAGTGGTAATCACTCCACGCATGATCAAAAAAAAAAAAAAAAAAAAAAAAAAACGCAAGGCCCAAAGTGAGTGAACACCTAACATAAAGATAAAAACAATTAGAGATAGAATAATCGCAAAATTTGATTATGGACAATAACCCTCACGGAAAGACTAACTTTGAGCACATAGAACGAAATGGGCTAAATGACAACCCGAATATATCATATGAAACCGAACAAACCTCCATATCAAATAAAACACAAACAAAGAGAGGATGCTAACATTTATAGCAATTAAGACTAAGGAACGAAAAAGTGCAAAAGTACTAGGTAGAAAAAATAGACCCGAACGATAATTATTAAAGAGAATTAACTGACCGTAGAACAGAAGGATAAGAAAAGTTAGTAGGAAATGCGAAGAAATTTGAACATCTGAGTAATACAAGTATTTTATCTTCAACAGAAATGAAACAGGAAAAAACAAAGAATTCAAAAATGTTGAAAAAGATGAAACCAAGGAAGTAGTATACAAGAATGAAAAGGTATAAATCCAACAAGCATCTACTCGGATTTTGACAGAAAATTACAAATCTCAAGATTAGAAAAACCAGCATTGCTAACTACTACTCTAAGATATCTTGTGAGACATCTGCGTGAGAATGGGGATAAAATAATATTTCCTAGTCATGAAGAAGTGGACAGGATTCAGTTAAGTTTACACGGATGCCAACGAATCCAAGACAACTTTTGGGAATTGTTCATGACCTCTTCGAAGGAATAAGCCAAAAATTCAACTGAAGTAAGTTACAAAAGCAATTCATACAAATCCATGGGATATTAGTGTACAGTCATCAAAAAGAGCGGCCAAACCACTATCGGATAACTTCCAAATAAGAGTTATTAAAACCTACACAAATTTTACAACTAAATACTCAGAGAGCAAAGACACCCATGGACGAATTAAGAAGTTGCGAAAAGGATTATGATATGCATATGAGTTTTATACAAGAAGCCTATACGAGAAATGGAAACCTTGTGAACACGACATTCACAACAGAAACTTGCATAACTGGACAGACGGCAAAGTAGCTATAGTACTTTACAAAAGAAAATTTATCTACTCAAAAAATAATGCAACACTGGAATAAATGAACAAAGGTACGCTGGAAGTAAAATAATAATAATAATTCATAAAGTTTATACTGGTAAACTACTATTTTTAGTTCAGTCCTGATGTTAGACAACATTTAAAGAAAAGGGCAAGCATCTGAAATGATTATAGACGTGAGAACTTACAACGCTGAATACAAATCCCAAGTCTCCATTGAGACATAGCGGAATAATAGAAGAAAGACATGAACTAGAAAATCTGATTCATCAATATAACCTTCACGTTCTGAATGTCGAAGGAAACCCTCCCACTTTTAACAATAGAACAGGAGCAAAATCTAGCATTAGCGTCTAAATTTCAAACCTTTTCAATGAAAGAGAAAATGTATTGGATTCCCAAGAGAACATGAGAAAAGTGGAAATAATTACGAATACTATTTTAAATATTAATGTATGCTAGAATGACTGACATTCAACAACTGTTACTATTATTATATATGAGAGTTGATTTAATAATGTTTTAATTACTTTTGAAACTCATCTTAAATTGGTTGGCTAATAGTGAAAAAAAATTGAAAACCTATTGAAATAAATTAATTTCTAGTTACATCTTTTAACTAATCACGGAAGTGAATGAGAATTAAAACAATAGAATCAAACATTCTAAGGTTAAAGAATACAGCTCTCAATACAATTTATTCATAACGGCTCTAAATTCCTCTTCATTCAATTCTATTCCAATATAATATTTCATCTTCTTGATTACCGTAGTTTCCATTTGTCTTTCAAACTTCGGCATTTTGAACAACGCCAAATATTTGACAATATATCGCGAGGAACGCACCATCCTTTGGTGTACAAAGAAAATGAATAGCGGTTAGAAATAAATAAATGGGAATTCAAACGCTCATAGAAAGTTATTTCTGCCAATATATTAGCAACATAAATGAATAAAATTTGATCAAATTAAATGACTCACTATGTCAAAAATAAAACATTGGAATTTCTCGATTTGTAATAACAAGAATGTCGAGAATGTCCCTTGATGACACTGAAATTTTCTCTCCTGAACCAACCAAACAAGAATGCACACTAGGCTCCGCCATATTCAAGGCGTCATTAAAGGGATTTGAGTTTGGTGTGAATAGCTTCGCATAATTTACAAAATTATTTTGACAGTCAAATTTCGTAAAGTGAAATTTCAGAGGTCCAAAATGAAGAACGTTTTCTGTTTGGTCAGCAATATTCGTGAATAAAGTTCATAAATGCTATAATAATTTTGGGGTACTATTGATTTTTTTTCCTTAAGCGTATAATATTAATTTATTTCAAAGTGCTTTTGAACTGGTTTGTACAGATCGCGTCGAAGAAGTTGAGACAAGACTTTATGATGGTAATTACTAAAAAAAAGAAAAAAATTAGAGATGCGTAAACAATTAAAATTACGTCCATGAATGATGAGTTACGTCTGGTTTTGAATTCCTCCTGTTTAACTTGCCTTGTCTAAAGTAGTCTTCTCCACTTCACTGCTGCTGTGACGTAATATACTTTTTCCATTCAGAGAGAAATTTGCCTGAGGAGATTTTTGAATTGAACGTTACAAAATATCTATCAGAATTACACATTAACTAAATGTAAAATGGATATATATATATATATATATATATATATATATATATATATATATATATATATATATTGTATTTGAAAAAACTTTTTTTCCGAACAAAGCATGTTTGTTCATGAAAACACAGTATTACCTAGAGTATAAATACCAGAGGGAACGTAGGTTACTGTCTACAGTTTCTAAGCATGTCTGCTTAATCAAAAACGCGAGTGAAAGACCAAAAGCATGAATAATATTGAGAAAAATAAAAGAAATTCGTGTGAAGGCTCACATCCTTCTTCTGACAGGGAATAAAGACATGATTAACTTTGTTGTAATATCTCGGCTATGAATTTTGCTCCAAGGATGGTAAACTTAAGCTGTTAAAAAATAATCCATTATGATTCTTTAACAATGTTTAGTTCCCCTGTGGCGAAATGGCTACTGTTCTTGCCTTTGTCGCAGGGTTTCTGGTGCATAGGATTAAAATTTCACGTCAAGCTAGTAGGACCTGTCTCATGTAGCCTTATTGCTGAAAAGCGATGGAAAACCTAAAAACAGAATGAACAATGTTTATCAATTTTATACCGCCTGAAAGTGTTTCTTGTATTCGTTTTTTATTTATGTGCCTTCTTAAAACCTAGATAAAACTTTTGCCACATAATATTCGCATATCTTCAAAAACATCTTTATTTACATTCTTTCTCCTCTTGAAAGACTACACTATCGCGTCAAGCATCTATGGGAATTGTCAATATCGGCACTAGGTTTTGCAGAGCCCAAAGTCGGTAATATATGCACAGAACACTAAACTTGCAAAATAAGTTCGCATGCAAAATTACGCTCATTAAAGTTGTGAACCCTCAGGGAAAAATCAGTGTCATCTTTCTGGATTGATTGTGAGACCTAGATATGTTTCTGGTTCGATGTTGAACTTATTTCTTTAGAAACATACTGAAAGAGATGAGTATTCTTCAATTTTTAGTGTTGTCTCTTTCTCTGTAATTACATGCAAAGTTCATATAGTTATTGAGTATTTTGATGCATGAATGTTGTCTGTTTCAGCTAATTTATGTAATTTATTTCTTGTTTTACTGATTCTTTGCCTACCTTTCCTGTTTTGAAGTGCCTATTACAGTGTGGAAATTGAAGCACGCCGAGGTGGTGGTGGGGAGTTAGTGTGTGCCTAAAATATACTTGTACTATGCGAACAAAGTACTAGGAGAGTACTATTGTAGGCTAAGTGTTAATTTCTCAATACATTCCAAACGAAACATTTATTCGCGAGAAAATATCCCTGATACAATACAGAAAAAGTTATGATTTCACAGTTCACAGTATTTTTCTCACAAAAGTCAGTTTTCCATCAGTTTTTATAATATAAAGGTGTTCAGCGTCTGCATAAAGTTGCTCATACTTGTAATTTGTGTAATCACTAAAACACCACGTTAAATTTAAGTTACAATTAAACATGACTGCAATTATTATGAAAATTTATTCAAAGTAGTTTACCTTTTAGTTTATGAATGCAATATTTTACACAAAAGCTAGAAAAGATAGTTGCTAAGAGTTAGGTACAAAGTTGAATAACACAAATAAGCAATTAGTAATACAAGTTTGCATTTTCCGTAACTCATAATTACACTTGAAGGTTTGATGTCATTACGAAGTTCCTTCTCCCTCCTAGAAAGCACAAGGGGAACGAGCTTACAGGGGAGTATTCACAGGTACCTGGGAATTTCCCCCCTTCCCCTTCAATTACGACACTCCTACTAACAACAAACCTACAAGTAGTCACGATGGCTCATTGGAAGATTGCTTCGTACATCTGATTCCAAGAGTCTGAGGTTTGGTCCCAGGCGATGTGAGTTGGTGGTGGACAATATTCAGAGAGAGAGAGAGAGAGAGAGAGAGGACAGAAAAGACTCAAATATGAAAGCAGAGAGAAATATTCGTATACTCAAGGTTAGAAGTGGAAAGCCAATGATCGAAGAGGATCCGTATTCTAACTAACATTGTGATTTTTTTTACTTTCTTTTATTCTGTTCAATTATATTGAAGTTGTTGATTTTTCACTCGTACCTTTCATTAGTCACATATATGTAATACGTGTATATGTAGACAGTAACTCACGTTTCTTCTTGAGTTCATACTCCAGATAGTACTGTCTGAGAATAAACATACCTTGTCAGAAACAGCTTCTCAAACATATATAAGAATTTCACATTTAGTTAACACGATAAGTCTAACAGACATATTTTAAGGTTCGATTAAAAGTCGCTGCAGGTGACTTTCTATTTGAATGACAATGGTATAGGTCACTAGGTCTAGAAATCTTCCGATACGCTGGTTAGCGGCGCGTTTGTTCGTCACTAGGTTGGACGTAGTTCCACCAGCCGCTAACAGATGGCGTGGAACTGCTCAGGCCCACGAACCAGCCCGTTACGCAAAGTGGTTTCGTATTTTAGAACTAAGGCTACATTAGACCTGCAACTTTACTGCAACACAGGCTACAAACCACGTGAGGTCCCACGATTAATCGAACCCGGCTACACTATGCAAGCACAAGAGAATATCACGCTTTCAGAAATCAAGTCTGGTACCCTTTGTATTATAAGAGAGCTAGATCCACAGCTATTGTATATCTTTGGTACTTGTAACATGAGTTGTACTTATTAAATGAGTAGCCCAGTGTCTCTGATAACGAATGCTTTATAACATCCTCCACTTTTCATGTAACTAATCAGTGGTTTTCGGAAATGTAATAATAATATTGAAACATTTCGATTCTACTAGCAAAATTCATTTCTGAAAATTATTAACAAAGGAAAGAATAGTGTAAATAAAAATTGGACCAAACAAACAAGAACATGAAAAAAACTGTATTCTACAATTAAACTGGTCGTTGTACTAATAGTATAACAGTATTTAAACTTTATATTAAATTTCAATTTTGCGTTCAATATAGTTTCCATTTAACCAATTGAGCTATCTACAAGTATCGTTCAAATACACATTTGCTTCTTGAAGTAAACAAGTAATAATTCTACCCATATAGCAATCTTTTAATATTCAGTTCTTCAGACAATAAACTATCTCGGCTATAATAACTTGGCATTCAAAAACTATACGTAAAATAACGATACACAATCATTTTACACATTTATCTTTTGGACTTTTTGTGGGGGGCACTGTGGGTTCCCTGGTTCGAACTCCGCCCAAGTAAATTTGCGGTGAGCAATATCGAATCTGTGGGTTTTCCCGGGATTCTTCTGTTTTCTCCCACATTTTCATTTCACCAATCATACTATCCTCATTCACTTGATTTAGTCATCGTCCCCTTAAGACAAAATGGCATAGGCGTGGGACGCTAAACTCAAAGATTTCGTTTCATTTCTTTTCCGTTGCATTTCGATCATTTCAATACTAATTGGCAATTAAAGGAATTAATAAACGGGGTAAAAAAAAAATAATTCCAGTTTTCACCACAGCAACTAAGTAACTAACGAATTCTAGCGGCCAGAGCTCTTACAAATACTAAAAGTTTGTCATTCTCATAATTTTTATCTTCCAATATTTCTTTTAATAAATCAGTATACACCAAGTATATATCACAATTAAAGTGGACACGCATAATTAAAGTTTGCAGATACCGGAAATGATTAATAGAATATATCTACTTTATAGAGACTCTTTTACACAGTTTAACAGCTGACGTAAAAGACCAACCAATCGACTGGAAAAAAATATAGTGGGAAAGAGAAAGAGAGAGAGAAATAAAAGAAGAGAGAGAGAGACAAAATAAAGAGAGCTAGAAAACACGAAACTTCAACTCAGTTTTTAGGGTACATATCTGTCAATTGGTTTTCGTTTTATTACTTTTTCTTTCTGGTTCAAAACTCTTTCTTCAGTTTCTTCACTTCAATGCATTTTTTTTTTACACTAAACCTTCCGCTAAACAAGCTTTCTCACTAATATCGTTTTGCTTTTGTCCCTATTGTTAACATTTCCTGTCTTGTTCTGCACCAACATGTTAATCAAAGCGCAAGTCCAAGTTAGTATGGAAAGTGAGTGTTGCTATCCCAAGTACTTTTAGCCGTCATAAACTTACTTTTCTGGTTATGATATCACAATCACTGCTTGATATACAATTTATCTGTAGTTCAGAGACATGATTTCAGATCCTGTTGACACTATAGTCGCCGTCACCTGAATTGGCGTGTGGCAACAGCCAATAAGCTCGCAGTGTGCTGTTACTTAACCTTCAGGGAGGAATCTTATCATTCATAATTGTCCACAAATACGAACAAAATCAATTATGAATAATTAGATTCTTCCCTGGAGCTTTAGTAACAGGGCACTGCGAGCTTATTGGCTGATGCCACACGCCAACTCAGGTGGAGCGGACTATAGTATTATTAACACAATAACATTATTTTAAAATTTTACTCAGATCACGCAATTGGACTTATAATATTGCACTGTCCGTCCGTTACTCCGTACGATAACTCTTGAACGAAAAATATCTTTTCTTTCTTTCAATAAATAGCAAGAGTGTTTATCTCGGCCAAGTTTGTTAATGGAGTAAATATGTTAGTATGTTCACCAGTCAAGTGAATTTCATCATCATCATAGCTATTCAGCCAGCATTGGCAGGTCACTTGCTGCAACTGAGAAGCTTTCTTGACGCTCTTCTGTCTTCCGCTAACCTCTTCGTTTCCACATATGATGTTTCTGTTTTGATATCGCCCATTAATTGTAGTCTCCTTAGCCCTTTCCTTCTCTTCCCTGCTACCATACCCTGTAGCACGTCCCTTATGATACAATTTCTTCTTAGCCAATTTCCCAGTCAGTTTCTCTTCTTCTTCTTCTCCTCAATAACATCTAAAACTGTTCTCTTCTCCCATAACATTTCTAACAACCTCTCTCTTTCGTTTTCCGCTCAACCCAGCTAATTCTTTCCATTCTTCATCACACCCACATTTCGAATGCTTCCAGTCATTTTTCATCAATTTTGTCTCATGTCCATGTTTCTTACCTATACAGTATAATGCTCCACACGAAGCATTTTATGGGTCTTTTCTTCAACTCTTTATTCAAAATCCCACAAATCTTCCTCCTAAAGGCTTTTTTTCCCCATTCCTATCCCTATTTCTATTTCATGTTCACACTTCATATCATCACTTAAATACTACCCAGATATCGAAAACTAGACACCTGTTCTAATTTATCCCTTCCTACTTCTATATTTGACACTGCCGGCTTCGTCAGAATCATGATGGGTTTTGCCTCTTTACATTCATTTTCATCCCATATTTTTGACACTCTTTCATAAAGTTTTCTAACATGTTATTATCTTCTTTTCAAATTCCGTAACAAGTGCCATATCATCTGCAAACCGTATACATCTAATCATTCTACCTCTACTGAAAAACCGTCATAGCAGACTAGAGAACACTCAAAACGGGACCGACAATATATTTGTTGTCCTCTTTCCTCTTCTCATCATTATTATTATTACTTATCACACTACGAATGATGATAATACTAACTATACTAATTATACTACTACTGCTCCTCCTTCTCTTCCTCCTCCTCCTCCTCCTCCTACTACTACTACTCTTACTACTACTACTACTACTACTACTACTACTACTACTAATAATAATAATAATAATAATAATAATAATAATAATCATCATCATCATCATCATCACAAAAAAACATTTTTGCGTTGTGGTTTCAGTGTTTCCCGTTTCTCCACCTGATAAACGTGTTTGTTTGGAATTAACGATCGCGTGTCGTGTTCCATTTGACATTAATTCGCATCAATGACGTACCAAAGTTCACAATCACCACCGACTATCTTGAGTTTGCAACATTTGTTTTCGTGCGAAAACAAGTTCCAGTGTATCATATTCATATCCCACCCAAGGCATGTATGACCAGCGTACATAACTTTCAGGGGCTATTTGGAATGATCATTATACTATCTGTTCGACGACGTTGCGAATCGTCGGAATAAGCATGTTTTCATCTTTAAACATATCCTTCCACTTGTGTAAGTTTCAATGCGATACTCGTCGAGGAGTTGGATAGCTTCCCTTGCAAGCATAATCCACATTACCTAGCTACTATGCAACCTGCACAGCACCAAGGAATTGTTGGTTGCTTGTGCCAATAGGGTACGGAGTTTTTTTTTCGATTCTTTTCTATCTTTAACAAAGGTTAGTGATGTACGTAATGGTTAAAATAAGTCTTTCCATTTAAGATAAGAAAAAAAAACTTTCTTTCTACATTTCATTATATATATATATATATATATATATATATATATATATATATATATATATTAGTGGTGGGCACAAAAATCGGTTTTTCGGTTTTAGAAAAAAACGGTTTGGTTTTCACCGAAACTGGTTTCCGTTATCTCCAAAACCGGTTCGGTTTTTCACCGGAACCGGTTTCGGTTTTCTTCAAAACCGGTTCCAGTTTTTCAAAATTTGTTCTATTTCTGACCGAATAGTGTTTGTTTGTTCTCCGGAAAACGATTCCGTTTTCACAGAAATAATTTTATGTGTTTTCCAAAAGTTTTCACCGAAGGTTGCACCGAAACTAGTTTCAGTGAAAATCGAAACGGTTTTAAAGAAAACCGAAACCGGTTTTGGAGAAAACCGAAACCGCTTTCGGTGAAAACCGAAACGTTGGTTTCTCTAGAAACCGATTTTTATGAAAACCGGTTTTGCCCATTCCTTATATATATATATATATATATATATATATATATATATAATCTATAACGAAGTAATCGTGGGAGGCCTGGGTTCGATTCCCGGCGGCAGCTCATGTGGTTCGGATTCCAAGTAGGGATGGCCAGAACCTGTTCCTGGTGGAACCGGTTTTCGGATCCAGGTCTGGAACTGGTTCTTCGGATCCAGGTCTGGAACCGGATCCGAAACCGGTTCTAAAAACCGGATCTCCAAGAACCGGTTCCTCGTGGAACTGGTTCCGCTGGAACCGAAACTTTGTGACTACCCCTACGCTAAACCCGAGCTACTGGCAGGCTGTGAACAGTATGCTAGATGAAATGGTGGAAGCGACAGGCAGACGCCCAGAAGGCGGCAGCTTCTCTCGTTTGGCTAAATAAACTGGGTAACTGGCAAACTCATTGGCTAAACAGGCAAACTGGCGAACTCTGGCGGACCAATTTTTTTCTGGGGCCCAAGCGGGTCTGGGCGGGGAAGGCACAAGCGCATGGTCCTCTTTGCATTTTTTTGGAAGGTGAATTTTGTGCCTCCTTTACGGGTCTTTGGGGGCTTTTGGATCCCGATCTGGAACCGGTTCCTAAGATCCGGTTCTGGAACAGGGTTTTCAGATCAGACCTGGAAGCGGTTCCTAAGATCCGGTTCTGGAACCGGGTTTTCGGATCCAGGTCCGGAACCGGTTTCAGAACCGGTTCTGAAAACCGGATCTCAGAGAACCGGTTCTTCGCGGAACCGGAACTTTGTGGCCATCCCTAATTCCAAGTTAATCAGTAGGTCCACGTCTCATATAGCCTTGCTGCTGAAAGGGACGCTAAACTAAAATCAACTCAACAACTCTATAACTAAGTCTAACAAAAATCTATTTTGTTACTGAATACAATTATCAATGATATATATGAGAAGGGATATTATAAAGATGAATAGAAGATCCGTATTTAAAGATACAATCTTAGCATATTTTGTTATCATACGAAACATGTGTATAATTAGAGACATTGAAAAATAGATAGGTGTAAAAATTTTCAGTAAGAATAACTGGCTGTATCGAATAAAAGAGCTTCTAATCTTAAGGGCAGAATGATAACACACACACACACACAAAGTTCTGTGCACCGGACCCCACGGCATGGATTGTATGTATTTTGTATACAGAATAAAAATTTCGAAACCACATTACAATCAATCGTGTCACTTTTGTATGGGCGAAAAACTTTAGCGATTTTTATGAAAGGTACACGTAACAGTGCTATACAAAAAAAAAAAAAAAAAAAAAAAGTTCTGTGGAGCGTACCCGAGGATATGGAGTGTATGTATTTTGGTACACAGCATCCAAATTTCGAAACTCCAGGACGATCAGCCGTGTCAAATCTTGTTTTATGAGCGAAATCGTATGTATTGTTTTACGTACCAAAATTGGCACTAAAATGCGCCGAAGTCTTCCCACCATAAAAAATTGACGCTGTCGATCGTCTTAGGATTTCGAAATTTGGATTCTGCGTAACAAACTATACCGAATTTATATCTTCGGGTCCGGTGTACAGAATTTTATTTTGTGTGTGCGTGTGTGTGTATGTGTGTGGTTGTGTTTGACGTAATATTACTGTCGTTTAACAGGTATAATTATAGCTTAATGCAAAATCTGAAGTACGCGCACTTCTTTTGAAAATATAATCCCGACTACTCACAAAACCAACAACGCTGTCCATGTACTCATGAGTGAAATCCTTGTTTGGTGTACTTACTTCGGATACAAATCTAGAATTGCGGTTAAAATTCATTTTCAAACAGTAAATTATGTGTCTTAAGGAAGTCATGAGCAAGCATTGACACTCGATCTTCAAGAACTTATCGAAATAGAATAATTCCCTAAACAACCCTGCTCCTTTTCCCTGTCTATGAGTTTTACAGATAAAAGCAGCAGCAAATTGTGACATCACAGAATGTAGAGTTGGAAACAATTACGTTTCCATAAATAGTCACCATGTGAGTTTCTGTATACTATGACAACACTTTCAAAGACAATGGTTGGCAACACCGTTATTGAGTTTACTCACAAAGTTGGTTGGATGTTCGGTGGGAGCAACACTCGCGCAAGTGGAAGCTACAGGTGCTGGTGACGAGTTCGGGAGTCCTTTCGCTTTGAGAATCTACCCACGACATCAAACGTTTACATCAGTTCTCTTTCGGTTCAACGCAAACATTATCAGCAGATTGCGTGATGACATTTCTCTTTACGTAACAATTTATACACAATTAAAAGTAGTGACATGAGGAGAAACTAATGAACTCTTGGTAACTTTTTCCTTTATTAATAAGCGATTTAGTAAATAAAAAGTGTACATTTACTTAACCTGAGAGAAGAAAATTTATTTTAACAATTAGAGAACATTTTGGTTTGCACTCGAATACACAAAGGTAAGTACAATATTAAAGTTTTTTAAATACATGTTCCCACGTGTTGGTACGTTATATTTGCAGTAAGGTTTACTATTACACTGAGATAGTTAAAATAATTTGTAAAATTTCGTAAAATTATTAGTAGCCTTGACAGGTGTGCACCCAGAAATTTTAGTTCGGGGGGATCCAATTACACAATATATTATATTTAAGTAGTATCGAAAGAGTGTTATTCTACAGCCGAAAAAAATCGTTAAGTAATAAAATACTTACACCTATATTCTCACGAAAGATGTTAATGGTTTTTTTTTTCTTAATCAGAAACGAAATAGTACAGATTATGGGTAAGGTCAAATCTTTAGTCTACATTGGGTATTTCTCTGCTAAACAAGTATAGTTTTATTAAGAAAATGTTCAAATGTCCGTCGAGTTAAGTTTTTTTGGAGAGGAAGGGGGGGGGGTTCGGAGTCAGTTGATCCTACCTTCGGTGCGCCACTGAACCTTGATAATGCTGTAATACTTAATATGCTCTCTATTTCACTATTGTAATGCATAGTTACTACGCGTGTCCTCTGTTCCGTAATGTCCGGAGTTCGATTTATGGTGTGATCACGGCATTCACTCAGTGTTGTGAGCCAAATCGGAAAGTTATTTCAAATAATAAAAAAATACTATTTGTGTATCTCGGTAGACTAAATGGTTACCTTTTAGTTCTTAATCGGAAAGAATCGGGTTCTAATCCGGTAACCGATCTTGTTCAATGATATTTTTTCAGAGTTTTTCTCAAAACGAACGCTCAAATAACTAATTACAGCTAATCCTATGCCATAGGAAATCAGGAGGTTCAATGCCGCATTCACAAAACCTCTCCATTAACTTCTCCCCTTAGCCAACTGGATCGAAAAAAAAAATGAAATCTTTAAGTTTTACGTCCCACGATTATGCCGGTTAGGCTAAGGGAGACGGTGATGATGAGAGATGAGTGAAATGGTGGAATGAAGAAAGTGGGAGGAAACGGGAGAACCCCGAGAAAACCCACGAGCACGGTGTTTGTCCACCACAAAGTTCACTTGGCGGGTGCTGGGATCGAACCCGGGACCCCAAGCACCAGAGGTGAACGCTCTACCACTGAGCCACCGCGCTCCCCTCCAACTGGATGTATTTACCTTAATATTGTCCCCTCACCTCTGCCGAAATCTTTCAAATGATCTTTTTCCGATTGGATTTCCTGTTAAAATTTGAAATCTCCCCTACTTTTCCATTCTGGCTACATATCCTGCTCACCCGAGCCTCCTAGACTTAATAACCCTAACAATGTTCGGCAAACAGTATAAATTACCCAGCTTCTTGTTATCATCTTCCACCACTCCCAATCCCATCCCTCCTGGGGCCGAATATTTGCCTCGAGATTAGATTCCCAAATACTTTCCGTCTGCGTTCTTCCCTCAAATTAATCGATCATGTTTCACAACCATACAGTACAACCTCTTCGATCCATCTGTCACTCCACACGAGAACTCTTCCATTCGTCACATTACACCACATAAGAGCACTTTCATCCATCCGTCACTCTGCACAAGAATTCTTCCATCTGTCCCTTTCTTAACACAAGAACTTTTCCATCCGTTCGTAACTCCGCACGAGAACTCTTGAATGGAAGCGAATTTAGCTATTCTGCTTTTTGTTCAATAGACATTTATAGTTATTATATCGGGTAAGTCGAAACGAGTGAATCCTTTAACATCATAACGGTAAACGGCTGGCTATTCATATACCATAGATGGAATTTTTCACGTGACACTCTCTGCTGTTTATTTTATTTTTTTTTTACCGAAGTTTATTGTTATTACAATACTATATTTTGTTAATTAATCTCTTGTCGGCTTTATCTTGGAATTGGTTAAATTAATTAATAATTAATTAGTATTTGAGTTTCCTTCTGCATTGTGCAATTACGATAGGTATTCAAACTCTGGGTATTCAATACTGAAACCAGACATTTAATGTTTCAATGCAAGGATAAACTCTTGGCAAAGCAGGAGAGAAAAACTCGCTCGTAGTGGAAACGGCCGATATTATATACTCTCTTATTCTATAAGTATATGCGGTTTCAACCTCACAGAAAACGCGGTGGCTGAGTGGTAGTTATGGGTTCGATTCTCGGTGGAAGAGCGTATGGAATTTTAACTGTCCTCGATATTTGTGTGTTCGTATCTCTGTCGTTATAGGTTTCTGAGAGAAACGAATAAAATGAAGTGAAAGGTGGTTATTAGGTAATCACGTTGCTGAAGCACGCTTGGTAAATCAGTTAACTTAATAAAAAAGGTGGTAGAGCGCTTACCTAAGATGCGTGTAGTCCTTGGTTCGATTCCCGACGTAGTAAGTTTGTAGTGGAAACATCGTGTCCTTGAATGTTCTCGGGTACTCCGTTTTATCCCGCATTCTTATTCCACCAATTTTTCCATCATCATTCACTTGCATTACTAGTCGTCTCCTTTAGTCTAAAGGCCATGGTCATGGGAGGTTGAATTTAAAGGTTTCATTTTTATTTCAACCTCACCAATACATTTGGTGATTTACCCAACAAATTTGTTAATATCAAAAGCACTTTAAATCTATAAAAGTATTTTAAGTTCCAAAAAGCGTTTTACCATTTAATATTTTAAAAAAATGTAACCACAGCACATATTTTCATGTATGGGATATACAGTAGAATATGGGTAGCAAACTTGTAACTCATGAAAACCATTGTAACCCATGAAGATAATAACGGTTGAACTTCATTCATAATCTCGACCGAGATTATTTCTTTTACTGTCTATTGCGGAAAATGGAATTAAACCATTCCGTTCCGTTTATGATTTATCGCGTAGAGTAACTGTAAGTACTAATATTACAATCTTATTAGGTCTAAGAACGTCATCCTTATAAGGTTGGAAATTGCATACGTAGTTGAGACGCAGAATCTATAAGCGAAACCAGTCTCTCGCTATTTCCTTCAAGTTTTGTTTATATGGGAATGAATATTGAAACTGGAAATTGTAATAGATTTGTGCAACTTTAAGTTTAAATAGAAAGATAATTTTATAAGAAGTTAATATCCTATCCTTAGATATCTAACTAAATTACTGAGGTAACGAAGAATAAAAAATGACTACTTTCATAATGCATATATATTTTTTTTCACGCGCTACCCTAGACAACTGTGTTTAAGTTGGTCACAATAATGCAGGTGAGGTTAAATTTACATCAAAGTTGCACCACACGAGTGTGACGTAATGTCATGTGGTATTATCATGGGGTAAAAGGTGGAATTAAATGAGCCCTACGGGGCTTCTAACGCCCTTCGCTTGCTGACGCTTACGTTTCGTAACGTAAGTAAATCACTTTTTTTAACCAATAAAGTTGTGTGTGCAAAGTGGACTAATTACTATGTGACATTACATCACGACTGGATGGTGTAACTTGAATGTAAATTTAACTAGACCCCAAGGAGAAGCGTATGCCTACTCTTTTATCGTCCTTGTGCCAACGGCACCTCCCCCTTCTAATTTTCCGCTGCCTCCTACCACTTCCTCGCTTCACGAGGGCCCCACTGTTTACTCTCTTGTTTGATTTATGACGTCATTGTTTGTAAGGCTTATCAGAAATCTCTAGGTAAACGGCGGAAAACGCATAATTTATAAATTGTATACTACGTACAAGGTCAACTGGTTATTATTTTTAACTTCTTTTAATCATAAAGGTGTTATGAAAATTAAAAAAAAAAATAAAAAAAAACTTTCTTTAGGCCGGGTTTCAACCCACGCCAAAAGCGATTTTTACTACCAGCTCGCTCGCTAGCATACTCGACAATGAGGGCCGACTGCAACCTAGCACTTGATTTGTTCTATATATGTACTACGTGGCGAGAAACGGATAACTACAACCAATCAGAACAGTGTATTTAGCTCCTATGGCTAGAGTCAGGCGTGATTAAAATATATGCCTTCAGAAACGCAATAAAAAACAACAGAAAGTATGAACCGTCTTCAAAACAAGCACTAAAAGACAAAAAATAATAAAAGCGTTAGAAACCAGAATACCGTAATGATAAAACTATTGAAAACATTTAATTTATTACTATTATCTATGAGTTTTTTGAAGTCATACCAAGGTAAATGTATTATTCATACCTTATAAAATTATTATCAAAATAATTTTATATTAGGCATGAATTTCCTCGTCTTAGCACGAGTCGAAACATTTTATATACGTCATAGTAATAACTTATTTTGTGCTCAAAGCGCTTTATTATTATTATTATTATTATTATTATTATTATTATTATTATTATTATTATTATTATCTGTTTTTAGCGCTTTTGTGTCTGTTTCTCGAAAGACAAACACTTTTTTATATATACATAAATCTCTCAATTGGCACAGAATAGTTATTTCTTCCTTAGTTTATCTGTGTAATGTGTATCCTTTTGGATTCACAGGAAGCAGAGTTTATTATATGTATTCATAAATTACTAAAATCATACGTTCTCCCAGAATCAAATGCAAGATTGTCTTGTTTTTCAAAGGGGAAAATACACCGCCGAACATGTGAAACTATGAATATAAATAGGGCCGTGCCCTGGGAGAAAGGGCGAGCGGGGAGCCGGCCTCGGACACCAACATAAGGCCCGCAAAATTCGGGAGAAAAAAAGAAGGAAAGAAAAAATAGAGAGGAAAGATTACTTGGAATATTTTAGATCAACAGCAATATTTTTCAATCTAAAATTTAATTTGATCATTGTCAGAAAATGCATTTGCACATGTAGCCTATATGAAATAGAAGAAAAAAGGAATAAAAGTGCTGAAAATCAAGGAAAAAGAGGTTACGCTTCACGTCAACCATAGTGGCGCTTCGTGGCTGGTCTCTGGATCTCAGCCGTCGTCGTATACTCTCCGTCGTCGCCTGTCGCCGGGCCGTCGTTATATTCTCTCGCCCCGGGCGCTTAATTTCCACGACACGACAATAAATATATACACACATTGATGAACAAAAACACTTCCTGTTAAACAATTGTTATTGATGCGCATTGCATTGCATTACTGCAGTAAATACTCGTAATGTGTACATCATTGCAGGGAGTGAATAAGCAAATCTAATATATTTTGACATGAATTTCGAAAAAGCGAATCCTTTTCGAAAATCCAGGGTACCATTCCCACTTCTTGCCCGCCATCCCCGAAAGCGTTTGTGCATTCTCCTTAAACCTAGTGTTGTCTTCAATGTGTTTTTAAATCTGAAATAGCATTGGGTTGAACACGACCCAATCTTATCGTCTTTAGCCTTTCAGTGCACCATACCAGAGGACGGTTAGGTGGAGATCTTTAATCGTACGTAGATTAATGTGGGTTGAAAATGTTGACACTTTTATTAGATAAGAATTTTTATGAATGTTTCTTTAGTATCATGTCATAAGTCAGATTTTGTGTCAAAAATAATATGAATTTTATTTTCTGTCATTCAATCCTTTTAATTTCTAGAATATAGTCCAATTTTTTTTTAAAAACGTTTCCATAGTAGACATCCCTCCCTTGGTGGAATTTGTTACCATAATGTGCATGAGGCTATTTCCAGTTAAAGTTAAATATTCACTACGGATACAACTGACGCAAAGCGTCGAACACCTAAATGGAAAAGGCCTACTTCTTTTAGAGTGGTGGATCCATACGTACTCCAAGGGGTTACGCGTAAAAAGTCCACCATACAAATTATTATTTTCTGTAAAAAAAAAATGTAATAGCTCTATTCTTCTCTATGCTGTACCTTCAGTTGTCATAGTTTATAGTTAGTACAAAATAGAGAAGAATACATTTTCTGGAATGAATTATGTTGTAGACATGTTTTAACCCTCCATTAGTGTACGGAGTTACACGTAACCTCTTGAGGTATATAAGGGTTAAAACTCCTAAATTAAGACCACCTTTTATATGGAAATAGAGCTAGTAATTGCATACGTTACGAAACTAGTATGAATTCGAATGTCTCTATAATTTTACAATAGATTCGATATCTAGCAGTGTAATATGTATATACGTAACAATGTTCATGTTTTGAAACTTCTGTTTCCTTTACAGCATTTGTCAATTAACCCTTTTCCCTTGTTTAGCTTTTTGTAAGCTTACGGTAGATTTAGGGAGACACACCCTGCTAATTAAACAAATTGAAAACAAATTTAGAAAACAAAATCTACTGTTGTTGACGGAAGGAGGAAAATGTCATCTAGTTTCAATAGTAATCTAAAAAAAAAAAAAAGAAAAAAAAAGAAGACTGTTGATCTGTTGATCTGTTTTAGTTATATATGTGGGTAGTGTGGATAGCAACAGAGAATTAACAGTGGTGGCTACTTATACAAAAAGGACAGATAATTAATATGATGTTAATAGGATTCAGATGATGAATAATAATGCAGTACGTATTTTTCTACGAAAATTACGCACATGTAAACACAGTACTTTAAAAAAGTTCAAGTTATGTTATTCAAAATTGAGGTAGTATTGTGGGAATTCTTCTTTTGTGTTGTTCTCCTTCTATTACGTAGAAGTCACAAATAAGTTGCACAAACATTAGTACATATATTTATATTTATGTTCAATATTACTTTAAAGGCTTTTCACATTTCAGAATTCGATTGTGATATAGTTTCAACAATTTATCTTCAAATACTCTTGTATCTTTGAAACTAATCTAGATATATACAGGGTGTTTCAAAATAACACTGACAACGTTTGGGAGATGATTCCTGACACCAAGATAAGACAAAAAGTATAGACCAACCTGGGTTCACAAATGCTTCCTTTCGGAGTTATAGGCTGCCGAATTCATGAAAAAATGAGCTTTAAAGGTCCATAAGTCCGTAGGGCCTGGGACCTACTGTAGTCAGGTCAATGCTTTACTTAAGAACTAATATCTACTCTATCCAAAAATCCATGTTTCAAAATCCTAAGGCAATCACATAACAATTTATATAGATGCAGTTTGGCTACGGACATATGATTTGAAGTACTCATTAACTACCTCTATAAAATAGTTGCGGAAGGACCTTAGGATTCTGAAACTTTGATATGTGGATAGGGCACACAGGCCTACTAGTTCCTAAGTAAAGTCTTGATTTGAGTTGATTTTGAGTTTAACGTCCCGTTCAGCAGCGAGGCTATATGAGACGTGGACCTACTGATTAACGTGGAATCCGAACCACATGAGCTCCCGCTGGGAATCGAACCCGGGCCTCTCATGCCAAAGGCGCGTACGCTAACCGTAAGTGAAATCTTGAGCCGACTACGGTAGCTCTCATAGTTGGAGTTATGGACCTTTAAATTTCATTTTTTTTTATCTTTTCAGCATCCTATAACTCGGAAAGGAAGCATTTGTGTGCCCAGGTTGGTCTATACTTTTCGTCTTATCTTGGTGTCAGGAATCACTTCCCAAACGCTGTTGGTGTGGTTTTGAAACACCCTGTGCATAGAAATGAAAGTCACTATTTTTGTGATTCTCAACATAGATGAGTTTCGGGTCTGGGATGGTTTTTATCATTTCACTTTGACGGTACAGCAAAGGGAGGAGGATATATATATATATATATATATATATATATATATATATATATATATATATATAATATATATATATATGACCGATATTAGTGTGAAATTCATAGCTTTTGGAACCACTAAGTTGATTGTGCCACTGAACCTTGATAATGGTGTAATACTTAATATGCTTGCTATTTCACTCTTGTAGTGCATTGTTACTATACTTGTCCTTTATTCTGTAATGTCCGGGGTTCGATTTATGGTATGATCACGGTATTCACTCAGTGTTGTGAGTTATATCGGAAAGTTATTTCAAATAAAAATTACTATTGGTGTAACTTGGTAGACTAGTGGCTACTTTTTAGTTCTTAATCGCAAAGAACCGGGTTCAAAAATGAAATGAAATCTTTGAGTTTTATATCCCACGGTTATGCCGATTAGGCTAAAGGAGACGCTGATGATGAGTAATGAATGTAAGGGTGGAATGGAGAAAGTGGGATAAAACGGGAGAACCCCGAGGAAACCCACGCACACGGTGTTTGTCTACCACGAAATACACATGGCGAGGGTTGGGATCGAATCTGGGACCGCAACCACTAGAGGTGAACGCTCTACCACTGAGCCACCGCGGCCTCTAGAATCGGGTTCAAATCCGGTAACCGATCTTGTTCAGTGAGAATTTTTCAGTTTTTCTCAAAACGGACGCTGAAATAACTAATTGTATTTAACCCTAACAAACTAATTTCAACCTGTTCGTCTGTTTCAGTTACATATGTGGGTAGTGTCGGTTAGCAACAAAGAGTGAACAGTGATGACTACTTATACAAAAAGTACAGATGATAAATATGATGTTAATAGAATTCAGATGATGAATAGTACTGCAGTATGTATTTTTCCGCGAAAATTACGCACGTGTAATCACAGTATTTTAAAAAGTTCAGTTATGTTATTCAAAATTGAGGTAGTATCGTGGGAATTCTTCCTTTGTGTTGTTCTTCTTCTAGTACGTAGAAATCACAAATAAGTTGCACAAACATTGGTATATATTTGAATTTATGCACAATATTACTTTAAGCTTCGGGAGGTAAGGGGGAGATACACAAAAACGATAAAAAATGGCTGATATTAGTGTCAAATTCATAGCTTTTTGACCACTAAGTTGATTGGTGACATTTAGGTGCCCTTTATGTAAAAAAAAAATGAATCGTATTCTCTCCATGCGAAGAACGGGCATCTAGTAGATAAAAAAGAAATAGTTGAAATTTTAATTTACGGAAAAATCGATAGAGAAATATTGTTTGGCATACTCTCCAGCGCCATTAGATGAATAGTGCTACTCACCTAATTTTTTTTCAAATGGCAGTAAGCCACATTATAACATATAGTCAACACTCTGCTAACCGATCACCACAGAATCAGACTTTGGTCGGATAACGAAAAAGTCGGTTAAAATGTAAATCACCATTTCACGGCCCCGAAACTGTGTAGCGTTTCTATTATGGTTTTAAAATGCTTACAGTGTTACATTTCAATAAATTTAACTTTCCAAATTATACTTTTTGACCCCAAGGTACTTCAATGATACTCAGTTGAACGAAACACTGTATGTTGTAATATTGTGTAGGTAGAGTTCATAATGTACACGGAAATTTAGTCCTTCACCATTTTATTATAAAAAATGTCGTATACAATTATTACACAAAGTCACAATAAATTATTTCTCTACGTCTCTAATCGCTTTAAATAAATATGTTCAATGTTGGATAAAAAGGGCCTCCTCGGCATATAATGTTGCCTCGGGTTGATAGGAAGATGTCCTAGCCCAAAGTGCCTCAGACGGGATTAGTAACTCCGTAGCCCGTAGCGGCCTCAGCAGTAGGTATTGTAGGTTAAGTCTCCGCAGCCCACAGCGATCTTGGGAGTAACTATTGTAGGTGGGTGACCAGTACAAGGCACTAATAACTTCTTAGTCCCTACGACCTCTTTTATAGACGTCCTTTGGGAAAGGAACCTGTGGAGGGGTTGTCGGATATCTTCGTGGTTCCTCGTGTCCTTTGCCTCTCTTCTTGAAAGTGTAGTTTCCTTCTGTCGTCTGTTATTTACAAATTGTGAAAACACGTGTTTGTACTAAAAACATGTGGCGTACATTACGTATGGGTATATGGATCCTTGCAATATTGAATAAAGCACATTCGACTATTAGAATAGCTACATATTTTAATCACGGTGTATGTACATTGATTGAAGAAAAAGACAACTTGAAAATGTACTTTTGAGTCTAGAATACTGAATAAAGTACAATGCTGTAATCCATTATTGTTGTGTGTATGTTTATTGTTATTGTGGAGCACAGAACGCGACTGATTTATTCTTGAAAGATGGGCATCGAAGCCGACTGGTAGTTAAGACAAAATGTACCATATTTCAAATCTGCAGTTAAATGAAAACTTACAATACCTCATTTATCACCAATGTTTATCGTCACTCTGGAATGATTTGATGTTTCAAATTGCTCTAAACGACATTACGTCTACTGAAAAAATGTGCATAATTGTATGTACATAACCTTTCATTACAGAAACGTAATTGTAGGTAATACTAGTTATTATCTTGGGACAAGTTCAGACAGTGTGAGTCTCCTAGGGGATACAAATATTTGTCATAGAATTAAAAAGTGCAGATTAAAAAAAAACTCGATAGAGAACATGGACGGGAAACAAAGTAATGTGACTCAAACTGAATTTGCTCCTAGTATTATTGTGATTTTATTTTTATTTCGTCATGATGTATTCTTTATTTGGTTTTTGTTAGTATTTTGTTCCATTGAGATAGTTTTGTGTACAGTGTAATGGGTTATATCTACATTGTTATATGAATGAAAAAATAATAGACATTATAGAAAATGTCGAGAAGGAACACCAAAATGTAAGAATACAAAGTGATTACAGCAGTAAGTAATGAAGCATATACTTGCGTTGTAGGTATTAGTCTCTGAGAACATGTTCATAAATCCATTTGCTTCTTCTGGCATTTCAAAAAAGTGCATGAGTTTCTTTACGTTCTTCTTCTTCTCACTGGACACCATGTTCATCTTCTGTAGGTATGAGGTCCTCAACATTTCTTCGTGGATTTGAAAATAGAAGCTCCACAGGTAACCCAGTGTTAGTGTTCGGTACACTTAACAGAAACAGTACATACTTCTGTAGAGGACTTTCTGTACGATATGACACGTTTCATCTCTATGTGAAATGGGAACTTTGCTTTCAAAATCTTCTGAGGAGTTTCCTTCAGTGTTTTGATTTGCCAGTCCCTGTTGAGAACTTTGACAACTGCAAGTGATTGTAGGGTTCGGTAGTACTCATCGGTGACAAAATAACTTCCATTCTTCTGTACTCCCTCTCATACTTACCAAACACGATCAGTAGCCATATAGTTGTCCTCTGATGGGAACAAAATGACATATAGATTTAAATTTTGTACACCTTTCCAAAAGGGCAATAATCATGGTCATTACTAAGCTGTTCTTACTTTGACCTGAACATGAGTCTGAGAAAAGATTAATAGTGAATGAACACGTTTCCATTTTTTCTTCAAGGTCTAACAGAAAATGCAACAAAGCAGGTGCAACCCCATACGTTCATTCATGATTTTGATTGTGCTTACGAGAGACTAGTTTATTTTATGAAACACTAGAGACACAGACGTAGACTTGAAGCGAGATCTCGTTGTCGGGTCGGTGTTTTGGCTATGTGCTCTATCGAGTTTTGAGAAATCGCTTTGTATGCGCTCTATCGAGTTCTTACAAAGCGCTCATGATTCAGTATGCTTACACACGGCGCATATTGAGATTTGCCAATTCTGATTTCACAGCTCGATTGGTAGCATAAAAAGCATACCTATCCATATATACCTATGTTTCGTAGAATTTGTGCTCTATGGAGTTTTGAAAACACGCTCCTCATATGTACAGCATATAGATAGATAGATAGATAGATAGATAGATAGATAGATATAGATATACCTAGGTATAAAAGTGAGAGTGGCTGTTTGTGACTTCATGCTTCTTGAACCAATCACTGATCTCGTTAAAATTTTCAACATAGACGATGTTTGGACCTAGGATAGATGTTTTTGTAATTTCACTTTGACAGTGTAACTTAGGGGAGGGGGAGGAGAGCGAGATATACAAAAATGATCGAAAATGACCGATATTAATGTCGAATCCATAATTTTCGGACTCGGTGAGATGATCAATGATACTTCCGGTGTCGTTTAATTTCAACCAAGTGAAGTGGGCAATTAACGCTAGTATATAAATAAATATTAGTATCAGTAAAATGAATGTTTATTATTATCCATGTACTATTGATTAAGTAATTTGGTCAAAGTATTATTCTTTCCACGTTTATTTCAGACCGTTTTGTAAGTGTTAAGGGAGAGCTATATAAATACTCTCTGTTATTGTGATCTTGAGAAACCTCTTAGGAATTCCTAATTTTAAATATTACTTAAGCTAATTTACCAGGCAGTGGTGTATTCTCTTGAAAATTGTATATTACTTCATTATGCAATATGGTTGTATAAATACTGTATTACGCAAAATCTTATGAGAAGAGATTTATTATTAATTTTGCCACATTGTAATCAGGAATCAATCGCTTTTGGCCTTCGAGATCTTTTTTAATTTTTATTTGTTGTGGCAACCAAAGACCTTTGCAGAAACATAATGTTATTCCACTGTTGTCCTAGAAGACAAAGCTTACGCAATAAGTTTTTGCTTTTTCCTCAAGCGCCATAAATCCCCGAGGGACATATTGTCCTAACCTAATCAACAACCATCCATCCTAAAGCAATGATCGATTTGTGGAAAATCCTTCGTTCTTTCGGTTTTTTTATCATGTGTCGAAAGAAAAGTTTTGAAGTCTCTGAGGAGTTGGTGTTCAGAAAGACACGTGTTTCAAGTTAAAGCAAAAAAGAAAGAAAACAAGTTCCCTCTTTTTCTTAAAGATTACTTGTTCAAAAAGTTAAGAGACGCGATCGTGTAGCAAGTTCGGCGTTTACCTTCTAACCGGACCAACCGAGTTCGATCCTTGTTGCGGGTAGGATATAATTTCCCGTTTCACTTTCATTTCAATTCTCCAAGTCTGCGTAAAATTGTTATCTGCGAGTACCTGAGGCTAACTGTGGTCGATATCTTCTGTACATACCAAAATCAGAGTAAATGCGGATTCTTATTTTCACATCACAGTTGCTCGAGCGAATGGGTTAAAATGTATACTTTTATCTGTTCCAAATGTTACCTTTATTAAGTATAGCTTCTTGACCATTCTTTTTAACTTGTGTTTTTTTAAAAGTAACGGTTAGACTTTGAGTTACATACTTACTGTTTTAGCACTAATAATGCAAGCAACAAAATTTGCGGATTATTTACTTCAAAATTAATCAAATTGCCAATGTTTTATCGGTGACAATTCGAGAAATACTCCTTTAAAAAATTCCCTTTCAGGAAATTTTTGTGTCTTCTAAAGCAATTTTGGCTAAGACTATATAACATAATTTACCTTTAGCAATACTATGAGTTATAAGTAATTGTGTGCCAATTTTTATTGCGATATCTTCGATAGGTATAAGGGCAAATTATTGCTCTAATCGTAATTGCTTTAAACATATACTATTAGAAAATCGAACCCAAGAACAACACACTTATTCTTCCGGCATTATCACGCAAAACATTCAAAATAATCCACACAATTACCACTCACTTGTATATAAAATGAAATGAAATCTTTGAGTTTTACGTCCCACAGTTATTATGCCAGTTAGGCTAAAGGAGACGATGATTATGAGAAATGAGTGAAATGGTGGGATGAAGAAAGTGGGAGGAAACGGGAGAACCCCGAGAAAACCCACGAGCAGGGTGTTTGTCCACCACAAAGTCCACACAGCGCGAGCTGAGATCGAACCAGGGACCCCAAGCACCGGAGGTAAACGCTCTACCACTGAGCCACCGCACCCCTCACTTGTATATAAATAACACAAACCAATACTGGTTTCTAAAGAAAAAAATCTCTGTCACTGTCTTGTTTGAAAGTGTTTGCATGCATACACTTTCCGAACACAGAAGGGAAAAAAGAAAGAATGGCTAAAAGGTTTATTTTTTAATATGAACTGTATATCCCAAATGCCTCTAACAACGAAAAATACCCCTTTTGGCTAATCTGTTCCCAAGCCAAAGAACTAAATATTGCGACACTCTTACAAAATACGTGATTGTGTTTCAAGGTTAAACTTCAAGTGATGTCATCACCTCCTCTTTTGTCCCTCACTAGCAACAATTTATTTCCTAGTAATATCTAGTAATATTCTAGTTGACTAGTAATATCCCTAAAAAATGTGAGAATGAAAGCATTTCCTGGCAAGCATGTATTTTCTAGAGCACTTTTAAATTGATGCTACATGTGCATGTATCACCGTATGATACACACTCGTTGAAATGACTACAACGTGAAATAGTTGTCATTAAATTTCTGTACATGACCTTGCTAGTCATAATCATTCCTTGACTCTAGTTCTCTAATCTTTAGTTTTTGATAAGCGCTTAAACTATAAGGAAAACTTATGGTTCTAATCCCTTTTTGTCTTCTACGTAGACCTAAATATGGTACCTAGAAAGGTGCATTAAAAGTGCCTGGCTTTAGAGAGAACCCATACTTACACACATTCGTAAAATCGAATATTATTGAACATTTCTTTCAAAGCTCTTACTAAAGATATTATTTATCCTTATATAATTAAAGAAGAGAACGAGCTCGGCCCTATTCAA
This sequence comes from Thermobia domestica, assembly GCF_964235325.1. Lineage (NCBI taxonomy): Eukaryota > Metazoa > Arthropoda > Insecta > Zygentoma > Lepismatidae > Thermobia > Thermobia domestica. The sequence continues at coordinate 41,233,288 of NC_137454.1, read as the reverse complement.
AACCAAACAGCTATTAGTACAGGAGCTAGTAACGACAAGGGAGCTGAAAAAGAATTACTACTCTCAACTTTAGCAATATATCCAAGAATTAGGAAAGACAAACAAACAAATTAGTTAGGGTAAATGAAGGAATTTTCACCATGCTGGGAAATTCACCATAGTTATGGTTTTGTAATCCTAAATAAAAACTGTAGGTTGGAAAAAGTCACTTATGCCGCTTAAAATCAAGTAACATGTGTTTTGTTTCCACTGACATTTGCAATGTGGTAAGCAAACTACCAAGCAAGCAGTACAGTTTCAAATACGCAGTTATGTCGAAACGGACGAGTAAGAAAGACCCAGAATTACAGTAATACGTTAGAAATTCTCAATTTTTGTAAAGTAAGAATTATATTCAGTCCTGGTGATTATTCATATCTTAACCATAACCTGTAATAATGTTGTGAAAAGTTTTGCTTTGGGAAATGGGCATGCACAAGTAAACAAACGTTGTTTTCTTTCGACTTCGCATATGCAGGTACGTTCGCCAGACTAGAGGTCTGCACAGGCTCGGGCCGGACCTGCGGACCGGACTCGAGCCTACAAAGCATATATCACTTCGGGCCCGGGCTGGGCTTAGACCGTAAAATTTTTAATATACAACCATATTTCTCCGGCCTTTCCAGTCCTTAGTTTGTAAATGTACTGTACAACGGTATTTACGGGACCGTTCTTTCTGGAGAACTTTTAAAGCACAACTGATAAATTAAAGCTCCAATTGCTGTAAATAAAAATACCATTTTGCGTTAATTATTAAGTTTCTGTAATTCGGGCTTATTTCGGGCTCATTTGATTATCATATAAGCTCGGGCCAGGCTCTGGCCTAAATGCGAAAACATATTTCGGACTCGGGTCAGGCCTCACATTATAAATTCACGGACCGGGCCAGGATCGGGTCAAAAATTCCGGCCCGTGCAGATCTCTACGCCAGAGTAACGTAAAATGTGGCGAATTATGAATTTAAGGCGAATGTGGAAGTTCAGTAATTCTTCTGCTGTTCTTTTAATTCGGAAGAAAATGTGTACGACGACAATATCCAGTAACAAGCAAGGTGTTGGGAAACTGGACTCCGATGACAGCAACACAAGGCCTACAACTTCAAGGAGTGAATAATGTAATGACAGAGACCAAAGTATTGTAGCTTTCTTAGGAACCAGGATGTAGTGGAAGAAAGAACAAAGTGATGAAAGCTAAACGGTTAAAATCAACATTTTGTGGTGACTGTGGAGAGGATTGTTTCAAAAATGTGGTAAAAATGTGGATTGGTACCAATGATTAATTTGGCTAAGTTGGTTTCATGGGGACTGCGACAAAGGTTCAAACGGTGATGTTTGTGTATAATGTGCGATAATGATGACGCACTTGGTTCCGATTTAGAATCTGATTAAAAGAGCGTTTCTTAAGGTTGTATACATTTGTAGATCTACGCTTACCTCTGTAATATATTTTAATTGTATCATTTGAAACATGGTAATTATACATGCTTGTATTGTAGTTTTCAGTAGTTTCTTAAATCATCTATGGTAATTCTGGCTCCTTTACGCTTTGTCTTTGATATCTGCTTTTGTACATAAGCCTACATAACTCAAAGTGACGATAACATAATATATATAAGTTCTATGACGACCCTGCATGTTTTGGGAAGTTCGCCACTTTTCCTTATCTTCGTGTTTTTAATATTACGGCATAAGTATGAGTAACACAGTATTTATTTTATTTTTCTTATAATCTACAATGACTACTTTATGTATAGTATAAATTTGGTTCTTCTCCCTTAATTCGTTTAAGAGACAAAAAATAAAAAGCATTTTGGTAGCGAACTTCCCTTCACTTATCCTATACTGGTTACCTAATATCCTATACAACACATCACAGCAGGATCAAAAACACCAAGTATATAATTTTCAACCAAGACCTTAAAAACTGCATTAAATACACTTACAACAACAACAGAATAGTTATAGCCTACATAGACTGTATCTCAACCTACATAATTAAGTCAAACAGCTATTAATACGGGAGCTAGTAACGACAAGGGCACCGAAAAAGAATTACCAATCTCACCCGTAGCAATAGATCCAAGAATTAAAAAAGGCAAAAAATAGTTATATTGGTTACCTAATATCCTGTCTAACATATCAGAGCAGGATCAGAAACACCAAGTGTCATTAGCCATCCAATTTAAAATAAAAATCATAAAAACTACATTAAATACACTTACAACAGGAAGAGAATAGTTATAGCCTACATAGACTGTACCTCGATCTACGCAATTAAGTCAAACAGGTATTAATACGGAAGCTAGTAATAACAAGGGCACCGATAAAGAATTACCACTCTCACCCTTAGCAATAGATCCAAGAATTAGAAAAGGCAAACAAAAAATAGTTATATTGGTTACCTAATATCCTGTTTAACATATCAGGGCAGGATAAAAAACACCAAGTGTTATGAGCCATCCAATTTAAAACCAAGATCTTAAAAACTACATTAAATACACTTACAACAACAACAGAATAGTTATAGCCTACATAGACTGTACCTCGATCTACGCAATTAAGTTAACCAGAGAGACATTTTAAGGAAAGCCAAATAGAGACATGGATGCCAAATCTGCATACGGATGACAATTTGACGAGAACGCAAAGAAGATTGTGTTATATACTTAGAAATCGGGGAATCCTATTAACCAGCACACCTCACTACAGACATTTTAACAATTTGCGAGACACATGTGAAAAAGGTCGTTTTTTTACGAGGGTTTGCAACATTGATTAAGTTGACCATGTGTAGGAGCATTTCCTAGTATTTTGTGCTTGCAACAGAGATAGAATTGATGAAGTAGAGTTATATACGTGCAAGTTGCAGTAAGGTGAATTGGCTGAAGTAATACAAAGTAAGTAAGATCTGTCAGAAGATTTCTGAACGCAAAAGAACAGAATGCAGTTGACATCCATCGGGAATTGTGTGCCATTTACAGACTGATAGTAATGAGTGAAGGGAAACCCAGGCAATGGTGCAGAGAGTTTCGGCAAGAACATTTAAAAAGTTCATAATGATGAGCGTAGCGAATGACCTAGTGTTGAGGCGGAAGATCTGGGGAACTCTTTAACGAGAAAATGTGATCCAATTCACGCGTAACAATAACTAAATTTGTCAAAGACTTTTTAGAATTCTCTTCGAAACAGTGCATTTGATTCTGACTGACAAACACACACGTTATCACAAACTATGTGCGAGGTAGGTGTCAAAAAAAACTGACAAATGCCCACAAAGAGCACAGCTGCAGGTGATCTTTTGGTCCGCTATGGAGAGGATGGGGATGACCTCTTTTCTCACGAAGTGAGGAAGGATAAAACCCGGATATCGTAAGCCACTAGTGAGTCGAAACAGCAGTGAATGCAATGGCGCCACTCTGGTTATACTAAAGCGAAGAAATTCAAACGAACATAATCAGTTCACAAAGTCATTGCATCCGCGTTTTGAAACCAAAAGGATAGGATTCTTGTGGAATTCTTGGAACCGGAACCGATTCTTGTGGAATTCTTGGAACCGATGTACAATTGCAACAGATGTTTGTTGCAAAACATTGAATAACATGTGATGTGTCATCGAAAGTTACCAGAGAGAAATGCTGCACTCTGGAATTTTTCTGATAGCGCCCACACCCATCTGCTCGTACAGTTGAGATAATCCAGATTTTGATGGAACCCATTTACTCATCCTCCTTTACAGTTCTCGACCTTGCCGCCAACGATTTCTTTCTTTTTCTTCACCTGAAAAAGGGGCTTGCATCGAAGTAATTCAACGACAGTGAAATGCTCAAGAATCAGTTCTGGAGTGGCTGTCCTCCCAAACGGCAGATTTTTACACAGAGAATGTACGGAAGCTTCGAATTATACCCTACAGTGAAGCCCTTGAACATCCACTGTATATTGAGGGAATATGAATTTTTCAATTGCGTATGTATCAATTCATTTACGCTGATATGAATCACCGTTTCACGGGTTATGGAATTCAAAATAGTGCGTATTGAAGTTGAGATTTATTTTATGATTTTGAACAGCCCTAGCTCTAAAACTATGCACTTTTCTCCAGAAGTTCATATGATTTTTTTCTTATTTTGATATGAGGAATCACCTCTTACTGTTTGTTGGTATAGTTCCTTATCACCCTATATATATATATATATATTTATAACTAACGTAAGTAATATAACTAGATAAAGCTAATATATACACAGGAGCGTCATTTCAGATTTTGCTTGGGGGCAAAACCCCTTGATATAAGTAAAATTTCGCGTATTTCACTGATTTACTACTACTTTATTGATAAAATCTATAGAAATCTCAAACTCAGAGGGGGGCAATTGCCCCTCTCTGCCCCCCTAAATGACACCCCTGTATATACAGGATGGTAAGAAAATATTTGAAAAAACTTCGGGAGGTGATTCCAGACACCGAAATCAGCATAAACGTCCCAGGTCAGTAAGCGATGGTTTCGGCGATATAAGGTGCCAACAGCGTGGGAAAATGAACTTCAGAGGACTGTAAATCAAAAACAACACAATAAAAGACTGTGGTTTAGTATAGTACACTCGAAGTCATACCTGATCGATTGAAAAATGTATCTTCAAACCTCTGCAAGATGTGTGTGATAAATTCCCCATAGGAACATAGGGATTACTTACCAGGATATTTGCAGATTTCGATGTCGAGAATCAGCTCCCGAAGTTTGTTCAAATAGTTTCTTACCGTCCTGTATAAGTAATAACTTCAAGAAACTATGATTCATTTATAGCCCTCCACTTTCTAAGAAAACCTCTACTAGTCCTCCATCATCCAAGAAAACAACTTTCTAGCATTTTAAAAGTAAGCTTGTAACCTTGGCTACTGGGATTTTACAAAGTTCCCTGCACTTCATTAATCATATAACGCCTCGAAATCTGTATCGCTGTATCCCTCTCTAATAACAATGGACCAAAATGTACAGTAATATTAGATAACAAAGCTTTTAGTGCTTGAGATAACTAATCTCCAACATAACATGGACAGAGATCTTAACAATATCTGATATAAGTAAGGTTTTTCAACACAAACTTGAGTTTTAGTATGAAGGATTCATATGTGTCATATACACGTGACTGAGAATCCACCAGACAGATAATCAAATCAGAGAAACGGCAGAAAGAACGCCACTCTAGCTTAATATACAAGAATATGGGGCATTCAGAGCAGAAGGAAATCAAATCCAGTTACTGAACTTACGAGAAAATTACGCATAAACTTCGTACAATACGTTTAAGTACAATTAAAAGTTAACACTGCTTTTTACATTTTTAGTTATTTGAATTTTTGGACATCAGTCTTTTAAGCCTTGAAACGAGCTTCGGGAGAGATTTCAAAAAGAAAATATGTTGAAATTAGCCAAAAGTGGACTTAATTTCCTCTTGCTGAATGTGCCATTAATGTTTTGTTGTTTGCTAACTCTCTTCTCTTGTTCTTATATAGAATAGTTACTTAGAGTACGAGGGGCTTCCAATAAGTTATCTACCTAGACAGGAAGAAATGCTGATAAGTTCACCTGGCCATCAGTGGTAGAGCGTTCAACTCCGGTGCCTGGGGTCCCTGGTTCGATCCCAGCTCGCGCTGTGTGGACTTTGTGGTGGACAAACATCGTACTCGTAGGTTTTCTCGGGGTTTTCCCGTTTTCTCCAACTTTCTTCATTCCACCATTTCATTCAATTCTCATCTTCACCGTCTCCTTCAGCCTAACCGGCATAACCGTGGGACGTAAACCTTAAAGACTTCATTTCATTTCATTTTATTCTCGCCAAATGAGTGAAAACTGAATGATATGGTCTTTGTCTTATCAAGACGAGACCAAAAGGCATTACCCTTGTTTCCGTTGAAGAAAGTTTATATATATATATATAATTTCTGTTTTTCATGTATATGTCTTCCTATTTTCATATTTTGTTTTGACATTTTCACTCTTGTTTGGAACTTTCTGTTTTTGCCTTTCTAGAACAACGAAATTGACTGTCTTTTCTTTAGATGAAAAATAGTACATTTGCAACAAAAATATAAAATTTAATATACATAAGGTTTTTAACTTTACATCACAATATTAACGTATTTTTGTTTACATTGAACTTTTGAATCATTATTAAAAAAGAAAAAAAATTCTTTGACCAACTGTGATTTATATATTTAGAAGTTATTGTCCATATTAAGTCAGAGCTCTTAATCCGCACTAGATGTTTATGCTCGCTCTTTAGCATTTTTCTCATTTTTTGTTACGACAATTCGAATTATGTCAAAATCTATTCAATTGAAGTGACCTTTCAATTTTGATGGTCCGTGTGTCTGTGAGTGGGGGAAGAGAGTAAAGTGAGGCTCGGTCCATACATTTATTCACTTGAATTACACGTGTCATACACTTTTTACATTTATATATCTTTCCCCGTAATATTTTACATTACATGTTCTTTTTTTTTAATTCAAAGAAACATGCCAAAATCATAGACCATAGGGTTACCTATATATAGTTAGTGTGGCCATGAGACGAAACCTTTGGGGTTGTCTCATCTCGTTGCATGAAACAGTCTCGTCGCAAACATGAGAGGCTGGTGTCGTCTCGTAGAACGAGACAAACTCGTGATAAAAATGGAGGGAAAACCGACTATATGCTAGTCGAGACCGGAACAAGTCTGCCTAATTACCGTCGCGGATTTCTTACGTTAGGCTTTGCTTTATACAACTGGGTAGTATTCCTACGATACAAGACGGGATATTGGGGCTGTCGCATCTCGTCTCCTTACAACAGTCTCGTGTCTGGTCTCGTGAATATTAGGCAGGTCTCGTCTCGAAGTGTTTGGTCGTTGTCGAGATGAAACGAGACATGAAAAAGGGCTCGTCTCGTGGCAACACTAACTATATATAGGTAACCCTATGGCCTATGATGTTAGCATGTTTCTTTGATACATAGATGCCTGCCCTCACACTGATGTGTTCCAATAGATCGCGACCATAGGCCTGATAGTGTATCCTTACTCTCTCTTAATACTATATTACTGCTGTGCAACATTGATGACTTACAGTACTTGATATCAATACGCCCCGAATATGGCGACTATTAACGTTAACTACGTGACTTCTACACAGGTGTAATGGAAATGTATGACTGAGAAGCCAGACAGAGTGCCGCAACTAGAGGCGGGTGTCCGGGGACAGACCAATCCCAACATCTTCGCACCTCAGTTGCTTGAAAACGCTCACCTTTGAATCTAGTTTTTTTCTTGCATTATGTTATACTTGTCATATAGTTCAAACTAAGCAAGAAAAAAATACATCACAGTCTTCACATTTTCGATATATACGCATGCGCATAATTATTTAAGCATTATGCGCAGTTCTGCGCAGGTGCAGACAATTAGTTTTAATTACGTTTTAAAGCTATCGTGTATCTACTATGACTTGCAAAGTTTGCTTGTTCTCGGTAGGGCCGCTCCCGAGATATCACGACAAACGTCATCTTTAATGAATCAACTGTGTCTGAGAAACTACAACGTTTTCTACAAATTCCTGCTAGTTACATTAGTTTTGCAAGGTGTCCTATTAGTCTACCAAGTTTCATCAAAATCGGTTGTTGTGGCCCAGACACCTGATAGAAGTGTCACAGACCCTTTTCACCACATTATACACTTCCTATACCTTGCGCAAAATGACAGCATGCGTCATTTAAAAGATGATTGGCAAGTCTGTGCGTCGAGTTTGTAGGGCTGAAGAGAAGAAGAAGAAGAAGAAACTTTCAATTTAATGATGCCAACTGTAAATTCCATCATGCCGCCACTGGACTAACAAGGGAGGGTCATGCAGTGGCTCCACTGAGATCCGAACGAGACAATTGTGTTTGCATTTTATATGTCATAACTAGACGAATCAAAAGTTATACGTGCCACCGGGCGGAATGTCGTGAGTTACAACATATTTTGCAATGTAAAAACTACAAAAAAATTACCTAGTAGGATAGTTTAAACCGAGTCATTTGTTCGGAAACGGTTGAATAAGTGGAAAACTCGGCTAACACACATCCCATCATTTTCAAGGACACACTTTTTCGGATAAAAATGTTTGTGCAAGGGTCCCCCGCAGGTCCCAGATGGGATCCAACTCAAAATTTTGAAATGGCAAGGAGGTTTAAGTGGCACATCGTTTGAAAGCTGTTGTAAAATGAAAGAAAATTTAGCAAGTCTCCACTCTCTACAAGAACCCTGTGGATAAAAGCGACGGGTCAAAATGTAAACAAAAACTTAATTCAAAATTCAATGGCCATCCCTATAAATCAGAAACGATGAGACAAATGTGAGAACAGGAAAGGGAGTGTGGCATTATTTTCAAAGTACAACGATTTAAGTTAAAACGTCTTGTCCCAGGGCCCCCATAGAATTCAGATGGGGTCCAACTAAAATGTTTCAAATGGCAAGAGGGGTTAAGTAACACATCGTTTGAAAGCTCTTGTTAAATGAAAGAGGATGGAGCACGTCCCGACTTTCTACGACAACCCTGTCCAAAATTGCGGCGGATCAAAATGCAAACAAAAGCTTAAGTGGGAATCTATGGAAACTTTGAATCCAAGATAGCCGCTTAAAACCTATATCGAAAGGATAGGCATACCAAACTACTGAAGCTTCGAAAACCAAATCTGACATTAATGTTGATTACATTAATACGATAGGTGACAAAAAATATTGTGAAATGTTCAAAAACGCGACATCTTGAGTTCATAATGCCGCATTATGTACAGCATGCATGTCCAGCTCAAACTACTGATGTTGGAGAAGCGAAATGTGGTATTTACGTTTATGGTTAATAGTAGATATCCGCAAAATATCAAAGAATATTCTCTGCAATCCAATATGGGTGCCAGCGTGAAAAACGAGTTTGAATATAGATATGCTATTTTCTGGAATATTGCGATCAAACGGACAATATTTGACGCAGCTCGATGTAATGAAATGATTTACACGTGGTTTGGTACTGCTCGTCAATCTTGTAAATGAATGTTTTTTTGTATATTTGGTATTACTTGAAATATTGCGATCAAATCAACGAATGGCATACAAATGTAACCATTACGAATACGTTACAGTTATTCTTCAATAGAGCCCCCAATCTGACTGGAGCACCAACTCCTTTATGTTTGAACTACGTATGACAAAATTAGAAAAATATCCATAGGTATTCAACTTTTATTTAGCAGTGTGAGTAGGAAGTCAGAGTTGTGTGTTCATCGCATATTCGTTATATTCAAGTAAATAATGTCGAGAGAACTGTGACGAACATGCATTAAGAACAAAACATGATCTTACAGAATGAAATAATAGTTGAAGTGAATCTAAATACAATTTCTTTAGTCTTCCTATTGTTTCTAAATATATAACAGAGAAAAATAAAGGTTTAGATTTATACTGTTATGAAACACGGGTTTTAAGCTGCCATCTTGGACTCAAGGTAGCCATAGATTTTCAATTACGCTTTTGTTTACATTTTCACCCATCGCAATTTTGGACAGGGTTGTCGTAGAAAGTCGAGACTTACTCCATCTACTTTCATGTAACAAAAGTTTTCAAACTATATTCTACTTAACCCCTCTTGCCATTTGAAACGTTTTATTTGAACCCCATCTGGGACCCTGTGGTGACCCTGGGACAAGACGTTTTAACGTAAATTGTCGTACTTTGAAAATAATGCCACATTTTCTTTCCTACTTTCACATTTTTCTCACCGTTTCCGATTTATAGGGGTGACCATACACTTTTCAATTAAGGTTTTGTTCACATTTTGGCCCGCCGCCATTTTCTACAGGGTTCTTATAAAGTGAGGAGACTTGCTAAATTTTCTTTAATTTTACAACAGCTTTCAAACGATGTGCTACTTAACCTCCTTTGCCATTTGAAACTTTTGAGTGGGACTCCGTCTTGAACCCTGCGGGAGACTCTTGGGCAAACATTTTTATCCGAAAAAGTGTGTCCTTGAAGATGATGGGATACGTGTTGGCCGAGGTTTCCATTTACCCAACCTTTTCCGAACAAATAACTCGGTTCAAACTATTCTGCCAGCTTTGTAACTTTTACATTACAAAATATGTTGTAACTCACGACATCCGCCCGGTGGCACGTATTCCTTTGGAAATCGTTTATTATAACATATCAAACGCAAACACAATTGTCTCGTTCGGATCTCAGCGGAGCCACTGCTTGACTCTCCCTTGTAAGATTTTTAAAAATATTTATTTTAATACCCAAACAAAAAAATCTTCTTCTGGTTTCCGTGGGTAGTGGAAGGATTTGCGATAAGATCTTGCAACAACATTGAAAGTTATACTAACGAAATGCAGCTTTAGCAATTTCATAAAAACAATTGGAACGCAAACGTAGTTCGTGGAATATAGTGACATTACTTTTTCGACTAAAAAGGAATTTTTGTCTAAATTGGTAGTATATTTTGAAAATATACTTATTAAGCCACGAAACAAAATTCTCTAGGGGGTAAAAGGAAGTACACATAATAAGTCACCATTAAAAGCGTAATTCAGTGTGCCAATTTGAGAAGAAAATCGCTAAATCTACTGGCTTTGACTTCCAAGATAGTGGGGAAGAGATTTTTTGATATGATTTTTAAATAACTATTAAGTGGACTAACTTACAAAAAATAACTATTTTTCTGCTGCGACAAACTTGTTCTTCTATAATAAGATATATGTTAGTTGAAAACAATTTTGAGATATGACGCGTACAGAGTACAAGTGAATTATATTCGTTTTCCAAAGCTGTGAGAAAAAAGAGACAAACTTCGAGCTGTACGTTTAATTACATGGAAAAGTTTACACATTTTTTGTTACTAAAAGAGTTATCTATCTAATGTAATCTAATATAAATAAAATAAAGAGTTTGTTTGTGTGTTTGTCTGTCTGTCTATCTGTGTGCCGCTTGGGGACCAGACGAGTGGACCGAGAGTTACCATATTTTGGTCACGGGTACCTTGGCTCAGGCCCCAAATCAAAACAAAGCCCTTTTATTAAATTTCGAACTAGGGGGTCTCAGGGGGGAGCGTTTACCGGAACCGGCTTGGGAACCAGACAAATTGACCGAGAGTTACTAAATTTTAGTCACGAATACCTTGATCCATGCTCCAGACCAGAGTTAAACGGTTTTTCAAACTTCTAACACGGGGGGGGGGCCTCAGGGGGCGTTTACCGGGACATATAAAAGTAGTAGAAATTGACCGAAATAAGTGACGGTCATAGTATTTGCGGTCGCTGAAATCAATGGTGAAACTCCAATCGCATTAACTTCCAAATTCACGCTACTTGGCTCCGGGCTGTGGGTCACCGGAGGGTGGATACCGAGACATGTAAAAGTAATAAAAATGATTGATATTAGTGTCAAATCCATAGTTTTCGCGGTCTCTGAAATCAATGGTGACACTTCCATTAGCGATCACTTGCAAATTTAGTTACAATTGCATGCGGGGCGGGAGTCAGCGGGGGGAACCGAGACATGCAAAAAATAGCCCAAAATGAGTGATATTAGTATCAAATCCATAGTTTTCGCGGTCGTTGAGATCAATGGTGATACTCCCACAGGCGTTGACTTCTAAATTCAGCCCCCGTGCGAAGCATGGATATATTCAACTAGTTTACAATATTTGGACATAAATATTTTACGCTCTGAAAGAATCTTCAGGGGGAGAGCTTGAAGATCAAGTGTGTCCAAAATGACAAGAGGACCACTTGATTCCCTTATGCACTGAATGCGTCGTAAGTTTCGTTTAATTAGTTTTGTTTATTCTAATTAACGCAACCAACAACGAGTTGAGCGAATATATTGTGTGCCTATTCTCTTGCAATCCTGCTTTATTTTCTGTTACCATTCACCTTCTAACCGAGAACAATTCAATCCTTCATTGTCATTTTATTTGTACAGCTTCCATTGAAACCTAAAAGTAATAGAACATTAACAGCATGCATATAAGGTGTAGTTAAATTGAAGTGGATGTTAGACTCTTTTCTTTCTAGAATTTTAATATTTCTGCATTTCTACAAGTCGCGTAATGTAAGTACTTTATATAGAATTAATTATCTATGTTGGAAGTAATATGACTCTAATTTGTAGTAACATTTCTCCCAATATCGGGGTTATTTCATGTATGGTTTAGCGACTTTTCGTGTCAACGTTTTGGCAACACTGGTTAAATCTGTATATGTTGTCAAATTTTGGCTTGAGATCTTTCCTTTGTTATTGGGAAAGAGCATGCTAATGCGTGAATAGCTTGTGGAGTTACTGAATCACGTGTGATTCTCAAAAATCAAGCACCAAATGCACAAATAGTGCTCTGGTATTTAAGAAAGTTACGCAAATGAATGAATGAATAATAATAGTACTAATACTAAAAAGAAACAAATCAAATTACTAACGAAAAGCAATCAATTTGTGAAACGCGTGATGAAAGAAATTTCTCTAGCATCATTATGCTCACTAAAAGGTATTGATGCACAAGCGCGATAGAATGAAATATTACATTTCTCTCAACAAAATAAAACATAGTTTCAGAGGAAAACATCTATTCCTAAAATGTTTTATAAGCATCGAAGGTTTGTGACGGACACCAAGGAAGGTTAGCACAGAACTAACTTTGTTTACGTGTTTATATGTCACCGTTAATTTAGTTAACTTTACTGAAATGTTTCACTGCAATAGTTCCAAAAGTTTATGGACAGCTACATCCATAATTGGACTACAAATAATTACCAAGACAAAAACGTTGATATGAAACTTGCCAGAATTTGAACTAATAAACAATTTATTACTGACAAGGGACCATTCCGATTTGGTGAATTCAATTGCTGAACATGATTGGTAGCACTGGATTCAGCACCAAAATAAACAGATAAAAAGAGGGTGTTTAGTGGCAGACCATATACAGGGTGGGTAATAAATGAGAGCAAAGGGAGAAGGTAGAACGTAGAAAATGTCTACAAATGCCATGTTAATTTTGAAACGAGTAGAGGGATTGAGGTCAAATGTTGGATATGAGGAATGCATGTAGAGCTCCACTAAATAGGCCTAATTCGGGACATGGGGTCATCTGAAAAGCCGCAATGTTGCACTTGTCGCGAAAAGAATATACGAGAAAGGGGTTATGTGACATATGGCTCTTGACGCACACCGTCTATTGAAATCAATAGTGATAAACATCTGTAACAAGAGGCGTTTCACGCTATGGCAATGTTTTAATACTGTCGTAAAGGTGACGTGAATGAGGAACTAGAGACCCTCTAGTTTGGTTCTTGAGTATACTGTAAGCACAAGGGGTGGAAAGAGATAGAATCGTAACCTGGAACATCAAGAAGAATGTTTACAACGTATAACGGAATGAGAAGTAGTTCCACTGGATGAATGCTGGCGTGGTACCTTGCACAAAGCACCTATCCCATTCAAGGTTCTGACATACAGTATTAATGACCCCTGTAACAAAACGTGCCGGTTGTAACACTGGTGTGTCCTCTCAAAACCAGTTACATACAATTGGCAGTTAAAACACTGTTCACATGACGCCTATTCAATGGAGCTCTACATGTGTTCTTCATATCCAAAATTTGACCTCAATCCCTCTACTCGTTTGAGAATTAATATAGCATTTCAAGATATTTTCTAAGTTCTATCTCCGCACTTTGCCTTTATTTATCTCCCACCATATATACGTTCTGCCAACAAACGCCCCCTCTTTTTCTCAGTTTCTTTTGGTGCCGAATCCAGTGCCAGAAATCATTTTCAGCAAATGAGTTCACCAAATCGGAATGGTCATTTGTGAGAACAGAAATTCCAAAGAAAACATGTTTATTAGCATGATATATTGAAATATATTGTAATTGCATTGAACATATTTTTTTGAATCTAATTTACACAATGTAGTTACGAACAATTTATATATTTTCTTATACATATAAACGTGAACTATCATCAACCACTCTCCTTATGATTGAATTTTAGACTACTCTTTAGATATTTCTCATTTAATCACAATCCCAACGTTCCATAGACCTTACAACTCTACGAATACTTGAAGCCTTAAGTACATTTTTTGATACATCAGTTTTGGTAACATTGTTGAAATTTATGTAGGTGTTTTTGTTTGATTTCTCTCCTGGTCTCGTTGCACCAGGCGTCGTGCTTGTCTCTTTATCTTTTCTCACTCCGTTGGCGTGGTGTTTGTATCTTCCACGATCGAGTTTCTCCTTTTCATTCTTATTATATAGTTTTACTGTAATTAGGTGATTTCTGTGTTCTTAGATAATACCTCATTTCATTGTCACCTCCAAGATATTAACGGCTATCTTCCTCTAGTTTCTGCCTTGATATGCTTTTGCACCCTTCCGCTGAAAATTTTCACCCACACCTGTTGTTAATTGACTGTGTATTGTTTTTTCGATTGAATTAGATTCATAGGATGTATCTGGTATCTTTTATCTAGTGTACCTAGGCACAATTACAGTAAATCATTGGTTTGGCTAATAAGTCCATTATCACTTAACTGGACGTTTACTTGAGAGCGGTTTTAAATGTAAATTTCCTTTTCAACAGTTTTTCCATAGATTGCAATCTTCCTTTCAACCTTGGGGCCGCGATGGCTCAGTGGTAGAGCGTTCACCTCTGGTGCTTGGGGTCCCAAGTTCGATCCCAGCGCCCGCCAAGTGAACTTTGTGGTGGATAAACACCGTGTGCGTGGGTTTTCTCGGGGTTCTCCCGTTTCCTCCCACTGTCTTCATTCCACCATTTCATTCATTACTCATCATCACCGTCTCCTTTAGCCTAACCGGCATAACTGTGGGACGTAAAACTCAAAGATTTCATTTCAATTTTTTCCTTTCAGCCTTACTATTACTTGATGGATAATATGAAGGCGAATGAATTAACCTAAGTCTTCTTTGTTTTTTTAATTACAAGGTAGTCTTAAAGGATGTAATTGAAAAGGCGAACCGTTATCTCTCACTAATGAATTAGGGTAACCAAATATCTGAAAAAGCTAGCTGAAGTTTCTCTATTAGATCTATTAGATGTTACTCTCCAAGCCTTAATCCACTTGGGGCAACTATTCAATATGAGCAAGAGTGTAAATCCAAACAAAACGAATGAACTAAGTGGCCACGTTGGAAAGGAATCTCTGGCTGAGGCCACGATTGATAGGCTAATATTTCTTTCTCCTAAATGGACACGTTGGAAAGGTGTATATGACTGAGGCTACGACTGAAAATTATTTTTTCTCCTGAGTAGACACATTGAAATGGTGTCTCTGACTGAGGCTACGACTGATTTTTTCTCCTAAATAGGAAAGTTGGAAAGGTATCTATGACTGAGGTCACGACTGAAAGTACTTTTTCTTCTAAATGGAAATTTTGAAGAATTTTTTTCTTACAAGCATTATCGAACACTTGGCATATATTACATTGATGTAACCAATCTTTAATATTCTCTACCAATGAACACCACCACACCTCCCCAGTAGTTAGTCTTACCATATGTGCAGACTCCATAGTTCTTCGTCAATGATGTTACAATATGTTTTTCTTAGTCTGTTACATAATACTATTTTTGCCTTTATGAAACATGCAATGGTCAACGATTTTAAAATTCTAACGATGTCGGAAACAAGCATACAGTTCTGGAGAGTCCATGTAATTGGGGAACATTTTTGACCATCCGGAAAGAATCCACTGTAAAACTCAACATATTGTTTCTTCGTGTTCAATGACTTATCTAATTTTCTATTGGTTAAAAGTAAAGGATTGTAGAGAGAAGACGTATATTATTGGGAAGCAACTCCGTCTTCCGTCGTGATTGATAGAGGAAATTTGAAAGGAAATCCTAATTGTACCTGCTTAGAGTAAATTAAGTTACATTAGCAATATAAACCGCATTTGGAGACGAAATTAAGCAATTGTTGCTGACGACTTGTTTCCAAAAAATCCACCTTATGGTAGAGAATCTGTAATAATTCGACAACTCCGACGATATAAGAACTTGAGGAATTTCCTTATTGAAAAGACAACAGTTGAAGGTTCTCGTTCGTAATGAGAATAGTTTCTTTGGTCCTTTGTTATTGTGAGTAATGCATACACTACTGTTACTAGCTTTCCATTAACTTTGTTGAACGATACTCCTAATACTCCATATAGTGAGGCGTCAATTATTATAACTACAATTTTATGTTCTTTAAAGATTACGTATTTCTAATTTCAGCAATGTTTGACACCATTGAACATCATGAGGTTTCTCAAAATAAAACTTGAAAATGAAAATGAAGACACTCTTGTTTGAAATTTTATCACAAGAAAAAGGAAGAAAGAAAGAATTCACCGTTTAAAATGAATTTTAGAACAATGTTTGTGTCTTTTTGGAACTGATTTTTCTAAATCTTTTTCCTTTGATTAAAATGTGTATCTTAAAGGGAAAGAAGTGATTCAAAATCTATACCGAAAATAAAATATCTCAGGAGCTTCTCAAGTTACATACAGGAAACTTCTTATATAAACTCGTTAAAAAGTAATTGATCAGATTCCCACCATTCCCCTAAAATTTCTCTTGTAGGAAACTGGAAGGTGGAAAATGTTATAGTTTTCTCGCCGTCATGCTTTATCATATCCATCCATTTCCTTCTTTCTCTCCTTCCACTTCCCTTCGTATGTACTTCTCTTGGCATTACTCTTTTGAGTACATAATCTATTTTCCTCTAATAGGAAATCGGATCCGTAACATGTTGCATAATAGGATACTAAACACAACACACGTAACTTACTTGTTATATATTGTTTTCCAGCTAGATATAGATAAAACTGAATTTCTTTGAAACATACTTACTTTTTAGTTTTAGGAAAGAAACAAACAATATTCTGTTTCTTTGTAAACATTTTTAAAACAAATACATTTTTTTATCAGGTATAGACCATGTGACTTTTTTCTTTTGCTACAAATTTCGTGTCTATTTCGTAATTTATATCTACGAGGTATCTTCTCTGCAATAGTGTAGTGTTAACTTAAGACTGCTGAACAAGCGTCTGGCCATACAATGATAACAAATTATAGCACTCGAAACAAACTAGACTGTTTAGATATTAGTAGGAGACAAACAAAATTGATATAAGTTGGTCGGGAACATAAATTGTTAGCTTTACCCATCAACTGCTTTTCGCGTTCTTTCTTAGATGCAGTTTACATTTTATTTTTGTGAGCTATAGAGAATATCTTGTGAATAAGAAGTGAGTATCAAGTGTACTTTCCGTTAGTTATTTCAAGAACAAGGATATGATCACAAGTTTTTCTTAGTGCTTATATTTGAGGGAAAAAAAACGAATAGTGAAGCACACATAAGAGTGAAGAAGGCAAAGAATTAATTTCTGAAACTGTAAAAGCAGAGGCTTTGGAGTTAATTTGATTTGTGTTTTGTATTTGAGCTGAAACGAGGAAATCCTCTTCAAGGAGAAAGTTACCTAAAGTTACCGTAATTAACGAGGAAACTAACCACATAATATGAAGAGGCGAATGATTTTTGTGCATAACGTACAGAAAAGTTACAAAAGGAAAATTTCATGAAATAGTTATTAATAAAGTTTGGAACCCAAGCAACCAACAAGAATGCTGCGTTAAATATTATGCTATTTACTGATTGATTATGTAGCTTCTCATTTGAAAAGAACTATAAGAAAGAATAAACACTCAATATTACTGCTTCTAAGAGTTGAAGCATCAAGTTGTGTAATACTTTAATTTCTCACTTTCTATTCACAAAATGGCGAAAGTGAAGAAAAAAAAAGTATTCTATCGTTTGAAATTAATTAGAGAGCTGGGTTTGGATCATTTCTATTCAAATGAGGGTCGAATCCAGAACGAACTTCTGGGGGATGCGCTAGGTTGTAATAGTGCGACTTAGAGCTACTTTTAAGAGCTCCAAATTCTGGGATGGGTTTTATTTATATATAAAATAAGAAAGTTTCCTCTTCTGGGGGGGGGGACGATTGCCCTTATCGCTCTCCCCCCTGGATTCTCCCCTAATTCAAAAATATATATCTAATGGAGGAAGAGGGTTAAAATATTCAAATATTTTATATAAGCCTATTCTTTCCGTGCGAAGAATAAATATTTCAGCTAGTGTACTCCATTACATTCTTTCCCATTCAGTTACACCTTTGCCTTTTAGTTCCTCCTTCAGTTACACTTCTCTCTTAAGACAGAATCACTGACTGTAATTACGCTGCCAGTGAGATATGAGAGGGGACAACGGTATGTTCCTTTTGCTTAAGTTACTATTAATTACCTGTTAAGTAATGATTTAATTATCGATTTTTTTGTCAAGAAAACAATTTTATGCATACTATAGAGTCAACGTGGTTTAACTTTTGCTAATTACTGGTTAGTAAGCGTTAAAGTTAAGAGACCAATAAGGACGATTTTTTACATAGGAATAATGCTTGCTTATCAGCTAGTATACGCAATACCTCAGCTAGTAGCCGTAATACATCGTCGGTGAACCTTAAAAGAAAATTCATTCCACGCCGGAGGTTCGAGGCTCTTAACACACACACGTTTAGTATAGTCCTCAGAATACTTCCATTTTACACTTACGATTGTGTCAACCAGAGGTATAAGACATCCAGACAAATCACTGACAAAGCTCACGAGGCACTTAAACTCGAAGCCAGAAGCGTACCCATCTATTCTTCACACAGGCTTATGAGGTAATTAAGCCTGCGACAGAGCCCTTTCATTCATACAAACACTCACATATTCATACTACGATGCCTGACTTTTTCGAGTCCTTTTCTGTAAAAGTATTTTGCTATTGACATTGTAAATTTACAACATAAATTATTTGTACTACTATGATATTATTTCTAATATTTCTTCTCTATTTTCATCATCGACCATGGAATATAATAGTTGATATCAGAATACTTCTTTCGTGGGTGACCATAGCCGTAGCCATTATTGATATGCTTGTAAAATTTCCTTTTTGTTTGCTCTTATCTTTCGACGCAGAACCCAAATGAGGAAAGGTTACGCGTATGTTATCATACCATGTTACGCATTCTCAAAACCGCACATTAAGAGAATAAATTACTTCCGCCTTTAAGTTATTGGCAGTTTCAAGCAACATTTTTGACTGTTGGGTGGAAGTTCGAGTTTCGATAATCGATAAACCTATTAGCTCATCATCGAAATTTTAGGTAGGGAGAGAATCGTGAGAAAATTGATTGAAACTTTACTTGGAATTTGCCCTTAGGCTGCAAGATATAAAATTCGGTATATAGAATTCTCATTGAAACATAGTAGACATTGGTTTCAACTTGTTTTGATATTTGAGCTAGAAGGGGAGGAAAAGTTATGATAGGAAGATTAGAGACATGATATTCAGCAATTGGGCTTCTCATTGAAAATAATTAGATATATGTTTTAGGTTTTTTCATATATGATATAGACCACTGGTTCGCAACCTTTTGTGATTGACCACAAATTTTACTGAAAGTTCAGGACACTGCAACACACTTCTTTGATATTATTATTATTATTATAGTGAAACCAGAGCCGGATTCAGGTCCAGTGGGGCCCTAAGCTTTTATATGTTTTACCTAGAATGGCAGGAAAGGGAGTGGGGATACTTTCCTAGGGGGAATGCCATACCTTTATCTATATAGGGAAGAAAATCGTAAATTATAGCACAAAGTCTGGATTTGACAAAATTTTAAAACTTTACTTGTGCGGTTTGTTTTGAATATATTATCTCATGTTACTCGCTCTCCTTCCCTTATACGGTACCATCAATTCATTTGTCCATTGACACTCTTCTTGATCTAAACGACTACATTTTTCTAACACTGAATCGAGCACAGGGCGAATCTTGTATAATTTTCTGTTGTTTTTGCCGTATTATCTAGTAAATGCACGTACACCCATGTCCAAAATGATAGTCGCATATTTATCACTGTCTTCTTGTAAGAATATAATTCGATAATGATTTTGCAGGGTACTTTTAATACTGATACTGTATGTATAATCGGGAAAGGTATATTTGTGGTAAATTTATTAGGGAAAGAATTATAAATACGAAAATTAAAATGAGTAAAACAAAATGTTGCTAAATGGACAAGAAAGTTTTATTTTCGTTTTATTGTTCTTATTTACTGCTCTTTTGACATGAAATTTGCCACACATATGTCTTTGACGATTATACACACACTAACACAATAAGAAATACCGGGCGAATTCTTTATCAAATTATATTCCTACAACATATTTATAGACATACGACAATAATTTTGGACATGAGTGTACCTTCGTATTTTTTTGAAACCGTTTCAGTGACATCACGTTAGCAATTGTGTCATATCTTGTCCCAGCTGCCGAATAATATAAGTATGCTGGCATAGTCACAATACCCATAATAAACAAGATCCCTAAAATCTGTTCTCTTCCACTTTGACGTGTGTTGATGGATGATCCTGTTTCTTGCGTTTAATATGAATTCGTGCGCTGTACAACTAGTTCAATAAGGTATCTATCAAAGAACATGTGAAAATACTGGCGTGATGTTCCTTCATCATCATTCGTTGTCAAAGCAGAGCACTGGGAAGGGATCCCGCTTGATATATCTTTATTTTGACCACTGGAAACTCTTTCTTCTTCTTTGTAACATTTTTAGTAATTTTACGTGAAGTACTAGTTGATGGAACAGCATGGTCGGAGTTTGAGGTAGAATCATAGGTTTGGGATTGGGTTTCTTTTTCTGAGTCCATCTCTTCAATCACTAATGGTGTGTTTCGAAGTATTCGAAACCGAACCTTGAGTTACCATCTTCACCACTATCCGGATCATATATTTCTTGTTCGTTACCAGAAGATGCGCCAGAAGAAAGAGCAGGATTTTCAGGAGAAAGACAGAGCGGCAACTGAAGGAAATCAAGGAAAAACTCAATCAGGATGGCCGGCTCAGGGAATCGAACCTGGGATTTCCCTAATACGAAACACACACCCTACCACTGTGCTACACCAGTTCGGTATTATATATTTTCCAAGTCTGGACCCTTAGAAAAAGTAGATTATCCGATTACTACTGTAGTGACCAGCTCTATCACTCTTACATTTATATGTATGTTCTTGCATGAAAGGTAAGGTTACTGTGTTCAAGTAATGGCAAATGGCTGATTCACGGCTCTCAGTTTTGGTATTATGAAACAACGGCTCATAATCAACGACCGTTTCTGAAGCAAAATACTGAATGAGCCGGCTGTTACTAATGAGTTGATGCTTGGTGACAAAGCTATTCGTTGACCTACGAGGTGTGTTAGAAAAGTAATGAGACTGATTTTGTACTAGCTAAAGTTTTTATGTTTTTCAAACAACAATTTTATCCCCTTTAAAGTAGTTCTCTTGGGCAGCTATACACCGGCGGAGTCGTTGTTCCCACTCTTGGTAGCAGCGCTGGAAGTCTTCAACTGGTATGGCTTTTCACTGGTCGGTCACAGTCTTTTGAATGTTTTCCAGAATTCCAAAATATCGTTCTTTTAGGACATTTTTCAATTTCGGGAAAAGGAACAAGTCACTAGCACACAAATCAGGTGAATAGCGGGGGTTGAGGAAAAACAGTAATGCGTTTTAGGTAAAAAATGAACTGATGGAAATGGCCGTGTGACATGGGGCATTGTCACGATGAAGCATCCACTTGTCTGCAATGTCTGGTCTCACACGAATCACTCTTTTCCTGACCCTTTCAAGGATACTCTTATAAAACACTTAGTTGACAGTTTGTCCTGGTGGAACAAATTCTTTGTGCATGACACCCTTACTGTCAAAGAAACAAATCATCATCGTCTTGATCTTTGATTTGTTCATTCGACATTTCTTCGGTCGATGAGATGACGGAGTGTACCACTCTTCGCTTTGCCACTTTGTTTCAGGATCGTACTCAAATATCCAGTATTCATCACCTATGATCACACAATTGAAGAATTCTTTGTCATTGGCAATTTTCTCAAGAAGATCAACGCACACGTTTTTTCGATTGTCCTTCTGTTCGGTTGTGAGGTTTTTCGGCACCATTTTGGCACAAATGTTCAAATCGCATGTTCAAATCGTCTGTCAAAATTTGTTGTACGCTGAAAGTATTTAAATTTAACTAATCACTCACCATCCTGATCGTTAAACAACGGTCTGATCTCACAAGAACCCTCACACGTTTAACGTTTTTGTCAGTTTTTGAAGTTGAAGGTCACCCTGAGCGAGGTTCATCTTCAACGTGTTTTTTGGCTTTCTAAAAATGATTTGTGTCACCAGAAAACTTGTGCTCTTGATAAACAATGTTCCCCATAGGCCCGTTTCAACTTTTCAAAAGTCACACTCGCGGATTTACCAAGTTTAACATAAAACTTTATTGCATAACGTTGCTCTAAATTCCGATGCTCCATTTCTGTAACACACGACAAAAACACAACTTCACTGATGGCTCTGTTAAAAATAATATGTTAGCTGTACGGAGTTGTAACTCGGACTGAGGAAGTGGAAGTGATAAACAAACCGGTCAAGCACAGGCTGGTAGACACAACGTTGCCAGATCGCCCACAGTGTTGCTAGTCCCATTACTTTTTTCACACACCTTGTACATCCTTCTAAGAACTGGAGAAGGCCTAGGTCCCCAGGCTTCACCCTAGAATCACGTATATTCATAATATCTGTATAAACTTTTCCTTAGAATCGACAGTAGTACACCTGATTCACGATTACACGATGCATTCAATGAAACCCGTTTTTGGGACACGTACTACATAAATGGCAAATTTGCACAGCAATATTTTCCCAAATTCGTCTACGCCACTAAAGAATTTGGTCAAATGCATTAAAGAATTTATCTCCTCAATGTCCGGTTAGCTACTACCTCGAAAATATTACTACTAAGCTCTATAAATATGTGGTGCCTTCTATAAACTTATGAAAAATAAACATTGCTCTGTTTTCCAAACTCTCGAAATAACGACAATGTTGTCTGTAGTCAATATCATTGTTTTAGTATCAATTTATGCAAAACCAACAATTGTAAATACAGGGTGCTAGGTAACTCCACCGACAAACTTTGGGAGGAGATTCCTTATACGAAATGAAAGAAAAAGTTCTAATAAACATGGGAACAATTCATACAATCAATCACATATAACCCCGTTGAAACTTAATATTGCTTGAAAGCAACGCTGCCAATTAAAGTGATAAGTAAATGGATAAAACTTTGTTTGAATTTCGATTTGATTTGGTTTTGGATTTAGCGTCCCTTTGAGCAGCGAGGCGATATGAGACGTGGACCTCCATCATAAGGTGGGATACC
Organism: Thermobia domestica; assembly: GCF_964235325.1. Lineage (NCBI taxonomy): Eukaryota > Metazoa > Arthropoda > Insecta > Zygentoma > Lepismatidae > Thermobia > Thermobia domestica. The sequence continues at coordinate 41,209,824 of NC_137454.1, read as the reverse complement.
AAACACACGAGTTCCCGCCGGAAATCGAACCCAGGTCTCCCACGCCAAAGGCAGGAATGTTCACTCTTTGCTGCTTTGTTTCAAACAAGTAAATGAATAACGTGACGTAATTATGTTTTTGTAATTGTTAGTTCTGCATAATTTGATACTAAAAACTGTAAATGAGTGGGAGAGAGTAAATGTTGATGACATTGTTGACAACAAATTCGCCTAATTTGGATTCGAATCTTTTTAATTAAATTACTAGCTGAACCTGCGCTCTCTACACAGCGCATCATTCGCATATGAGCATAAATCTCCTTCTCATTCCTCACAACATATGTACATGTCCCTTTACAGACACAAGTGAGACATATTGATAAAAAAAATCGGCAAGGGGCATCATAAAGGGGAGATATTTTCGATTACTTTTTCTCAATATCTCGCACCGTTTGCAAGATTTAAGCCTACTTCCGGTTGGAGTTTCTAATTCATGTATGACCAGTGTTTTCTTTCTTCTTGCATGCAGTATGTAGTAAGCAAATACATTACATATACAATTAATTATAATGTCAGTTATATGTAGTGTTCATTCGGCAAAACACTCAAAAAATAAAGATTTATCTTAGACTCGAGAAATGGTTATCCTTATCTTTTTCATTATTATTTGGCCATGAAACTAACGCCTGAGACATATACAACCCCGATATACAACAATGTGGTGTTGGAATGTATAACGCATGGGATATGATGCTTTCGTTCTTTTTTAAATTTCAACGCTTCCAGTGTACCCTAAAAAGTGTAATAAAGAAATAATGGCCATGTTGTTTAAATATTCAATTAGAATTGGACAATCCACACAAAATTTAAAATCGATCAGTGAAAATGTCATCTATCTAGAGCCTGTAGTTTCCGAGATCTCATTGTCGAAAGGATTGACCACAAACATATAAACGTCCTCAACTTGGAAGATGGAAGCACAATTCACATGCATTGATTTTAGAGAAGGCTTATTAAAATACGAAGGCTTTGAACAATAATTTTATATCATAAGCTTTATGAAAAAGATATAGTTAACTAATTTAGTCTATTTAAAGTACAAATACTTATTTTTTTTTCTCTGTTAAACGTGAAATCACACATAACCGTTAATGAAAGACTTGAAAGCTAAAGTTATAGACTGGAGCTCAGGCGCTTTTAATTGCTGTTGTAGCATTTTAATAGATATATGAACACTTTACCATTGAGATACCGTTTTTCCCTACCCCTAGATAGGCAGAATGTCTAATTTCTAAACTAGACAAGCGGGTTAATTTTCCCCTTTATCTGTTAGTTTGATATTGAGAAAGTTTTATTTACTTCAAAGGAATTGAATGGAAAAGTTTAATTTATTTAGTGGTAAAATTCCTGGTGAAAGGGGATAAATAAACATTTTATTTTTGCTTGATATGGAAATTTCATTAAATTAGTGTTGGTGGAGAAACCTCAGGAGTTCAGAACAACTAATGCACGACGCAGTTATCTTTTTCTCCTTTTAGGCATATTATATAACATAAGAAGAGAAAGTTTGTAAGAATCTGGAATAGCTTGCATGATTGTGGTACGTTGCCTTGGTGACGCTTGTAGGTACATTCTGAAAGCGAGGCCAAAACTTCGAAAAGCTTTTAGGATTTCAACCAACAACACAGAATGATTAGTTCTATTTGTTTTTATTAATTTCACCTGAAGTATAACACACCCACAGACATTTATTGTCTCTTTCCGTTCCCACACATACAATTTATGAAACCCCATCCTGTTTGGCAATATGATACGATTATTGAAGAGTCGAGAAAGCACCGTTATTGAACATTATTTAACTACACTCTATATCTATAATGCTCAATAATGTTCAATAATGTTCAATAACGGTGCTTTCTCGACTCCTCAATAATCGTATCAAATTGAACATTATTGAACGTTATTGAGCATTATTGAACATTATTGAACGTTATTGAGCATTATTGAACATTATTGAACATTATTGAAGAGTCGAGAAAGCACCGTTATTGAACATTATTGCTTCCTCGATAACATCTCGTATCAAATTGAACATTATTGAACATTATTGAACTACACTTTTAGCCGTTAAACCTGAAACGAGATTTTAAACACCGTTATTGAACATTATTGCTTCCTTGAAAAAATCTCGTATGAAATTCAACATTATTGAACATTATTGAACGTTATTGAACATTATTGAACTACACTTTTAGCCGTTAAACCTGAAACGAAATTTTAAACACCGTTATTGAACATTATTGCTTCCTTGATAAAATCTCGTATCAAATTGAACATTATTGAACATTATTGAACGTTGTTGAACATTATTGAATTACACTTTTAGCCGTTAAACCTGAAACGAGATTTTAAACACCGTTATTGAACATTATTGCATCTTTGATAAAATCTCGTATGAAATTGAACATTATTGAACATTATTGAACGTTATTGAACATTATTGAACTACACTTTTAGCCGTTAAACGTGAAACGAGATTTTAAACACCGTTATTGAACATTATTGCTTCCTTGATAAAATCTCGTATCAAATTGAACATTATTGAACATTATTGAACGTTATTGAACATTATTGAACTACACTTTTAGCCGTTAAACGTGAAACGAGATTTTAAACACCGTTATTGAACATTATTGCTTCCTTGATAAAATCTCGTATGAAGTTGAACATTATTAAACATTATTGAACGTTATTGAACATTGTTGAACTACACTTTTAGCCGTTAAACCTGAAACGAGATTTTAAACACCGTTATTGAACATTATTGCTTCCTTGATAAAATCTCGTATCAAATTGAACATTATTGAACATTATTGAACGTTATTGAACATTATTGAACTACACTTTTAGCCGTTAAACGTGAAACGAGATTTTAAACACCGTTATTGAACATTATTGCTTCCTTGATAAAATCTCGTATCAAATTGAACATTATTGAACATTATTGAACGTTATTGAACATTATTGAACGTTATTGAACATTATTGAATTACACTTTTAACCGTTAAACGTGAAACGAGATTTTAAACACCGTTATTGAACATTATTGCTTCCTTGATAAAATCTCGTATCAAATTGAACATTATTGAACATTATTGAACGTTATTGAACATTATTGAACTACACTTTTAGCCGTTAAACCTGAAACGAGATTTTAAACACAGTTATTGAACATTGTTGCTTCCTTGATAAAATCTAGTATCAAATTGAACATTGTTGCTTCCTTGATAAAATCTCGTATCAAATTGAACATTATTGAACATTATTGAACGTTATTGAACATTATTGAACTACACTTTTAGCCGTTAAACCTGAAACGAGATTTTAAACAGATAGCGAATGCCCTTGTAATTCTTCACCTATATTGAAATGTAGTGCCACTTATTCCCTTAACAAGTGCTCCGGTCTTATCTGTTTTAGAACCTAGATTGAAAAGAAAGTCTAATAAATCTAAGAGCTTGCTGTGTACAATTCACCAGTCGTTTTCCAAGGCCTGGGTAACCGTTTATGTCTTTAGTTTGCTACAAAATCAAATGCATATTTAATTATACAATATAATTAGTGAATTGTGAGAAAAATGTCAAACAATGAGACATACAGAGTTCTCATTGAGCTAAACAAAAATTATACGAGTCAGTGTAAATCATCATGCGTGGTTTTCGAGAAAATCAGGAACAACGAATTTCTTGTAAAATCTAACAATTAATGCTGTACGAAAAGATTATGCTAATACTTTAGTGTATAGTCATCACGGTTTTCATCATGATAGTACAGCCGCGTAGCATAGTCGCCAACGCTTTCGTCTTTGGTGCGAGCGATCCCGGGTTCGATTCCCGGTGGGGACACTCGGTCGAAAGAGTGTAAAAAGCTTTGTCCAAGTCAGCCATTCTGAATGAGGTTTTAGTCATTCATACCAGGCAAATGCCGGGATGGTACGTAACATACAGGTCCTACACCGCTTCCTCTCTTCCCACTTCTTGAATAGTATAATCTCCGAGGAACGTCATCCCTCATACATAACGGGCTAACATGGATATAAATGCCAAAAACCTAGAAATTTCATCTCTAATCTTAATCCTAATGACAGTACATCGTACAGTTAATGAGAAACGATTACCTAAAATTATCAATAACTCTTAGCAGTTAGTTTTCTTAGTAAAGTATAATGTTGCCCAATGATGTACGTATGTTGAACATATTTAGCACTCGAGTCGAGTTTCAGATACATACCCAAAGCAGAAAACAAGGGGTTCAACTAGTATCTGTCAAATATATTCAATATATATATTGTTACCGAAATGCAGGCATTTCAACTAGATAAAAACGTACTTTATGTAGATACACATTAGTAAGCTAACTGAAATACTAATTCTCGTATTTTACTAATAAGTCAAAATAATTTTACACATATCTGCGTTAAAGTCTTCATTTTGATAAACCTTCCGTTATTCTGTCATTCTCAAACTTCAGGAACATATTTTCCTTCTTAAGGACTTCGGTTTACCAACATTCTGTTTTACAAGTATATTCAATACGTCTATTACAAAGTTTTACACGTGCTCCCAGCACCATGTTCTGGCTGTAGACAACTACAGAGGACAATCACGAAGAAGATTTCATCAATGACCATCAAGTAACAAAGATTAATGAAGTCAGCAACATTTGTGGATAAAAAGAGCCGGAACAGCACAGAAGGCATCATTCTCCACCGATTGATTATACCCGTCACTCTCTAGGAAGCCTGGTTTCTGAGTTTTATTTCCCTCTCTAGTATATGCGAGTCACTATCTAGAGTGCCTGGTCTCTGAGAGTTTCTTTATCCTTACCACTCTCTAGGACGCCAGGTCTTTGAGAGCTCCTTTATCCTTACGATTCTCTAGGACGAATGGTCTCTGCGAACACCTTAGCACTCTCTAGGATGCCTGGTGTCTAAGTTTGATCCTCCACTACGACACCATGTCTCTGAGAGGTACTATACATACTCCTTGACCACAAAAGCTTTGGATCCTGTCACCCTAGGACATTTGGTTTTGTGGGTTCCTACAAACTCACCAAACAAAATCATCAAATATCTAAGAGAAGCTTATATTTGAATTTTGATTATTATTACTACAGGATATACGAAGAAGTTTTACAATAAAAGGTGATTGGGGAAAATCCAAAAATTCCTGTATACCATTTCTGCTCTACTCAAAAAAGATAGAATTTTACACTATTCTGTGTATGTCCAACCTTCCGGACGATTAAAAAATGTCAATAAGTATGTAATCGATTATTATAATTTTGTCCAGGATGTAGAGGATAAAATGTTAGGAATTGAGTTCATTCTTGGGGTGGTGTTCAAACCAGAAGCAGCAGAGATCAATCACTACCGGTTTTAGCTTCGAGCACTATGGAGCATAAACGGCAGCAGATAATGAGAAGTGGTTTCCTACTATCGATTAAGCGTCCCTTCCCATCCTTAACTTTCTACTAAAACCGGAAGTTATAGAAATCCACCACAACTTCCGGTTCTAAAATTTGTTTACCTAGAGCAATACAGATAGGAAACAACGACAAGCGTCTAGTCTGGATTCTGAGAAAACTTATCATCTTCTCTTATAACCCTCTATTCAAACCGGAAGTGGCATAAATCAACAAGTTCCGGTCTTACTGTTGGTCTCTATAGAAATCTTTGAAATAGAAATGAAATCTTTTAGTTTACGTCGCACGGTTACACCAGCTAGGCTAGAGGAGACGATGATGAAAGATGAATGCAAATGGTGGAATGAATAATGTGAAAGAAACAGTAGAACACCGAGGAACACGCTGTTTGTCCACCACAACTTACACCAGGGACCCAACGCAACAGACGAACGATCTACCACTGAGTTAGCGTGGCCTCTAGTCGCTATTGACTAAAAAAAGATAACGAATAGCGAGAAGTTGTTTTTCTGTAATTAATAAAGCGTTCGAAGAATAACTATTCCATTTCCACTCAAATTCCTCTACTAAAACCAAACGTAATAGAAATATATTAATTCTTACAGCTTCAGAATTGAGTTGAGTTGATTTTGAGTTTAACATCCCTTTTAGCAGCGAGGCTATATGAGACGTGGACCTACTAATTAACGTGGAATCTGAACCACATGAGCTTCCACCGGGAATCGAACCCGAGTCTCCCACGCCAAAGTCGCGTACGCTAACCGCTTAGCCACAGAGGAGCTCAGCTTCATAATTAATTGAAAAAATGAAATGAAATATTTGAGTTTTACGTCCCGCGGTTATGCTGGTTAGGCTAAAGGAGCCTGATTATGAGAAATTAATGAAATGGTGGCATGAAGAAAATGGGAGAACCCCGAGAAAACCCACGAACACGGTGTTTTTCCACCACAAAGTCCACACGGCGCGAGCTGGGATCGAACCGGGGACACAAACACTGGAAGTGAACGCTCTATCACTGAGCCACCGCACCCCCTTAATTAACTGAGAAGTATCTAGCCATACAAACCACACTCCTTTACGTGATGTACACATGGCTCTGGTGCTTATTTTAGTTCCATTTAATTATGTTTTAATTTCCATTTTTTTTCATATTTTATTCGGACGCATTCATTGGTTTCTTCTGTCCATATACTCCTGTAAAGCCAATATTCCTGTTCTGTAGAGTACAACACTTAATATTAAACACTTTATAAATATTCTGCAAATAGTGTCAATAAGGTTCACGGAAGTGTTTAGCTCTTCATGCTTTTATTATTATAATATCTTATACAATTATTCTACAAAGTTTCTATAAGTCTTTTAAATATTATAAATAAATGTTGGGATATAAATAATTCCCTTCGCCATACGATGTTGCCTCTGGAAGATAGCATGTTGTCTTTGTCCAAAGCGGCCTCAGACGGGAGAGGTAACTCCGTAGCCCAAAGCAGTCTCGAGAGCAGGTATTAAAGGTTTAAATTCCGTGGCCCATAGCGGCCTCGGGAGAAAGTATTATGGGTTAATGATTAATGCAAGAAACTGATAATTTGTTGGTTTCAACGTGCTCTCTTATAGTCGTCCATTTGGAGGGGAACCCATGGAGGGGAGTTTGTCGAATTTCTTCTTGGTTCTTCGTGTCCTCTTCTTTTCTTCGTGACAGTGTAATTTCCATCTGTCGTCTGCCACTATTTGCTCACAAATCGTGAAAGCACATGTTTATAGTATAAAGGTGTGGCTTATAGTGTGAGTGTACGGATCCTGCCAATATTCCTAGCAATTAATTAATTTTCTACAATATTCTTAATAATCATTCAATAGGTAACAGACTAATGTTTCTCTATTCATAAAATTTTCGAAGTGATATTTCCTGTTTTCAAATTTAAAGTTTCGAATAATGTTCCAACTTGGTATCACAAAGAAACAACTTTTAGACTTTCAAGTTCCCCCTCTGCATAAGTATTGAAGGCTTCTATAACGGCTATATCTGTTTATCCGTTTATCTGTTTCCCTTAGCCTAAAGGGCAGAACGTGGGATGTTAAAATGAATTATTTCATTTCATTTATATTTTCTTCGTATTCTAAGTCTTTCCCTGTACATACGTTTGGTATGATACTTCAACTCAGTATTCGATTCCAATTTCCGTTAGCACTACGATCAAAATATTTCAATTCATGTAGTCAAAACCTTTCCTAGATCGCAACGTACAGCTTTTTATATGCTTAAGTAAACCAATAGTATATTTTTTACAAAATCTGAATTATTTTCTTCAATTTACAAATTTAAGATGACACTCAACTCCTGTAAATTATTCAAAATGAATTTTGCATCTATGCGGTATTGAATTAATTGATCTGCGATCATACCTGTTTCTGCGTTTGTTTCCTTTTCCTGAGAAATGGTCAAAGTCTAAAAAAAATAGGCATAGATATACAAAAGAAAAATCTTTTCATATTATTTCTCTCTTTCTCTTCTTATTTTCTCAAAGCCAATAGATATATCAACTATTCAAGTTGCTTTCCTATTGTTTATCACCAGGAACTTATTTAAATTGATTCAACAATATTATAATGTCTTGTTATCTTCACCTATTTTTCGCTTTCAATATCCACAAGCCATCTGTTCCTACTTTGATTTAATGCCTCAGTATTTTTTTTTTTCATCTGAATACCACTCATTCTAGACTTGGAACTTCTTTCATAAAATAAAAAGACAAATTTTTAGCAAAGCATGCACAATTTAATATTGTAAATAGGAAGGTAAGCAAGAGAGTTCTGTCGCTTTTTCACCCACCACCTTCGAACATTGACATATCACCTAAAACGTACCTGCAAGATAAAAAATAGTCCTAATCAGTATGGACGACCTTCTGCCAACGTTCTGGAAGGCCATGGAGTCCATCGCGGTTGAACTTGGTGGATCATGAAAAGAGAATAAGGGAGAAGAAAGTAACAGAAGACACAGAACAAGAAAAGAAAAGGTGGTTTAGAATAGAGAGTACAGGGGAAGAAACGGAAGTTCTGAAGAACTTATTGGAAAAAGGAGGAGTAAGGACTTACGGAAAAGAGAGTAGAAGAATGTTAGATTTATTAAAAGGAAGAAAAGAAAGGAAACAAAGATTAAACTAAGTGATGAAGGAGTTGTATACAGAATTAAATGCAAAGAATGTGATATGTGTTATATACGAGAAACAGGAAAGAGGTTGATGAAAAGGGTTAAATAACATAAGAATGACGTTAGACTTAGAGGGTTAGGAAACCAATATATCAGCATGTGAAGGAGATAGAGCATGAAATAGAGTGGGAAGGTGTAGAGGGCCTGCGAAAAGGGAGAAGTATTCTAAAAAATATGGAAATGAGGGGAATGGATACGGAAGGAAGAGTGTGAGGAACTTTGAAGTGGAATAATGAACTAAATTACATAATGTATGGATAAGGATATTGGGTAAAGCAGAAAAGAACAAAAAAGAGGTAACACAGATGTATTGAAGAGCAAATAGTCAATTAAAAGTTTAAGGTTCTTAAAAGTGAAAGTTGTTCGTTAAAATAAGACGTGTGTGACAATTGAAAGGTTAAGCTTTCAAGTGAAAGTTGTATCATTAAAAGTTGCAATTATGTTATTAATTAAAAATTGTTAAAAATGAAAGGATGTATTTTATTGGTTCCTAGATATTACCATCTTTCATTTACTGAGATATATAAGCTGTAGTCCTAGAGATTATATTTTATAATTTGTCTAATGAAGCAAAACATAGTTTCTCGAAATTGTAAAGATATTATTAATTTAATATTGTATACTTTGGTCAGAAATTGTCTTTTATTTTATTTTTTCTCCACCTGTGTAAAATTTCCTTTTGCTCAGTAATTATTATCTTTCCTTTTGGTGATTTTCTGATTTCGATTATCTTTTTTTACTAATTTCTGTTGGTTTAACTTCTAGATGTATTGTCACGAACTGTGTTCAACTCAGTTTATTAAACTGTTGTCCGTGATTGTTTATTGTACATTACTCTTCAAATTATTTAAAAAAGACACTGAAAGGAAACATTCGATATTTCAAAACTCAATTGTGATTAATTTATGAATTCTTTGTAACAAGAATGCTTTGTAACTCTGTCTTTGAATTCATTTGCAATTACTAAAAGTCATCGTGTAAGTTGTTCCATTGACAAATGTGATGAGAGAGCCATTTACATTTATATATGGACTTACTATTTCTCCACGAGTTCAGTAAGTGCATGCCACCAGCAGTAGACGAAAAAGACAACGGGCCTTATGCAGAGTCGTTTTGACGTCTGATTAACGCTATACTACGAGGTTGACTAACGGATGGTTATCAAAATTGTATTCAGAGATTCTGATTAGTACGTAGTATTTGACGAAGTTAATCACATGTGACTAATTAATCTAGAGCAGAGGCTATTCTTTTACCCACGGTTTAGCGTGTGACACAACATTTCGTAGTTCGTATTTCATGTATTTTCATTTTTACAGACTACGCATGCGCTGATCTACTTTCCCGTAGTTGCCACATTTATTTTTCTCACCCGATGCATTGGATTATATAAATTAATCATAATCAAATCATCATTTTAGTTGTACTCAAAATAGACTGAATACCAAAATGTGCAACTTCCTTAGTAAAGAGTTTGTATGCTTATTAACTAGACTCTGACTAACCCTCGATTAATGATTCCTCTCTGAATATTGCCCAGCGAGTTTTGTTTCCGCGTTGCAGTCGTAGCAGTTGCGACGCAAAACTCAGTAAAAAAAAAAGGGACATCGTACCTCAATTCGGACCAGATCTAATTACTCTACAAGACTTGTGTTATCCAAACATCTGAATCTTTATATTATGGTCATTATACAAAGTCATTGTGAGATATGATTATTGTAATCCAAAGGACTGACTACTGCAGCAAACACATGTTAGTCTAACTCTTTAGTATGGCACTAATCATGCATCAGAACGACTCTGCATGAGGCCCTATAAGTCCAAAGTATGTACTCATTTCATATGCCAATGCCTAGTTATAACTCGGTAATTGGAAAGTTTCAACAAAGACAAATAAATATAAACTCACGAGTAATAAATCATTCCCCAAAACTCTCCTCTTTCATATCACCATAAACAAACTACTCACATATATAGTTATATGAGTTATCGATGTATACATTTCTTTTTAAAAAAGTTGGTTATTGCTATGGCTATGATACCTCTCGCGTAAGTCCTATTCTTTATTAACCATAGATCTCTTACCATAACTGCAACATTATTTATGTATATCCTTATTTATAAATTATGTACCTCTTCATATTTAGTTTCATAGAAACGTTGCTTTAGTGATTCATTTTATCAATTTCAAGCACTACTTTTTGGAAATATTACATCACTTAAAAGGAATAATAGGAATGCGTCCAAAATTACAGTATTTACATGGCAGTATATAACGTAGGACACTTTCAGAGGATGGCGCGTGCGAGGAATCAGTAGCGTTGTCATCACTTAGATAAGGAATCGTTCACATTGGTATCTCGTCACTGGAGTGCAGTAACGGCTGTATACGTCTTAGGTAAGTTGATTTTGAGTTTAACGTTCCGTTCACCAGCAAGGCTATATGAGACGTGGACCTACTGATTAACGTGGAATCCGAACCACATGAGCTCCCGTCGGGTGTATACGTCTTAGTGTCGACGGTTTGGTGCCATCTGCTGAATGTAGAACTGACAACATGCATTGTTTGACATAGAGGGAGGTACTCATACAACAATTTTTTTAGAGGGAGTTTGTTTACGGAGATATAATTTGGAGTACTCACCAACTACTTCTGTAAAAATTGTTACCGTACGGAAGTACCGCAGGATTCTGAAAATTGGTTATTTGTATAGGGTATATACTAGTTCCTAAATGAAGTATTCCATAGGTCCCATAGTTCCACGGTAGGTACCATAGTTTTGGAGCTATGGACCTTTAAAATCCATTTTTTCATGTTTTAGGCAGCCTATAACTCCGAAAGAAAGCATTTGTGCTTGGTTGGTCTATATTTTTGTCTCATCTTAAGTGTCAGGAATCACATCCCAAACGTTGTCGGTGTTGTTAGAAACATCCTTATATATATTCATCCTCCACCATATATATTAAATTCGCACACTTATTTCTCTCTTGATGGCGAACTGCTCGCACAGTGTGTATAAAAATAAGAATCTAGCTGTTGTATTTTCCTGTTGAAACAAACATATTTTGTAACTGAATTCTTACAGACCATTTCCGGGTCACATTTTAATTTTCTAACATTAGCATATGAAGGAACTCGACTAATTTATTGTTCGTAGTTCGTAATTCTTCAAAGGGACAAAAGAGACATAGTATGAAATCCAATTATGTTCCATGTCACCTCGTCTTAAATAAAATATTTTCCATTTGCATGAAAACTTAATTTAAAAAGTAATGCTGTGAGTGTAAAATTAATTATACAAAGTGACAGCCTGTATCAAGAGAAAAGCATTTAAAGCTAATGGGTTACAGCACATTACATTCTTGATAAAAGGGAACTCTTTTTCTTGAAATTATTTTCTTTTAGAGAACTTGGTAGTTTACATCGTGCTGTTAGCTATGTTGCGTCATTTAAGCAGCTGAGAAAGAAATACATTTTGATTTAACAAGGATGTAATTTAATAATTAAAAGAAGGTTGAAGAAGTATACTCTTAACTTTCTCTTCTCTCGAATATTGTATACCATAAGGTGGCGGATCCAACAACGGATAGCTGTTGTAAACTTCTGCCTGTGAAAGGGTAGTAGATACATCTTTAGTAAAGTAAAGTATATTCCGTTATCGACCCCCACTACCAGTTTTATTATAAAAATCCTTTATAAACAGTGTTTTACCAGAATAATACAATAATGTGATTTCTCTAATACCACGTAGAGAAAGGTGGCCCAAGGCCCGAGAAACTTGCGACAAGATCTCCACAGAGCTCCGCAACAAGCTAGGTGGAGTAGATTAGGAACCCAAAATGCTACGAAGCAAGAAGAGAGGGGGGTTTGAAAGTAACAGAACTCCGAAGCAAGTTGAGAGCCTGACTTACTAAAAATAATACAAAATTTACCATTTTTCTTTTGCTTGTTCTTCCTAAGTGAAAGATCATGCAATGAAACTTACTACAACCACAGATAATGTTATTCTACAGCAGGAAATATGAATCTGAAGGATTATCAGTGTTGCCATCCATAGAAATAGCAGTGTTGCCAGAATAACAATGCTCATAAAATCCAAGTTAACTCTGCGACTAGAGGAACGAGCTCAACTTCATTTGATTACATATCATGTTGTTGTGGTTTCCTGTGAACTACTTTTTAAATACCATTATTATTTAGTTTTAATAACTCTATGTAAAACCTATTTTTTATTACAAACTAAATACAATTATTTTGAAAAGTAGTTCACAGGAAATCAAAACATGATAGTAACCAAATGCAATTGAGTTCGTTCCTCTAGCCACTGCCTTAACTTAGATTTTAGGGACGTTGTTATTATGGCAACAGTGCACATTCTTCAGGTTCATATTCTCTGTTATAGAATAACATTATCTATGATTGTGGTAAGTTGCATTTCATGATCTCCGTTCACTCATGAAAAATAAGCAAAAGAAAAGTGGTAAATTTCTTATTTTTAGTAAGGCAGGCTCTTAAGTGACTGAGGTTAGGAATCCCGACATAGCTCCGGGACAAGCTAAACGGGAGGAAAGGAAAAGCCTATAATTCCGAAGCAAACTAGAGGCTTTGGTTTATGTATCTCCTAGAACTCCGAAGCAAGCTAAAGGATGGGTGACCAATCGCATACTGATGATTGTCCATGGAATCCTCTCCGTTATATAGGCGCTCTGCGAGGCGGTGGCGCTGCTGTTCCCTCGTTGTCATGTGATTGTAGGTGTCGTTGATGTCTGCAACTTCTAGTAGTCCAACGTAGAGTGTAGTGCTCCGCCGTAAGTTACACGTGGTTTATGTTTATAAATAGGAGCACGTGTAGAATGTTTGTAAACACAAGCACATGTTACGTGTATGTAAAGACAAACACGTGGTACATTACAATGCGTATACAAGGATGGACCAACGAAGCCATTTCCTGCAATGAGACATTGCTGTAGTTGATCCAGAGATTATAGCCTGGTAGGATAAACCTTCTTTTTTGCACTACAAAAGAAATAACACTTCATACTTATCGCTCATGAGGACCATAACGCTTATACCAAAATTATGGAAAGTCATTATAAGGTACAAAAAGAATGAATAAATCTTGCATACATATGAAATTCAAGAACGTAAACGTGATGGACACAATAAACCATACCTTATATTCTAATACGGTAAAATACCATTCTAGATTCAGTTTGTCTCTCAGAAGAAACGCCTTATATGCTAGTTGTGCACCATGCTACACTACCTTGTTACTTCCCACCCAACCAGGTACATTCTAGGAACGTGCCATTTAAGTTCCATATGTACCGTTTACGTACCTGGTACTTGAAAAATGTACATTTCATATGCATAGCACGTGTCGCTAGGTACGTGCCTTTCGAGGAATTTCTGACACTTGAAAGGTACTTGTACATGCTTCACTGGAATGTGAGGAATGTGAATGGCACATACCCCATGTACCATGGCATGGTTGTGCGTAAGTTGCTTCGTATTGCGACTAGGGTTGCCAATTTAGCCACTTTGTGACGAGATCTGGCCATTTTGAGAACGTCGTTAGTCACATAATTTCCAAAGAGCCAATAGTGGCTTTTTAGCCATATGCTTTTTACTTCTATAGCCACTTTCTGAGTTTAGCCACATTGTAATATATTGTGTGTGTCATTTTGCAATTTTCTGCAGTGTTTTCTTTCTTCTTGCATGCAGTATGTAATAAGCAAATACATTACATACAAAATTAATATATTGTCAGTTATATATGGTGCTTATTGGGAAAAACACTCCCCAAAAAAGTTCATCTTAGACTGGAGAAATGGTTATCCTTCCTTTTCCATTATTATTTGGCTATGAAACAAATGCCGGAGACATATACAACCGCTATATACAACAGTGTGGTGTTGGAATGTGTAATGATTAGGATGTGATGTTTTATTTTATTTTTTTTGAAAGTTCAACACTTCCAATGTACCCGTAAAAATGTACTAAAGAAATAGTGCCCATGTTTTTTAAATATTCAATTAGAACTGGACAATCTACATGAAATTTGCAATCGATCAGTGAAAACGTCATCTTTCTAGAGCCTGTAGTTTCTGAGATCTCATTGTCGAGAAACATATATGTGTATTTTAAAAGAGCTCCAAAGATGGCAGCACAATTCATTTGCATGTATTTCGGAGAAGGCTTACTAAAGGCAAAGGCCTTTGAACAATAATTTAAAAGGATAAACTTTGTGAAAAATATTTATTTCAGTAATTTATGTAAACTACACTCTTTTAAAAATATTTGTCTTTGTTATAAACGTGAAATCACAAATAACCGTAAATCAAAGGTTTGAATGCTAAGATTATAGGTTAGAGCTCGGTCGCTCGTAAAATTACGCGGATGATACGGCGTTTCTAGCTCTGGGCAAGACCATGCATCAGATCAACACAACCTTACAATCAACTCTAAATAATTTTATGCAATGGTGCACTACTTGGCGACTAACTTTAAATGCCTCCAAAACACAAGCATTGGTATTTCTACCTCCTAAACGCCGCTCCAAGGTTCAACGTAACCCTCGCAACCTTAATATATCTCTAGAAGGCCATCTACTTCGATCAACACCTACAGCTACATATCTTGGGGTTGTTTTCGACTCTAAATTAAGTTGGAAAGCTCATTTAGAGAAAATAACACAAAAGGCCACTTTGCGCCTCAATCTTCTACGGCGTCTAACAGGAACTACTTGGGGTTTACACGCACCTCTCTTAATCAACACATACAAAATGTTCCTCAGGCCCATTTTAACATTTGGCCACATTGCTTGGTGCAATGCTCCAACAAAGTTTTACGACCGATTATCGATACTAGAACGCCATGCCATTAGACTTGCATATCGCATAAAATTACCATACCCGAACCTCATGACATACGAACACATCAACTTTCCTCAACTTATTGAACATCTTGCAGACCTCCGTTTGAAATACATACTCTCTCGTCTACCAGTCTCCCATCCATTACTCCTAGACACTTTACAAGCCGATGCTGAAACTGACACCCCGCATAAATACCTGCATACACCGTTAAACGTTCTCCTCACGCTATACCTAAAATCAGCACATCCTACAGCTGAAGAACACGACATCTTTCATATATATCTTATACCAGATCATCTTCATCATCTGTTTCCATTATAGCACTATGTCTCAATTCAATACTAACTTTGGGCTTTCCACGTGTCTCCATCAGTCTCGAGTCGCCCCGAGACAGAAGAACTAACATGCATTCGTGTATCTAACATTATGTTTGTGACTGTGACGTGTACGCACTGCATTTCATTTTATACTATCATGTTTATTTCATACAAATACAACGCACTGCTTCCATGCCAAAGTTCCATTTTGTTTATACTTGCACCATTTATATATGTATTTTGTTTACTTATATGTACATTTATATTTATTCACTCACTTGATGTTTTGTTTATTGTTACTTTCAGCACTATTCGTTTATAAAATTGCACTTAGACCATCTTATATGCTATAAACCCACCAGTGTCATCAATTCTGTGCCAAAGAGAGGGCGTAACCCTCTAATGGCTAGGGTTAGGAGACACATTACAAGCATACAATGTTGAAAAGAAAATAGATGAATAAAGTTTACACTACCAATCCCTAACCCTGTAACCTTTACAAAAAAAAAAAAAAAAAAAAAAAAACGCTCGTAAACATATCTTACCAAGAAACCTAACCTCTCTTGTGTCAGTTACTGTGCCAGCGAGGACCAAGTATAGCATACGTACTTGCGAGCATAGCACAATTACAGCACTTAGGGGTCTGACGAAAGTTTTCACTTTCGGAGGGTGTCTTGTTTTCTGAACTTCATCTAATATTCTTTTCATTTTTTTTTTCATCTTCATCTGGGCTTCGGCCCTCGGCTACTCTATCACGATGACAGACACTGGCAAAGCTAACGGACCTACGAATATCGGTCAGGATTTAGGATTACAACCTCCACCACTTAACGTCGGGCCTAACGGTCGCCAAAAGACGCAGCCAAGGATTGTTACGGGAACACCTCGTTCAGACCGTAACTCTATTCCTTCGACTACCTACGCTGACTGCATCACTAAAGGACATAGAATTCGTTCTCGATCTTTCTCTGATGGCGAACAAGCGCTAGATTCAAAGAAGCAACGAATTACTCCCAATGTTCATCAGACTATAACTGACAGCCATTGTATGGATTGGGCATCCACTTCTGCCGATAATCATCAGCAATACCAGTCAGATCCCGTGTACAACTTCTTGCTAACCGACTACGATCAGAAGTATGACACTGTTCGTGCTGTCTTCCAGCAGTTAGTCAAGTACGTCCCTCGGCCTGAGATCCGTGAAATTAAGACACGCCGTGGCATCATTTTGAAATCCACTAACCCAAATTTCGCCACGCATGTTCGCAACAAGGCAACTTATGAAATTTTTGGGACGAAAGCAAAAATTTCTACTTTACAACCGAGTACACGAAAAACTCGTCCTCCACCACGGCGGCCTCCTATGCTGTCTGTAGTGATTCGTGGTGTAGAGCCTGATCTTACTGATGACGAAATTCTTGCTGAACTCCATCAGGAAGGGCTACCGATAAAGCGTTGTATTAGGATCAAGAACAACCAGGGACCAACTTATCTCGTTCGAGTGCTGACTGATCAACAACAGCTGATTGATCAACTTCTATCCAAGGGCGCATATATCTATAGACGCAAATATAAGGTTGAGCCATCTCGCACGCCAGCACCACTACCTGTTCGCTGCGAGAAATGTCAACAATATAATTCACACCCAACAGCTGAATGCACAAACAGCACCAAATGTGGCTATTGTTCCCGCGAACATCCTACAAAAAGCTGTCCAAACCTTCAAGAACCACCACGTTGTGATCGCTGTTCTGAACGTCACCCAACGTACAGCTATAAATGTAAAGCTAAGCCTCAGCCTGATCCAGCAAAGCCTGAACTAGTTGTTCCAATACGTTCGGTCGATGCACCAACTCCACCAGCAAATTCATTGCGGCATCCAGTTACCGTCGAAGATCTACTCCGTTTTCTCACTATTTCACTACAGAACATCCACCCATTTCTTCGCAACCATATTCTAACTCAAATCATGCACGCAGCCAAACTGTTATTTAATCTACAACTACATGCAACGTATTCCGGACCAACAGTGCATTTCCAAATCCAACCACTTGAAGTTTATGTTTGATATGGACAACTCTACCTTCGGACTTATATTCACTTTCATTATGAGTTACAATTTACTTTTCCTTAACATACGATCACTGTTGACGCACCAACTGCTCTTTACACAGCTCCTCCAGGAGGAACAAATTGCCGCATTCGCTCTTAATGAAACTTACCTTGCACCATATTTAACATGCTATATACCGAAGTATAATTTACTTCGACACGACGCTCCTACTGGACCACGTCTCTACGGAGGCACAGCTATTGGTATTCGGCAAAGTCTTCCTTATCGTGCAGTTACTGTTCCACCTGCTCTTCACCTTCCTGAACATAACATCACGACAATTTATTTTAGAGGCAAAACAGTTACCTTTGTTACTATTTACTATCGTCCAGGCAGAGTTATCAGCTATGATTTCTTCCGCTATATTGATACCAACTTTCGGCATTACATTATCATGGCCGACCTCAATTTTCATAGCCGTTCCCAACGTGACAAAGACAACTTTCTCGAGTTTGTTCGGAATGAAACACGAGCTGAATTTCATACTTTACCGAAACCTACACGTCCTATCAGTCGCACTACTCCTGACGTAGTCATAACTTCATCTTCACTATCTCAGTCTATTCACATATCTGTACTTGACTCCATAGGTAGCGACCATGTCCCCATCAAAGTCGAACTTCATTGTTCTCCCAACACTCAGCCGAAGCCTCCTCCTCAGAAGGTCTACTGCTATCAAAAGGCAAATTGGGAACAATATCGCACCGATTTAGACACTGCCGTAACTACGCTCACAATGCCTAGTACGCAATACGAACTCGATCGAACAATCACTGGACTTACTACAGCCCTTCAAGATGGAGCACAACGTTCCGTTCCAACAATCGAAGTTCAGCTACACAAACCTAAGTTACCTCCGCAATATTTACCATTTATCTCAGCATCCCGGAGAGCTTTCCGTGAATATCTCGCTACGGGTAACCTTGAAGCGCTTCGGCTTCATCGCCAGTACCTAAGGATCACGCATAATTATATCGTTGCGTTCAAGAGACGCCACTGGATTCAAACTTGCAACACACTAGCTAATGAAACACATCCTACCAAATATTGGCGCAAATTCCATCAATTAACAGGTAGAGTTTCTCGTACGCCTTACCCCATTGTTCATAATCATCAAGCAGTCCTCACGGATGCAGAAAAGGCTAATATTTTTGCTTCCTATTTTCAAGATATCTTTACACCTCTACCCGGTTGGCATACACCAGTTCGCTTGCAATCAACTATAAACCGCCATACCGATGCAACTTCTCCTTTCTTTCGTCCGTCTGCTGATCATGATTTAGAACCAAATAATCCTCTAACCAGGCCGATTCAACCCGAAACTATTAGTAATACACTTAAAGGTAAACGGAATACTGCACCAGGATTTGACTCTGTTACATATGTACTCATCAGACAAGCGCCTCATTCTTTTCTACTCTTTCTTAGCACCATTTATACATTTATTCTGCGCACTGGGATATGTTCCACTCGACTGGAAATACTCAAAAGTGCTTCTCTTTCCTAAACCAAAGAAACCTCCATCAGAAGTCACATCCTATCGTCCTATTCACCTCACTAGTTGTCTATGCAAAATTTTGGAGAGAATCCTTGTCCGTCGCATGCACGACCATCTTCACTCACATAATCTTCTTCCAATACACCAAGATGGATTTCGACCAAATTTTAGTACCCAAGATCAATTATTCCGTCTCACCACAGCTATTTACAATCAATACAATACAGGTTTTCCTTCTTGCCTTGTAACATTTGATTTGGAAAAGGCTTTTGACAAAGTTTGGCACCCTGGCTTACTATATAAACTTCGTAACTATCTCCTGCCAACTTCATACATCCGCTTCATACACTCCTTCTTAATAGGACGACTAGCTTACATCTCAATCAATGGAACGCTATCTCATCCTATCTTGCTGCAATCAGGTGTACCACAAGGCTCATCATTGTCTCCTTTATTATACTTACTGTACGTCGCTGATCTTGTTATTCCTAATAACACCACAATATTTCAGTTTGCTGACGACACTGCTTTTTTCACATCTGGCCGCACCGTACAATCACTTAATAAAACCATGCAAGTAGCCATTGATTCATTTGTGCGATGGTGTCATGTTTGGAGGTTAAATATTAACTCTTCCAAAACACAAACCATAGTTTTTTTACCACGTCGACGCCGTTCACGAGTGCATCGAAACCCGAATCTACTTCGCCTTCAGGTTGATCTTACGCCTATTCCAGTTTCAAGTACTATTACGTATCTCGGTGTCATTTTTGACACTCATCTTACCTGGACTCCACACCTCACCAAACTCATAGGTCAAGCGCAAAATCGACTTAATCTTCTCAAAAGATTAGTGGGCACAACCTGGGGATTAAGGGCACGTACCGTTCTCAATACCTATAAAACTTTCATGCGGAGTACATTAACCTACGGACATACAGCCTGGGCATCTGCGCCATTAAAATTCTATCAAAAACTTGCTATACTAGAACGCCATGCTATACGCCTAGCATACCGCATAAGCCTACCGCATCCAACACGTTTACTTTATGAGATGATCGATTTTCCGCCATTATTAACGCATCTTGAACAACTTCGTATACGTTACATCAGCAAACGTATGGCACAGCCCCATCCTATGATACTTGATATACTCCGCTACGACCGTGACAACGATGCACCACCAACTTTCATTGACACCCCTCTCCAACACTTCATGACATTATATCATTTACAGTTAGATGATGACATTTTGGACCCCGAAATCTATACAATATACCGACCGCACGAACTTTCATCTCACATCTATCCATCATATGCACAGTAATACCTATTAACAAGGGCCTCCTTCGTCTTCATCAGTTCCTGAATCGCCCCAGGAACAGAAGATAACCTCATTCGTCTGAACTAACATAACCTTGTGATGTGACGTCCAAAGCACTGCATTTCATCCATTCATTACAGTTGTTCATTATATTACTGCAGCCCTCAACTTTCTTTTCCTCTTAATTAGTGTTTATGTAATAAATGTCAATATTGTCTTCTTGCCATTAACCTATTAATGTTTGTGTTATATATATGTTTTTTCTCTCCTGGAATCATTTCAATCCATGTATGTTTAATATTAATGTGATGAATAAAGAAATAATAAACCTGGCAACCCTTAGACCACCTACATTTCCATAGAGACAATTGATCTACATTACAGCACTTACCCGAAGAAAGGGCACAACCCTTTAAACGGGACGACGAACAAAAAAAAATCGCTCGTAAACGTTACTGTAGTATTTTAATAGATAGTTAAATTGCCACACAGATGCCGGAGGAGGGCATATATTTTCAGAGTTAGTTGCTTGGCTTTTTTTAAAAGTACAAGCTTCTAAATTCGAACGTAAAAATGAAGCGTTAAGGTTTTAGTATTTAAGTACTCGCACCCCCAGTTGCATAGCACTGCCCTAAGGAACATTACTGACATGCCTAGTACATTCCTGGCACATGCCAATGCCAAGTAAATGTGTCAAGTACATACACGGTACGTGATATACACATAATAGATACATTCCTCGGTATGTGTCATGCACGTACTTTTGGGCGGAAGTAACCTTATTCCTTACATGTGTATTTCACATGATTGCTCTATTCACGTACCTATCATGTACATTCCAATGTACCTCGAGGAACATTCTTTACACATGATCAGTATGTACTTGTGTTGGGTGGGTTACTGAGAATTTGTGTTTTACTTGATAATTGCTCCAGAATCCACTTGTGCTCACAACGGAGCAATTGTGCCAATCAACAACTCTTTCGCGCGAAACACTGTCTCTTGTCATCAAATAATAGTTTTAAATTCCCGTTGGACTCTGTACTTGGTAGTATGATCTCACCGCACTTCATAGTCTCTTTCTCCGACAATTCTTAACAATAATCCAGCTACAATGTATTAATATTTAATTCCATTATTAAAACAACTAAGATTAAGCAGCGTTTTAGTCCAACTTCTTCTAACGGTCTAGTGCGTTGACTATCAACGATGATATTCTGAGACAATATAACGTTTTGTCTCTGATCAGGTTACGGAAGGGCGATACCTTGCAGAAACATCAAAGTTTTAAATAGCAATTTCTCATAGACCTTGCGTACATTGAATATCACGCACGTTTTGGTATCACCGTCTCCTTAAGTATTCCACTGAACACCGCAGCCAATACCTTAGGCTAGCAGAGGTCGATGCACCGTTCTCAGTTATCTTCTTGCCACTGGGAAAAGGAGCGTAATAATATAATTACCACCACTACTTTACTACAAGTTTAAGATAAACTTACACTAGCAAACCCGCTGAATATGATAAAAAATTAAAAATGTCTATGGCAAGCAAAGTAGTTTTAATAACATGTTAATATATCTTTAATTAAGAATTTCTCGATAATTACTCGAATTTAAGACGTCCTCGAATCAAAGACGCACACCGATTTCGCTGCGTTAAATTAACCCTCGGGAAGTCGCGCTGCCAAAGTAACGCGAGTAGTCGCGCGTGGTCGAAAGGACCGCATGAACGAAATGTGTTCCTAATATCGTTTTTAAACATTTTTGCTTGTATTATTAGGGTAAATATCTTTGTTCTAGATTAGGAGGGAGTAATGTATTTATTATTATAATACGTTTTAGAGCATTAAGTATTAGAGCAACGTACAATTAGACATCTTTTTTTCATTTGGATTATTTTTTTAACATTTCTCTTTAAATAGATAACAAGATACTGGATTTACTGACGATTCAATTCGGAGGACGTTCTTTTGCTCTTGTATGGAAATACAATATTTCTTTCTTTATAATAAAATAGCTATTTTGCAAGTTAACTCTTTATTTGAAATACAATAGAAAATAAGTAAGGTAAATACAATATGAATATAACAATAAGACAAAACTTCACAGCATATTTTACATTGATTTATTTTAGGTACTCATGTTATTTTACAATATCACATCCTCTTCCACAAAAAATATTTTACAATCCTATTATTTGAAAATTTCACAGCCTATACACACCCACACGGAATTATTTTTCACAGTATTATTATCCTGAAACTTACCTCCTATACAGCACTACATTGAAT
The DNA here is from genome assembly GCF_964235325.1 of Thermobia domestica. Classification (NCBI taxonomy): domain Eukaryota; kingdom Metazoa; phylum Arthropoda; class Insecta; order Zygentoma; family Lepismatidae; genus Thermobia; species Thermobia domestica. The sequence continues at coordinate 41,186,726 of NC_137454.1, read as the reverse complement.
TATTTTAGACAGTCATATCTTCAATTTCACACCGTTTTACAGTTTTTGTTCGCTCATTTCGGTCTCTGCTGCTCTGACAATACTACACTCTTTGCAGTTAAAAACGATATGTTTTCTACGCATTAGAGTCAGACAAGAGGTACAGGCTGGCCACAGTAGTAGCATCTTCCAGTCTTAGGATCCTTGTACTTTTTCTTTTTCCTCAATTCCTACTAGATCATCAAGCCTTTTTCTGATGCGCCAAGGAATGGTTCCGAGGGTGTGGCCATAACGTTGGTGTTCCTGGCAGGGTTCGCGTGAGAAAGTTTTCAAAAATGTCCTTCGATCCATTTCAACTTTGTTTTGCAGAATGATAAAACTGTTGATACCCCCAATGTTCAGAATACTGTAAAATAGTTTAAGGGTCCATCTTTGGCAAGCCCTTGACATTGAGTATGCTCCTTTCAGTTTTTCAACCACATCCACGCCTCCCTTGCTAAGGTTGTAGAATATCAACATTTCAAGTTTGCTTCACCAGTGGATTCCTCGATGGTTCTGTCATCATGCAAGGTTGACAGAAGTAATACTACATTTTTCTTTGGCACCTACGACAGCAATGTAAAAACATTCCCAAAATCAAACATACTGCTATTGACTGGGCTTTCCTTTGTTTGTACGAATAATGGAGGTATCTCCCACTTGTTCTTTTCGGTCGTTCCAACGAACGTCAGTCTGTTATTTGATAAGAGGTAAAACGCCAAAGGTGCAGACGTGTACCAGTTGTCCATAGTAATATTTCTTCCCGTTCCTGATGTAGGCTTCACAAGCCTCTCGGCAACGTCTTGTGCTTTATTGCTCACTTTGAAAGGTCCATTGGGCTGCTTTCCTGTATAAACTTCCATGTTTCCTGTGTAAAATGTTCTGACATCACACACGGCAAAGATCTTTATTCCGTATTTTGCCGGCTTGTTCGCTATGTATTGCCGAAATGAACATTTTACAAGAAATGCATCGAGCATTTCGTCAATTGTTACGTACTCACTCAAAGAGTAATACTTTTTTCAGTTTCGAACGAACTCCTCAAACAATTCTCTAAAACCTGCAAATTTGTCAACTTATACCGATCTTCTCTTGTCCTATAATCATCAAGACGTATTGCCGTCAGCAAAAATCGAAATCTTTCAGTCATGGTTGTGGACAAAATTTCGATACCAGTTCCATCTCGTGCCCATAAATGTTTCAAGTTTGTATGCGACGACTTCAATATTCCAGCCAGATAGAGTAGACCAATCAGTGCTTCTATCTCTACCTGTTGGTACCAGCTGAATCCTGGGGTCTGTTGTAATTTCCCCTCCTATTTGCTATCCACAAGTTGGTGTAATCAACTATTTTTTCTAACAACGCTTCAGGAAAATAGATTTTCCCTGCTTGAAGAGGAGTTGTCACATTTTTGACTTCACGTAGTGGTCCTGGCACATGTGTCACAATATTGTACTTACGGGTTCGGCTCTTGTAATTAGTTTCATGCATGTTCCATTTCGTTTCATTGTCCTTTCCAATATACTGCAACAAACGAACAGGCTCGGGGATACACTGGTCATTTCTGGATTGAAGGTCTTGTGATGTGAAACTACGTAATGATTTTCATTCTTGATCAAGATATGGGTGATCTGTTTAGCTTAGCGTGAAACTTGTTCAGGAATCATAAAACCAACTATAATTGCTACTTCTTGGAATTCATTCGGAACCGCATTGGATCAATGATAAAGATCTGATTTGTGGTTAGGGGTGTTCCTGGTTGTATATCAGCTTCTACCAAATAGGTCTTGAGTTGGATAAACACCATGTGTGGGGGTTTTCTCGGGAATCTACATTTCCTCCTACTTCCTTAATTCCACCATTTTCTTCATTATCACCACTACCTTTTCCCTTAGTCTTGAGTCATAATTATGAAATTTTAATTTTAAAAATATCATGTTGGAAGTGATTCTATCAATGTAGTAAGCAATAAATGGGAACATATCAAAACATTGTGAAATATATATATATATATATATGTATATCATAAAATGATAAAAATAGCAACATGCACAAATAAGGTTATAATAGCGTAATGTACTGAGTAGGTCAATGGAAAAACACTAATTTCTAGCCCAAAGAGTTGTTTTTCGCTCTAAGACAATGTGAATATGAGGTAGACGACATCGTCTTCGTGGGTTTTCTCAACGTTCTCCACTTTCTCCTATATTCTCATCAAACCATTTCCGTTATTATTCACTTTCTTTAATCACCCGTCTCCATTATCCTTAACGACATAACCGTGGGTAATAAAACTGTAGATTTAATACAGTTTCACGTTTACGTTTTATTGCTTTCCTGTTCGTTATGTTAGTTTGGTTATTTTTCATTTCCTTCGAAATTTGATTTCATCTTGTGGAGAGTTTGCACGTTTTTGTATCGAATATTTTATATATGTTTGTTTGTCTCCCGTTTAGCATTGCTTTTTGTATGTGCTTTCTTGTTTTCTTTGTATCCTTCTTTTCCGTGGATTGTTATAGTTTGTTTCCTGGACCTGAATATTGATTTACCTGTATGTGGTTTTCTGATATTTCTTTTATGAGTTGTACTATACCGAATAACATTTGGGACTTACCCCAAGTAAGACACTAAGAACGAATTACGCTGCATCGAGTCTTTTAGGAGAATTGATTGTAAATGTAACCAAGGAGATTGTTTGTTCGAATTTAGAATCTCTTTTCATCACCAAGGCTATACGAAACGTCGACCTAAAGTTTAAGGTGGAATCCGTGTAGGAATACTGTTGAAGGCAGAAACTGCTATGGTTCAATACACATGCCTTCGAGAAAAAGAAGAAAGAGTCATTATTATGGCATTCTAAAAATTCGATTTCTTTAACCTCTACAGACCCGAATTTTTTTACTGCACGAAAAAATTATTTCTGAATATATTCTAGCTAGTACACTGTATACTCAAAGCTCCCATATGATGGATCCAGACTGCACTCAATGTATTCTCGAATGCGTACTTGAGTAGCAAAACTTGTAAGGATGCAATTGAAATGAAACGACATACGTTTACTTAATATTAAAATGAATGTACTCAAATGAGCACTGGGGGACCGTAGAGGTTAAAATTGATTTAAATATTTTCAAAATTACTCAACCAGAAACTTCGATGATTATTAAAAATACATAGAAATGAAATGAAATTTTTGAGTTTTACATCCCACGGCTAGGCCGGTTAGGCTAAAGGAGACGGTGATGATGAGAGATTAATAAAATGGTGGAATGAAGAAAGTGTAAGTGTAACCATCCGGAGTTCTGGTCGCTGTTCGTGGTTCGTGGTCCTACCAATAAGTATTCTCCTGAGACTGGAACTTACCTGGACAGGACGATGAAGGAGCTCTCCAAGAAGAGTTACAAACTGTTCCCAAATCGCTCGTCGGTCTCAATAATGAGATGAGCATTAGGCGCCGAGAGGTTCGGGTGTCTCTAATCGAAAACCTCACGGACGATCAGACCTCTATCCGGACCATAGCGCACACAAACATCACTCATACAAACAACGAAAACACACTGGATTAAATGAAACTATACTTATTTATTACAACACTATCATATATATATATATATAAAAATTAAAATAGCGAAGAGGAATGAACACAACACTGAACACTGAATATGTAAAATAATTTTCGTCACTGAAATCATACTTTGCCTTTTCAGTGCGCGATAGCCCTTTAAATATATAAGATTATAATTCGGATTTCACAGTAAATGCTTCTTTCACACCATTGACACACTTGGGGGGTTAGCACTGGGGAAAAGTTGTCTGGATCGTCCCACGATGAATCCAATTGGTGCGCCGACAATCCTGCAGCGTAAAGATGAATCTTCAGCAAATTAAACAAGGTATTCTCCAAAGTAGAATGCTAATGTTGGAGGGCGCGTGTATAACATTTTAAATGCGAGGTCTGCGGACCTGGGACTTCACTAGTTGGGGCTAGCCGTAAGAAAACGTCTTTCACCGGCTAATAGCTTGTGCCCCTTAACAAAAAGTCATGCTTGAAGCTCGACGCGATGTGCGTGGTTGCGGCTTCTAAACCTGGAGTCCAAGTCCCTGAGCACCAAAGCTCAAGGTACGGGTTGCAATGGTCAACTGAAAGTGTTGGCAGTTCATTTCAAAAATCACTCAGTTAACTCACCTGTATGCACATACAAACAGAATACGGAAAATAATTTATGTTAATCTTAGTCAACTGCCCATAATGCACTAGACACGGCGATAACTTTGGCGTGAGAAACTACAGATAACGAGTACGAAACAACGCAGTTGGTGCCACTTTGGTTGCTGAACATCTGGTCAGCCCGTATTTCTCTAATATATTATAATGTTTCCATAAGCGATTAAAGAAAGTACTTAATTCAGTTCCCAATAACTATAGAATATATACTGTGTACATAATGAGTCAGGGAGAAACACTGAAATGGTTCGTCACTAGCTGAAATGTTCTCAGCAAAATCAACGTTTTAAATATATATATATATATATATATATATATATATATATATATATATATGAAAAAATGATGAAAGACTTCTTTGTTCAATTGTGTGGGAAAGAAGCAATTCCCACCGAAGAAAGAACTTATATGCGTTGCTGAATAAAGTATAAATCGAAAATAATAATCACAGTCTTTACGAAATATACAGTGTGTCCACAAAAAATCCTTATATAACCTGGTAGCGGTTATATGAGGAAACGGGAGAATCCCGAGAAAACCCACGCACACGGTGTTTGTCCACCAAAAAGTTTACTTGCCGGGAGCAGGATTTGAACCTGGGACGTCAAACACCAGAGGTGAACGCTCTACCACTGAGCCACCGCCGCAATACGTATAGCATTATATAAAACATTCTATATCGAAGAAATCGTCGTGACGGGTTTTTGTGCTGAAGACATTTCTTCCCAGGCGAGATTACGTCTCACGTAGTTTAGACCAGGCGATATTCTGTGTCACCAGATCAGGACCGCGAGGTCTTGGCCAGGGGAGATTTTGGGTATGGCGAAATTTTGTTCCGCGAGAGTTCGGGTGGCGAGGTTTTCGCCAGGCGAGGTTTCGGCCCGGTGAGATTTTGGGGTTTGGCGCGAGGTTTTTGGCGGCGAGGTTTCGGCCAGAGAAGGTTTTGGTCCTCGAGATTGTTCCCGCGAGGTTCTGGTACCTAAACCAACCATCGGGCGTAAAACTTAGATTTCTTTTCAGTTCATTTTCATTTCTGAGTCCCGCCCCGCCTAGACTTTAGTTGCTACTGACAGTTCCGGCTCCGAGATCGTCCGTCCGACTTTTATCCTTAATCATATTGTCTATGGTACGCACAATACTTTAACTGTATTTTAACCACAACCACAACTGCATTTTAACCTTTAACCACAATCAACTGGCAAAAGGGTTATCACGTACTGAGTCGTTCTAATTAAACATTTTGTTAAAACAAAAATAAATAAATAAAAATAAAAAACGCTGATGAAGTTAAGTCACTATGGAAACATAGTTTGTTTAAGTCTCCATTGATGCATTTTCTAAAATTTATTTATATATATTTTTTTAAAAGGCAAAAGAGAAAAAATAAGCAAAGGATGACACTTTCAATGAACACATAGAAGCAAATACCGCGGGGCGGTGATAGTTTAAAGATTAAAAATGAGTAGGCAGCCGTATATATTGATTAACATTATTTCACTTCTTTTTTGTATATAGCCAGTTGGTTTACACTTTTTTCCTGTTCTTTGACCTGGGTTATTTTAGTTAAATCCTGCTCTTTTTTATTATTTTTTTTAAAAAAAGTGTAAGGGAACAAAGCAACTCGTGTAGACAGGATATTTGAAATACCACAAATCTCAAAGCTTTGACGACTTGTATATTTTGTAGAACATTACGTATAGGTACAGTAAACAGGCACTTTACTTAAAACAGAAGTAGGAGAAAAAAAGTGTTACGGTAATACAACAGCACTAATTGTTATTTGCAGAGAGGAACATGAGTAAAACTTTTACAGAAACAAAGTTTGGATAAAAATACATTTAAAAAAATCTCTTGTCCAGTTAAAGGTTGATGACCAACATGTATCTGTATCTCTTTTGTTAGTTGCTTCATAATGTTAAATAGTATCAATTCTGCATATACAGGGTGCCCACAAGAAACATCCGTGATTACAAATACGATTTGCATGGAAACTATTAGTGCCAGAGAATAATAGTTTGCAGCATATTAAACAGCAACTCAGACAGTTTTTTGTCTACATATGCACTTCTATCCGTGTAACGTGGGTTTCTGTCACCACGGCATGGCGCCGTCCTCAGGTTGCGGATCGAGGAGAAGGCCTCTAGATATAGAGGTTAGCTGCGAATATACTGAATAAGCAGTCGCGGACAGCCGACTAGGAGTGGTTCTCCAGCTTGGGGTTTGGGTAAGGCTAACAACCTCATCCTGTAAAAAAAGGCACTTGTTCAGAAACATTCATAAAAGCCTCGGACAAGGACTGATAACTTAGCACGACCTCAGCAAAAGAAAATGGACATGAGATTTGCAACATGGAATATTAGAAGTCTTTATAGGGCAGGCGCGTTAAAATCTGTAACAAGTGAGTTAGGACGGACGTAGCTGGAGTTCAGGAAGTTAGGTGGAAGGAAATGGATCTCTGAATTCCGGAAATTTTACGTTTTTTTACGGGAAAGGAAATAAAACCCACCAGTTAGGAACAGGGTTTTTCGTTTACAAACGAATATTACCAGCAATTAAACGGGTTGAATTTGTTACTGACAGACTTTCTTTTATTACTCTTAAGGGACGGTGGTGTGATATTATTGTTTTAAATGTATATGCTTCAACTGAAGATAAGGGTGACGATATAAAAGATAGTTTTTATGAAGAAGTGGAACGGATATTTGACCAAATCCCGCGATACCATATGAAAATTCTATTATGGGATTTCATTTGCGAAGGTAGGACGAGAGGATATTTTCAAACCGATTATAGGGAACGAAAGTTTCCATAAGGAAAGTAATGATAACGGTATTAGACTCGTGAACTTTGCAACATCCAAAAACCTAATCGTGAAGAGTACAAAATTCCCACACGCGACGTTCATAAATACACTTGGGCGGAAACGGGAGAACTCCACACACACAATGTTTAAACTAGAAATACATTTTGAATGAACGAAAGCATTTCGTTTCAGAAGTGACTTATTTTTATGATCAGCGCTATTTAATGTCTATGAACGAGGAAAGAAACTTGCTGTAGCAGTTAATGGAGAATTATACTTTTTGAAACTCTTTATACAAAACTAGATTTTTATTTAAGTTCATACATACTAGTAAAGAAGATATATCTAATAACACGTAATGTACGTTAGCGACAATTTTGACATTATTTAAACAGTGTAGGTAACCAACACCAGTGGCGATAACTATTAGCATGACTGTGAACTATGGGAATTAGCATGTCGGAGAGACTGGCGCGAGCTGGGATTGAATCAAGAACCTCATGCACCAGAGGTGAACGCTGTATCGTGTATTCACCAAAGCTTTTCTATGTATTATATTTTGTATAAAAAAGAGTGATGAATAAAGTATACATTTATAATTGGTGGAGCGAGATTGTAGGAGGAAACGGGAGAACTTCACACACAATGTATAAACTAGAAATACACTTTGAATGAGGGAAAGTATTTCGTTTCAGAAGTGACTTATTTTTATGATCAGCGCTATTTAATGTCTATGAACGAGGAAAGAAACTTGCTGTAGCAGTTAATGGAGAATTATACTTTTTGAAACTCTTTATACAAAACTAGATTTTTATTTAAGTTCATACATACTAGTAAAGAAGATATATCTAATAACACGTAATGTACGTTAGGGACAATTTTGACATTATTTAAACAGTGTAGGTAACGACACTTTTAAGGCAATACAAGAGACGGACAATTATCTGACAGCGCAGATTGTGATAGTAATGATGTGCTTGGTTTATTAGGATTAGTTTTATATGCAGATGGAAACAATTGCTTTAAATAAGAGATACCACTTTGAACGTATAATTCGGTTAAATTGCTTTACTCTAGAACTCATAACATTAAGTACAAGGTAACCAACACCATTGGCGATAACTATTAGCAGGACTGTGAACTATGGGAATTAGCGTGTCGGAGAGACACATACATTTTGCGTATATAATAATGAATATGAATATTTGACTTTGGCACCTAGAAGATTATGCAACCGACAAGTTAAAAATGTTTTGAGGATTGCATATTATATTTACAGACAGTCTGATACGATTTTGTATTTTATTTGAAGTGTAATGAATGTTTGTTTGAACTAAAAGGGTATTTTATTTATAGGTCTTGTTTGTAAGTTAGAAAGACAAGAAAACATTCTTGTACTGGTGTTACGACCGCCAGAAACGAAATAATAGCTAACATGTTCTTTTTACAGTTGAAATAGATGTCTGTCAATTTTAAACTTTAATAAGAAAAAACTATTCTGAATTTCGACAATTTTAAACTTTATTGTAATTGTTACAAATGCATATGAAATAGAATGCATAAAATGCATAGTATTTTAATGTTTTAGTTGTCTGCATATGCAGTGTAGATATATTTGTGATTGAATACATGGCATACAGTTATAAAATATCAGAAGTGTTGTGCTCATGAAGTTAGATCTTCCTAAACGTTAAAGAGATTTTATTGTGCCGTTTGCACTTATGGAATTAAATTTGGTAATTTAAGACGAACTGTGGTTTCGCTCTTTTACCCACTGCAATTGTATTGGATTGAAATACTGAACTTACTAATTTTGGAATTTTTTAGTTACTGTTTTGCTAGTTCTATGAGTGATTTGGGATGGCTGTTGTTTAAAGTGAAATTTGAAACATTACTAATGCTTGTAACGAAAAAGTATATCTATTGGGAAGTGGGAACTTCCTTTTACGCAGATGAGAAATAGCCTGTGTTCAAGACAGCATTACGAAAACGAATGTTTGCACAACGAATTGAATCACTATTGCTCACACCAACATTCATTTTAACTGTACCTGGGACTTTTGATTGATAAGTAAATTAGTAAATTATACAGGGTGTCCGAGAAGTCCTTCCCTAATTACAGAAATTGATAACTCAGGCTAGAAATAAGATAGAAACATGAAACTGGTGTTGAATTGTTTACAAACTATAAAAGTTTTTGTCTGTGTTAGATCTTGAAACCCTGCAGCAACGAATAACCACAGTCGTTGCATCGATCCCTCCAGTGATGTTGGCTAATGTGTGGATGGAAATTGAATATCGCCTAGATGTGCTACGTGCTACCAACGGTGCTCATGTGGAAGTGTACTGATGTGACCAAAACTTTTATAGTTTGTAAACAATTCAACACCAGTTTCATATTTTTATCTTATTTCTAGCCTGAGTTATCAATTTCTGTAATCAGGGAAGGACTTCTCGGACACCCTGTATTTTAAAGCGGTGTTGAGATTTATTTCGTATTAGGTTATCGACTACTGTTTGGATTAATTTTTCATTTTATGTTTTATATAACAACAAGGTTATAAATGACTGTATATTAACAGTAATATGGGTTCCGAATAACAATAGGGATAACTTCAATATAGTTGCTGTGTATATGAACTGTTATGGGAGATTAATTCTCATAGTATATAGCATTTTTTTATATTATTGTAACTGCAAGAGAACTGTATTATAAGACTTCCTAACATATGTAAATAATAGTTAGACCTAAATTCCTGAAGTACTGGCAACTGAATTGTCAGTGAAAGTAATGTATTGTTTTCTTTTAAAGAAATAAATTGATATTAGGAAATAGAATCTTAGTTGTTTGTATGCTATATGAAGGAATTGGTGTTTAAGAAGCAATGCATTAGAAGAAAAATAATTGTTTTCGAAGAATATGGTAGGAAACTGAAAATATTTAATACTTTATTTTAGATTTCTACAGACAATACAAACGTAAATGAGTGATGAACTGTTGTCCATTGAACGGGAGCCACTGAGGTTGATACCTTGTGTTTATTTTATGATATGAAGACTTTAAATTTTTGTTTACTCAGTTACTAGGTGGGGTCTCTGAACAAGTAAGGCGAGGTAAAGTATCCGTTTCATCTTTATTGTGATTCACAAACAGATGTGTCAAACTTCTGATATAAAACAGTCTAACATTATACTTAGTGAATGTATGAAGTTGTATAACTGACAAGGGGCAACTCGCTGCACAAAAGGTGAATTGTTCGAGCATAACATTCTAACTGAGGCTACTATTCAAGCGAAATACAACTAAACTTACAGTAAGATACCTAAATACTTGAACTAGACTGTGCTCTCCTAATACTGCAAATTATGGATGAGCTAAAATATCAAACAATACTTTCGCTAAAGTGGATACTTTCAAACATCTAAGATCAATATTAATATACCAAAACCATAATTAGGAAGAAATTAAATGTCGACTGAAAGCAGGGGAATATGTATTATTATTCACTTCAAAAGTTTCTGTTGTCATGAATTCTGTCGAATTTGAAGCTTAAAATATATAAAACGATAATCATGCCTGTTGTTCTGTATGGTTGCGAAACATGGTCGCTTACTCTGAGGGAAGAACATAGACTGAAAGTATTTAAGAACAAGATCCTGAGACGAATATACGGACCCAAGTAGGACGTGAATGTTAAATAGCGGAAACTTCATAACGAGGAACAACACAACTTATACCGTTTACCGAACATTGATAGGGTCATCAAATCTAGGAGGCTCAGATTGGTAGGTCGTAATCAGAATGGAAGAGAAAAGGAACGCCCACCATTAGGAAGAACTCGGCGCAGATGAGAGGATAAGATTAATAGCCCAGTCAAATTACATCAAAAACGGGGCAAACCTAGACATTTAGAATAGAAAGATGGGACTTTCTGAAATTTGTTCGTGATCTCTCTCTCATTAACTTCCAGAAAATCCAAAAAAAATCCAGTTGGAGGTTTACCGCCATTTTGAATAAACCTTCTACCATCTTAGATTTCTCACATGCACTTAGTTTATGCCACATAACTTCTAAACTAATTGACATAGAAGGACCATTCTTTCTTTATTATACTTCAATATTATAGGCAGTGTAACAAGTTATTATCACTTCTCTCCAAGTAACCATTTTCGCAAGCCTTCAGGATAAAGTGAAAAATTGTAATCTGTATTAGGGGACGTATTCTTATCATTGCCTCATACAACTTAACAGAGTAGAAATATGAAAAAAGTGCTCGAATAAAAGTTGTTGGAAATTTCATAAGCTTTAAAACGATGTGTATATATTGTCACTATGCACAATGTCAGAGACGCACAATGAAGCTTTAAACGTCATTGAACTGCATACAATTTCTGTAGAAATATACGAATGAATCATTTAACATGAATAAAAATATATTTAGTGATTTGAGACAGCTCTTCATTGCAATTTCCGGTAAGTATCAGCAGGTTTGGAAATCCGGCTAGTTTAATAAATAGCTCGTAAACAGTGGCGTTACCAGGGGGAGCGCAAGAACCCTGAAAGTAGAATTTTGCAATATCTTTCTGTAGCGTAAAGGATAGTGAAAACACTGGACTTAGTGTAAAGGATATAAAACACTGCACACAAACAAAGGAACCATGAGTACACGTAATCGTTGAGAATAACATCCACGTTGTTCATTTATCTCAACAGGAATCTCTTTCTAACACAAAGAACAAATCCGAATTGATATCACGTTTGACGAAGTATCTCGAGAAAACTGGTTATGCCGTGCATCAATCACCTGGAGATGCAGACACATTAGTTGTGTTAATCACACCAAATCTTGCAAACTCTGGCTGGTCAGTAATAGTGGGAATAAGATTCAGATATTTTGGTTCTGATGGTAGCACTCGCAATAGCTGAGACTTACATGTTTATTCCTGGCTCGAAGCCACCCCATAAAGATATACAGCAAAACCGAACTTCATAGAGCATTGGGAGATATGGTGAACTGCATTTTATTTCTGCATGCCTTCACTGGCAGTTGCTGGAGAATAGATGTTCTTAGCGTTATATAGATGTCCAGAGAAAGAAAATCTGGATTGTACAAGATTCTGCATGTACAAAAAGGATTGTATTCAAACAACGCATTAGTGACACTTTCAACTTAGTACTATCTCCAACAACAGCTACTGCAAATTAGCATATTCTCCATGTGTTCTATCAAGTTCAGCTGTAAAAAAACTAAGAGGTGACTATAAATGAATGGGGCTGGAGAATTTGTGATCATTTCCTTGTTCCTGTAACAACATTTGAACAGCCTGCTCCAGAAGATTTGTTAAAGTTTATAGCATGCAACTGCCAGGCGAACTGCGGAAACAATTGTGGCTGGCTATTGAGTTCGTTAGTTAATTAGTTAGGCTGTGCTTTCTGTTGTGTATTTTAAAAATCCACGATTGCAATAATTATTGTTGATTTTGTATGGTGTTTTATTTACAAACAGTAAGAGTTTAGCTGTTAGGAGTGTAATTGTATTACTGTAAAAAAAATATCTGCATGTTCGGCCTGTGTGTGTGTTTTACGGTTAGGAACATGTGTTGGTCACTATCAAGTAAAATCATATACTTCCAACAGAATTCAAACTTCGCAACCACATCGTACTTAGCAACGAATGACATACCTTTTATCGCCATAAAAGTAAGGTTTTTCTTGATTTCCTCGAAAACTACGCATGATAATTTACCTTCATAATAATAATAATAATAATAATAATAATAATAATAATAATAATAATAATAATAATAATGAAGAAATCGATTAGTATGTGTTTCAGTTTAGTACTAATATCTAGCGTGGTTATCGTATATATATATATATATATCTGTGTGTGTAATGTTTGGGAGGTTATTCCTGACGTCACTAAGACAAAAAGTACAGATCAACTTCGGTGCAGAAATCTGCCATTTCAGATGTATAGGCTGTCGAAAACATTAAATATGGTCTTTACAGGTCCATAGGTCCAACACTATAGAACCAATTGTAGTCGGGTCAAGATTTCACTTAGGAACTAATATATGCGCTATCCAAAAATACATGTTTTAGAACCCTAAGGTACTCAGCAACAATTTTTATGAGGGAATTTGGGTACGGACATTTAATATGAAGAACTCACCAATTGCCTCTATAAAATTGTTACCGATCTACCACAGGATTCTGAAAGTTGGGCTTTCGGATAGGACACATATTAGTTCCTAAGTGAAGTGTTGAACCGACCACGGTACGTCCCATAGTTTAGGAGCTATGGACTATGAAAGTTCATTGTTTCATGTTTTCGTCAGTCTATAACTCAGTGATGATTTAAGAAAATTTCCCCTCTTAGGTGATATTATTACACAGAGAGGGAAATAAAAGTACAAACCATAAATGTCATATAGCAGTTCCCGCTATAATTCGTACTTGAAGAAGAGGCAGAAACATTTATCGACTCTTGAAAGGCAGACATAAAGTATGAAAGACTATTAAAATATTTTACAGTTAAGGTTTATTAATAGAGAGCAAATTTTTAAATTTTAGAAAGTTGGGTTATTGATACAGTACAACCCCTCAAATACGAACTAATTGGGGCAGAAGCCTGTTCGGATTTCGAGGGATTCGGATTACCCGGGAAATAATATTATGTACTTATTTTCTAACCTTCGACAGTTAAAGATAACTGACTTCAAGTGAAAAATCAGTGTTTGTTTAATCTTGTGTTGTAATTTTTCGTGTGAATCGTAATCCAGTTAACCTAAAATGATTTCATTGTTTTGGATTTTTTGAAATACGTAAGTAGACGTAAACTATTTCCAATTTTATCTAAACTTAACTGTATTTTATAACGTTTTGAATAAGCATTAAGTCTAAAAATGTTAAAACCTTAAAAAAAAAATTGTGTGATTAAATCTATTTTTTTTTTCATTTTCCAGCTGTAGTTAATTTTTTTCCTGAGAACGTGTTCGGATTTGCCGGGTTTTCGGATTTCCGGGGTTCGGATTTGAGGGGTTGTACTGTATTCCTATATATTTGAACTGACAATCCAGAGGCGCACACACACAAACACTGTAACGTACAATGAGCATAAACGAGGACATGACGTAAGGGAATTTTGATAATATATAAAGAACTTATACATTATTCCTATCATTCGTACAGCTTATAATCTTGTTTCATACCAATAGACAAATCAGCACAATAGTTACAAACTTGCATATATTATAAATGCCATAATATATTAATAATAGATAATACATTATTCTTAAACTTACAAAGTTCTAAACTTAACACTATTCTTGAACTTCTGATTTCAGTATTTCCACTTTCTTTCAAACTGACAATAACGCAGTAATAAATGGCTATCAATATTAAAAAAAAAGTAATATTAACTAATAAAATCTACAGCATTGAAAATGTTTAATTACACTGAAAGACAAGTCGAGCTAGACCTGTTTAATTGATAAAACGTACGCACAAATTCTGTAAATGAAAATGATTTAAGGTACTGTATATGTTAAAAAAAAGGTTTCTTGAATGTTCCAATCACAAATTCTATTTCAAATTAATATAAAATATAACAAACTAGGGCAGACACATTAAAAAAATATATATATATGAGTCGAATACGTCTGGGTTTCTTCACAGTATACCTGTTGATAACCTCGTAAATAAAATCTATAGGCTCAATGTCTCCTTCGATCGGTACTTTTAAACATGACTGAAGAGTATCTTGACCGCTACGATTTCGCAATTTTGTCATGATTCTGTCCAAAGCACTGAATGACCTTTCTACAGTAGCAGTAGAAACAGAGACAAAACAACACACACTCAACGAGAGATTTAAGGGCCTCGCAACCAATACCAGCTTTTAAAATAAAAGAAGTAACATTTGTTCCAGAATCTTCAAGTTTGCTCCGTGCAACATATTTAAAAGAACGGACATCCGCAACAACAGCATCAACATCGTTAATTCCAAATATAGCACAGAGTTCTTTACATTCATTCTCACTGAAGTAGTATTGATTTAGTATCGTGACCGTAAAAGAGATGCCGCGCCTTGATAAGAGATAGTTTATCGCTTGTTTAATTAAGGATAAGGGGAGTATCGAAGGAGGTGATGCAATAGGGTTAGGAAAGGGGGAAAGGTCAATTGATTGATAAAGAACACGTGATGTGTTTCACAATGATAGATGACGAAAGGAAAGGTTGAATGACCACTACGAAGGTCACAGTGGATGACCCCTGGAAATGGCCCCCAGGACCCAAGATTGACCCCTGTATAGGTACACCCTGCCCCTGTTTAATGAATTTTAAAAAATATGAAATTATATTTATGTGGACACAGGAATTGAACTCGGGAAAATAGGAAATAACTTTATTTTATTTTATTGCATTATTTAGCCATATTTGGTGCCCGTACTAAAGACGGAGTCTTGTTCTTGCACATCCATCACCGAAGAACTTAAGACATGAACTGAGGTTTTGCGCGCTTTGAAAACCGGTATGAATTGACCTTTGTACGATTAGATAAACTTGTTGAACGACGAAACATCATGTGACGATGAGTAATTTTGACCGTTGATACATGACTAAACATCATGTGATAAGTAATTGGAGCTACAATCGTATGATTAAGTAGCATGTGATTGATGACTAACCACATTGATTAGGCATAAGATGAACACGTGATAAATCTGAAAGTACTTTAAATACAAGTCCTAAGAGAGAAAATATATAAAGACACACAATGCAGTCGTATGAGAAGAAGAACCACTGCGATATTGCAGCATCATTATCTGATGCTGAAACAGAAATATATGAATCATCTTCAGATGAAGAATTTGATATTGATGAAATAGATTCATCAGCATTAACAGTTTCAGAAACCCCAGCATCATCACCATCAAGATTTTGGAGTTTAGACTGTTCTTGTAATAGTCAAAATGTGGACCGAGAATGTATAAAGAAAGCTATTGAAAAATGGAAATTTAACGACACGTTAATATGTGATGGTTGCAGAGAAGGATCGTATCATGTGTATGCGCATGATTGTATGAATTTACCCCCAAAATCATTGGAAGTTCGTGCTTGGAGTGTTATAGCAAGCCCCAGTGTTGAAGATGATGTGTTTTACCTGTATGCCAACACCCACATTATTGGAATACTAACAAGAGAAAAATTTTATGAAGCATATTTGGAACTATTAAATGATATAGACTATTTTCCGGAATTACTAGAGGTTCTATTAAGAAAAGACAGAAGGAAAAATGTATCCGAATAGTGTGAGTGTTTTATGTGTGTTATGTAGTGCTAAAAATATTAATGTGAATTGTGTATTAAAAACAATAAATGTATACTTACGTGAGAATAATCCGCTGGATTGCAAATCAAGTACTCTTCATGATATTGGATCATTTGCAGCAAAGTATTTATCTCTTGATAAAACTCTTGGTGAACTTTTTGGATTGTATGAACAAGAACATAGTGAAATCTCATTTATATGCTTTATGCGTAAAACTTGTGATCTTTTAAAAAATACAGAATTTGTTGGACAAATTATACCATATTTCATTCAGCGCACAAATGAAATTTCACCTTGCGTAAATCAATACATTATTGATATTCAAGATTTTAAAATGTCTGATAACGAATTTATTATTCGTGAGTTTTGTCTTAGCGCATGTGATGATACAGTAAATTTTCATTGCTTGGTAAAATCACCAATAGAATATAACTTATTGTCATTAGGTTGCCAAAAACAAATTGATTGGCTGACATTGAATTTACACGGATTGAACTGGGATAGTAAAACAGGATATACTGTATCATTTATACGTAACCTTGTATATCAATTATGTGTTATGAATTCAACCTTTTATTGTAAAGGTTTAGAAAAATCTCTTTGGATTAAGAGAATATTTGCATTAGATAATGTTATTGATTTAGAAACGAAAGAATGTCCAGCATTAAATGATTTGTGTGGAAATACATTTAATGAATATTGTTCTATTCACAAAAATGTTGTAAAGAAATCAGGATGTGCATATCGTAACGCACAACAGTTGAATTACTGGTGGAAATATGAAAGATCAACAGCATTAACTAATGCATTATCAAGATTGTAACGAGGATTTGTAAAATAATTCCTGAATATAGTTTAAAAATTTTTATCTAGTGTGATCCACTTGAATTGGATGTATCAAGATTAATTACAAGTGCTGCACGTGGTTCTACCATTACAGGAAGTTTATCAATAGGATAAATACCGGTAACACTTGCACCAGTCACTTTATCAGTCACTAACACTTTTAACAATTCGTCACTATACATGATTATTATTTTTCTTAATTATAGTAGGTATGTAATTATCACTGTTTTTTACATGTAAAACATAATCATACACTTTTACATATTCACTATATAGTAATGCTTCATAAATACTGCACCTATATTGTCCAAAACGATGTTTATTATGTGCACACTTGTGAACGTGAAAACTTAATGCAGTATACTTTGGACAGTCTATTTCTTCCAAATTTGTAACATTTCTTTGCAGAATTTCTTCAAGAAAACACTTTCTAGTTAATCCATACGTGTAAATACTGGTGGTATTTGAACAATATGATTGAATTATTTCCTTAAGAAGTGAATACTCTACATCGCCTTCGTGCCAGGTAATGCCATATACATTTTCACTTAGATATTTGTTTGTATTTATGATTGGCTTATTTAATGGATATGGTGGTTTAAATATCCAATTTTGTAAAAACGGAACGTCAGGATTTACAATTGCTAGTTCCTTTACAATAAATTCCTCATCATTATTATGGAATGCGGAGAAGTGTACAACAACCCTCATTCTACTCAACTGAATAAATTAGAAGGTGTTATCAGTATAAATATTTCTATCTTTGTCTATTTGTGCTAACGGATCAAATTGCGCATAGACAATACATGTAATTGGTTCAGTTAAAGTTTCTGAAAATGATACTTTTAAATTTACAGGAGAATCACGAACTACATCCCAAGTGTTGTCATCTAAAGTTCCAGTTGGAGATAGAATAAATGCATACAGAGTATATCCATTAGGATATTCTTCAAGAGTAACAGTATGTGAATAATTTTGATAATATATACCAGTACCTGATATCAGAGTATAGTAACTTAGAAGGTATAAATCATTATTAAAATCAGGCGTAAGGGGGTTGGGAGGGAATGATTTTGATCCAACATGTAATTGCAGTTTGTTAACGTTAAAGTTTCGGAACTCATATGGATTAAGATGTGATTTACCATTGAAGGCTGTGTTGGAAATGAAACCAATAACCAGACCTTTAGGAACATTACCCAGAAAGAGATTATCAAGGTTATATGACTTGACTTGTGCAGGAATAGTATAAGATCTTGTTTCTACTCTTGTGAGAGGTAACTTGGCCGTTTCTGAAACCATTCGTGTATTTAATTGCATAGCTAAATCTGCAGCAACATCAATACGACGTACATGTAGAATAACTTCCTCAAGTGCAACTTTGTAACTTGTATTTTCAGGAGACATTAAACGAAAGTTATCTTTACTACGATGTAATTTTACACGTAAACTTACTTTATTGGGAAGCATACGATGTAAACTTACAATATCACTATGAAGACGTCCGTACATTTCAAAAGATTTACTATTTTTTATTTTATTGGCACGCTTTTGAAAACCATCATTTGTATTATCTAATTTATTAAAATTTTTTGCAGTATCTTTATGCCACATAGCACATGCTAAATGTGTTTGAGAAGCATCATGAGAATAATTTAATAAAGTTTCAATGTATGCACGATAAGGATAAGATCCTGACGAAGAACTAATTAATTTATCATTTAACGAAATATCAATTTGACTAAATAATGAATGTAGGAAATTATTTACTGGTGCAACAACATCATCATTAACTAAATTTTTACCATCATCTTTTGTAATGTTACAACGTACATAAATATATAGATATGCGGGATGAATAAATTCTCCTGTTTCTCCAGGAATAACAAATTCAATTGGTCCTTCTGATGTTAATGTAGAAATAGGTCGATATTCAGCATTTATAGTTGCTTCAATAGCTGTTTGTGTCATTGGTATTGAAAAGAAATCAAATTCATTGGTACAGCATTCAGAACTATCGGAATTTAGGAGCGACATTATGAAAAGATATCGTTTATATGTTTACGTTTTGTTGGTGGTCCAAAATTTACAATTGCAGGAGCCTTTCTTTTGCGTGACCGTCTCTTACCACTACCAGTTAGCAACTGTCCAACTTTATTAATAGCTTTTGTCTTTAAATTATTACCAGCTTCTTTTACACGTGCACGAACCGCTTCTTTAAATGGTTTATTTTCCAATACATCACCCGCAACTTGTATACCGGTTTGCAATGCTTGACGTCCTACAGTTTTTGCACCTTGTTTAAGAAATGATAATGCAAAACGAAATAACCCTGTAAAGAAACTCCCTATACCATGTCCCCTTTGATATACAGGTCCTGAAAAATATGGTATTCCACGTCCACGATGTAAAGTAACACGTCTAGATCTCATTTTATTATTATTATTTAACAGGAGAGCGTTTAAAATGAAGTGTTACGGTCAGTGTCCCAGATCGGAATGGCAAATTTCGCCCTGCATGATCTTTTAATAGTGTTTCAATTGTATTAAAACAAAATTTTGCAAGTGGCATAAAATGAATATCTTCAAAGGTAATTGTTTGAACTTTTCCATATTGAATATCTGAAATTGTTGCTATACGTAGTAACGGAGCTTTTGTATCACCTAAAAATTGATATTGTATAATGTCGGTATAAATAAAAATTTGATGTGGATATCCAATATCTACGTATGGCTGTTTGAATCCACGGCGTTCTTTTACAAGATCTGATTTTTCAGAAAAACCTAATTGTAAAGCTAATGTAGGTGACAATGTAACAGATTCTACACGTTCATCGCATTCAACACGTACAATATTTGAAAAGCTAAATCGTATAAATCTTGATATTGTATTTAATTCATGTATTAAATGATGAATGGATGGATAATATCCAACAACAACTTTACTTTTCATAGGGTCTGCATTTTTAAATTTGTACCATACAACATTTTCACCTTCGGTGACGTTATAACATGTTAATGGAATATGTACTTCACTTAACCCTACGTACCAATCGGATTCTGATAATCGTATATTATTTTTCAACTGATTAATAAAATGTGTTGGATTATTTGTAGGATATACATTTGTACTAGCATTTGAAACTAATGTAATGTAAAAACTATCATCAATACTTTCAGAAATCATTTTCGTTTAAAGTGAAGTGTCAAGTTTGAAGTCCCGAAACGAAATGGTAATTTTAAACCGTGTTCATCTTTTAAGTTTACTTCTATTATATCAAAATATTTCTTTTCAACTTTAACATAATGGGGTGTATGAAACACAAAAGATTTTACATTACCGTGTTGTACATTATATACACTAAGTTTTCGAACTAACGGTCCAATATTTTGTTGATGTTTTACAATATCAACACATACATTAATTGAATTGGGAATATTATAATCTAAATTACATGGAAATTTACCCCGTGATAATAATAAATCAACATTTCTAATTTTTGTGTATACTACATTTTTAATATCGTGTGTATTTTCATTAATAAATCCAAAAATATGTTGTAATTCTGGTGTAATACCAATCATACATTGATCTTCTAATTTTAAAGAATGTTTAATTACAATTTGATTTTTATTTTGTAAATATTGTAACATACGAACATTTTCAGGAATTAACTCAAGAATAGATTCGATAGAAGAATAATATCCCGGTGTAACACGAACATGATGACGTTCAACTTTATCATTGATAACAGTAGTAATTATTATTTCTTCATTTTCACCAACATTATAAAAACTCCACGGAATATTTATTTGTGTTAATGCAACACCCCATTCTCCATCACTTAAATCAATAGGTTGTGCT
The DNA here is from genome assembly GCF_964235325.1 of Thermobia domestica. Classification (NCBI taxonomy): domain Eukaryota; kingdom Metazoa; phylum Arthropoda; class Insecta; order Zygentoma; family Lepismatidae; genus Thermobia; species Thermobia domestica. The sequence goes on along the minus strand of NC_137454.1, from coordinate 41,165,632 downwards.
AATTTAACGCGAAATGAAGCTGTTGTATTATTAAAAAGTTTACTACTGGCATTTGAAGGAAGAGTAACGTAAAAGTCATGTGTAAGGTTTGAATTCATTTTGAAGACTGAATAGAATCGGATCTAATCCATGAATTCATACTTGACGGATATCCCAACCATTTTACATACATCCACCCACTTTTACGTTTTAATACTTTTTCAATAAGATAAGTTTTTTTGAATTTATAATTACTTTTTGTAATTCTTGTGCATAAAATATTCCTTTAATTTCTTCTCCATTCCAATCTTTTAATTTATAAGTCACAGAATTAGATTTAATACATTTATCGACAATAAATATTTCTTGTGACCATTTGGGTAAATATCCTTTTTCCAATACATGTTTATACTTACTAACACGAACATAATCACCCGGACTAAATTTACAACTTGTATTCTTTTTATTTATTGTATTTCCGTATAATGTTTCCCACACTTGATTCACATTGGAATCATTTACTTCTGCAGGCGCCATTTTAATACTTGAATGATATGAATGGTTATAATTATTGACAATTTGATCTAAGACATTAATATAACGATAAGTATTTTTTGCAGTAAAGTAACGATACAATTTTTCTTTTATCGTTCTTATAAAACGTTCTGCTAAAGCACATTTAATTTCGGAATGAACACTATAATGATTAATTTCGTATTCTTTAAACAATTGTTTTACATGACGACTATAAAATTCTGTACCTAAATCGGTTTGTACATTAAACACGGGAAACTTGAAATTTTTTAAAATTTTTCTTATTGCTTTTACCATTTCAGGACCTTTCTTTGTTTTTAAGGGGACACAATATGCATAACGTGAAAAAATATCAATACAACATAATATATACTTATAATTATTATTATACTTTGCAATGTTTTGCATATTTGCCAAATCCATTTGTAATGTTTCATTTGGTGCACTAACATAATACTTTCTCCGTTGAAAAACTTTACGAATTGGTGCATGCAATGTATATGCATCTTAAGAAGCTAACCAATTTTTAATTTTCTTTTTAGATAATTTTGTTTTACGATGTAATGTTTGTATACTTGATAAAGAATTAGGATTTGAATAATCATAATATATTTTTGATAATTTTGTCATTTTTTACATACTATATTCTTTCCAATGTTTAAATAAATTAGATACTGCTTTAGGACTGGATGATTTTCTTATTTTACGAATACGTTGTCTACTACTAGTATTTAGTTTTGATGCTGGTGTACCAATAAATTCTTTAGGAACATTAAGATCTTCTAATAAATTTTTAAATTCATGAATACTGTAGTGCCCTTTCTTACACCGTTCTGGTACGGCGCAGGCAATCCCACAATAACAGTTGAGATAAACATTAAAGCATCGGACTTCCGAGTGCTGATTCGTTGCCAACGTAGGACAGGCTTACCAGGAGGAGAAACATTGTAACATATCAGGAATATTTGAGGTTGCAGTTATATTAAAGATGGAAAATAAAATAGTTAAAGCAACTTACGATACAAATAGATCACTCTCTATTAGCCCCATTAGGTTCAGGTCGATAACAGTTTCTGATTCTACATACGATTAAATACAGGTAAGACGCTAAAGATATATTTAAGGGATGCGTGACGTACAACTCAACTGTTATTGTGGGATTGCCTGCGCCGTACCAGAACGGTGTAAGAAAGGGCACTACAAAATTGGCGACCGTGACAGGACTGATGAGCTGGAAATTTCGGAAGAAATTTTGTGATGCTACTCTTTCGGAGAAGAGGTGATCAACTTGGTAGTAAAGAGAGGAGCTGAATAATGTGTTCAGCTTGCTTTGATGTATAAAATTTGATAATGTGTTTACTGTGTTGTGATCATATAATTCAGTTTATTTGTTGTTTGTTAATGATATCGATGCGACGGGTAAGTAGGAAAAGGGTACATTAGTGTTGAGTTGAATAGTTGAGAATCGGTTGAGTGACTTTACCATAGTACGCTTTTATCGTACTGAAGATCGTCGCAAATACGTATTATGAGTGTTTAATTGCTGAATCAATCTATAAGTAGTTCGTTTAATTTTATTGCTTTAAAAAAATATGTTACATATTTTTTTTTATTTGAAGACGGGGCAAACTGTAATGGACCGGTTTGATCCATTACAGCATTCTATGACCGGTTTGACCAATTACAACATTTTGTTATTTTTCTGTTTGTGCCCTTATTCTTCATATTTATCTGTTCCAAATATTATTACTTATTGTTAATATTGAACTTGAGTAATCAATTATACCATCTTACCTTCACAGTAAAAGATGACGTAAAGTTTATCTGCACCATTGAAGTGCTGGCGAAATTGACAGTTAAATTAATGCCTATTTTTATTCTTCTTTGTTTGACAGTTGAAGTTTGATCTTTGTATGTTTAAAAAACAAATGTAGTTTTTCGGCATATATATAGATAGGGTGATTGAAGTGTGTTTATGATACACATATTTTCTTGTAAAGTTGTAACTATATATATTTTGTTTCTGGACATAGTGTAGTGTTGTAAATAATGTCCAGCTAAATCTAAACGTCCGGAATCCGTAAGGATTCCGTGAATGGAGTATATTCCTTTCACTTAATCTTACATTTGGTGTATATCATATCAGGAATTGCTGTTTAATTCTGAATTAGCTCAAACATATGGCGATAGCAGTATGTATTGTCGATTCTCAGGTGCGGATTCTATTGTACGAGTATAATGCGGAGGTTTTAAAATTGATATCTGATGTGCTTTATGTTGTCAACGGAATCATCTATGAGATATTCTGCGACGAAGATTATTAATTATAATTGATATAAATATTCGATGAAGTGAATAATTGAATGAAGATATGAAATAATAGTGTTAGGTAATTATATATTGAGTAAATGATGATTCTCCTTAGGCAATTCATAGCCAATGACGAATATAAACATGATTTGTATGTAACGCATTTTCTTTAGTGTATCTTAAGCGCCTCACCTGTTATTATTTAATCATAATTCGTATTAGAAACTGCGTACGCCCCTTAACCTAATTGGAGCTAAATAAAGAGTGATCCTTAAGTATTCCTGATGTGTTATAATGCTTTATGTTTTCTTCTCCTGGTGTGGCTTTCCTGTGTGGTGCAACGTATCTGCAGTATATATTCCGATGCCTGCAGCTGATGAAATTAATCACTTTGTGATCTGGCATATTATCAGCCAACAAATACAAGCACTCCTAAAAGAGTAGCATTACAAAATTGGCGACCGTTGATCTAGGACTCAGAAACTTGTGTGGAGAAGTTTCGTGCACGGCGGAGTGAGAAGTAACCGAGGAGAAAACAAGATCTATTATCTGAGAGGAAGGAGATCCAGAAGCGGATGAATTATGTGATTGTGGACAAAATATGTACATAATGGATAACACGAAGGAACAGAGTAAAGTCAGAACGCATGCCTGCTGTATGAATAAGACGGTATCAGCTAAGGAAGGACGCAAAATAGTGGCGTCTGTAATACGTGCCACGTGTGATTGCATTTATCACTGTAAATGTATAAACATGTTGTACGAAAAATTGGAACAACTGATTTTAAAAGAAGAAGCTTGGGTATGTGATCGTTGTAAGAGTGAGAAAGTGAATACCGATTGCAAAGAAGAAATTTTGCCGCAATTAGTTTTGAAAGAAGTAGTAGCACAGAAAGAAAAGTACCCAAACCAACATGAAATAGAAGCACGTTTTGAAACTATTAAGAGGCTATTAACGATTCTAATGCAACAGTTAAATAAAAATGCAAGTGAGGTTTGTGGTTCGAAGGATCAAACCCAAGATGAAAATAAGAAGTTGTGTGAAAACACTGAAAAGAATCTAACAAGTAGTAAACAATATTTTGAAAATATGGGACAGGTGAAGAATGCTGCAGACACCTCGCACATTGTACAAATGAAGGTTACTCAGGAAGAACCTAAAGTAAAACCCGGAAAACTAGCTGTTTGCTGTTTTTGTGGTTATACTTCAGCATATTTGAATCATTGTCAGAAATGTAAAAGAAAGCTTCCTGAAAAAGTGAAAATCATTTCTGAAAGTGATTGTGATGAAGCTAGTTGTAACTATGAGCGACAGAAAGAAGTTAAAGGAAGTGGAAGAGAATTGGATATAGAAGGAATTGCAGATGGGTCCGCACCAAGTCAATTGAATTTATTACAGTGTCACAAAGTACGAAGAGGATCATATGAAGTAGTGTCAAAAGATGGATGGTGTACACGCTATTAGGAATGAACATGAAAGCATTGGCATTAATGTTGCTTATAATGAACTCGATGATACTCAGAAACGCAGTACAATGTTACATCAAAAATTACCAGAAGATAAGAAAGTTATCTTGAAACAAATATATGAAGCTCCTAAACTTGTGGAAAAATTGGACAGCAAAGAAGCAAATGAAATATTTGTAACAGCATCACCAAAAGAAATACAACAGTTATATAAGAAAGCAAATAAAACGAGAAAAAGAATGGAACTAGTAGAACACCGAAAGAAGAAGAAAATGAAATTTTGTGGTCTTGAACGAACAAAAGATGGATGTATGTATCTGAAGAAGCCAGGAATGAAACTAGTAGAGCATCGAAAGAAGAAGAAAATGAAATTTTGTGGACTTGAGAAAGCAAAAGATAGTTGCATGTATCTGAAGAAGCCCGGACGGAACAAAGTGATGATGATGATGATGATGATGAATACTATGAAAGGAAAAAAGTGGAAAATTTGGCGGTGTAAACGAAATAGAACGAAAAAGAAAATAAAGAAGAACGTACGTTGGGTGAATACCCGCAAGAAAGTTAGTTACGTGCGCCAAGATGTATACAAAAGAGAAAGAAATAAAGAAGCACGTGAATTAAGATGGATGAAAAACTGGACTGACGTGAAAGAACTGATGAGCTGGAAATTACTGATGAGCCAACAAATACAAGCACTCCTAAAAGAGTAGCATTACAATACCTATAGGATTTCTTGAATATTTTCTTGTACGAACAACATCATTTACTAAATCTATAATATTTGAACCAGGTATTGTTTTTCCTTGGATACGTACTATGCCAGACTTATCCCACTGAATTTTATCAGAATTTGTTAACTGCTTTAATAATAGATCTGTTTTCCTACGTAGTGTTTTTGGTACTGAATGTAAAATGTCTGATACAAATGGTAAAATAGAAGTATTGTTATCCTGTTGCAAAGCAAGTGATGGTAATTTTTCTTCTTCTTTTTGTTCATCCTGAATAACAGGTAATGTAATAGGTTTATGTGAAGAAGAAGATGTATACTGTAAGTAACGATGCAAAGCTTGTTGATATAATTTCCATTTTTGTTGTACACTAATATCATGACGTTTTAAAATATTATTCATTTCTTCATCTAAACGTGATTGATGTGAATCTATTGATTTAACATTGGACTGAATTTCATGTATTGCATTTTCAGGAACTAAAATCATTTTACGTAATTCTGACATAATTATCGACTAAAAATTCTACTGCCTACCGCTGCTAGAAGTGGTCCCAAAATTAATGGTAAAAGTGCACCACCTTTTTGTAGTAACAGCCTCTTCTTTTTCTTTAATGCAGTATGCTGCTGAGATAAAGCGCGCAAGATCTTTTTATGTCTACGTAATCGTTGCTTCTGACGAGGATTTAAAGGGATGTTTCCTTTTATTGTGTTTTTAGCTACTTGAGAAATTGTTCTTATTAAATCCCCTGAAGCATTTTGTAAAATTTGTTTTCGTTTTGTATTTTTGCATTTGCACAGAGCACGGAGCGTGTTGTAGTGTTGTTTTACCTTCAACATCTTGATAGCAACTAAATAAAAATTTCTGTATGCATGTCTTTTATGTTGGCGTATACATGCATGATTTCATTAGGAAAAATATTTGTACGTATTCGCAATGCATCGTTTGTTTTTTGGGTTAGGTCAAATAACAAATAAGTGTGAGGCTCACGTGTTACCTCTTCGAATACATTCACAATTTCCTTACTATATCGAGGCATAATTTGCCTTGCTAAATATTGTATTTGTAATTTATCACGAGGATTTTTAAATACTATAATATAATGTGCATTTAAACTAATATCACGTGCATGTTTTCCTTTTGGAAATAAATTTTGAATAATAAATATAACAGTCAACTTTTTATGATGTGCATACTTTGTAAATAAATTAGCAACATCGCCATTAGTTTCTGACATTAAATCATCAAGTATTAATAATGAATTTTCTTTAATTACAAAATTATTCATGTCAGGTATCCCTTCTACAAAACGTATTTTTGCATGTGCATCCAGGTTTGGTATTACTGCACCATAACACCAAACAATATCATTAAATTTTATACTAAACATTTGATCATGTTCATTAAGTAATCGATTTACAAAACATGTTTTTCCTGCCCTTGATGGACCCGCAATTAAAATGGTAGAGGGATGTTGAAACTTTAACATGTTGTACTCAAATGAATGCATACAATAGAGCTTTTGCTTTATATACACTCACACATTCAGAAAGAAAAAGATAAAGGTTTCTAAGAAAACAATCTACGATTGTTCTGAACTTCTATAAGAAGCAAGCAAACAAATAAATAATTAACAATAAGCTTCTAATGAAACGAAAGAACAATGAAATAATTAACAACGAACTTCTAATGAAGCGAAGGAAAAAAGTTAAAGCTTTTTAAGTTAAAATAAATTATTTACACTCATAGAAAATTTTAACAATGAGCTTCTATAAGAAGCGATCCAACAAATAATTAACGACTTAGGAAATTTTAAGAATGAGCTTCTATAAGAAGCAATCCAACAAATAATTAACGACTTTCCACTGGAAATTTTAACATAATCAGAATCTAAAGATTGTTCCGAGTTTCCATAAGAAACGAACTGGTTAAAAAGAAAAAAACATTCACACAAGCACATTTACTCGTTCGTGGGCCTATATCCGTAAGGTAAAGTCGCACGTTTTGTTATTGGTATATCGTCAGTCACGTCATCTTCGTCAACACGTTTACGTTTTTAATTTACCTCACGGTGTGTCTTAGTCTCTGTACGACTAAAGATACGGAACCCTGGTTTACGCACAATACTATTTGGGTTTTCTATTACTGTGGACTCTAATTGTCCAGACACTAATTTATAAAAACTCTCAAAGTTAATTTTTTGAGAGGTCCTATCGTTTAGTGTTATCCCCCTAATTTTGAGTATGTGCCGAACATCCCCTTTGGCATTAATTAGCCTATAACAATAATTTTTCGCACCTAGACCGTAGAAGGTTGTAAATTCCCAACCTTCTGGAATTTCATCTGTTAGATCACCCAGATAGTTTCCAAGTGGTAACAAAGGTTCCTCATCTTTTTTCTGTATATACATAATACTGTCAGTGTCACAGTAAATGGCTCTGTCTGGTCCTACAGTCGTTAGTAATTTATAAAGTTCAAGTCTAGCCCACGAAGTAATAAAGGCAGCTAATATAACGTTTGAAAATTCCAGTGGGACATTTTCAGTTTCATTATCTCTATATGTGATAATTAAGTGATCATCATTGATTGGGACCACACTTTGAATTTCATACCTTGCCGACGTTAAATACCTAAGGAACGTAACTTCGTCACTAACGATTACACTATGTGACATATCAGTGCGCTGTCCCCATTTACCATATAATGAATTGAGGTAAAGTTTTGCACATTGCCTCAATCCCGGGTTCGTCCTGATGTTATCATAATTTAACTGTATGCCTTCATGGGCATAATAGTCCTCGATATATTTTTGCTTGTCTCCTTCATTTTTACAATAAGCAGGAAAACCAGAGGCTTCCTGCTTCATCTGAAGGAAGGAATTCACATAAGTTCCGAACAAACCACCTGAATTCCCCTCTTCAGGATCCATGAGTTCGAATTCCCATATTTCATGTATATCGAGTATTTTGTACCCTTTTTGAAGAGCCAGGTGTAACTCTGGAGTACAAAACGTACCTGTAATAGCACACTCATTGTCACTATGAGTACAATCATCAGTGTTTTCCTCTTCCATACATGTCCGGCATAAACCAAAAAGTAATCGGCCTCCAGCCACATACGGAATAATTGGAAAATACAAGTTTTTCGGGGGCAAAATAGTGCATTTTACTACACCATGAATACTTTCCACATCTGGAAAGTCCGGCCCCGTATGTATCTTAGGTGATTTAACGGGCATAGGCTTACGTGACATCACATATTGATATAACGAAGTTATATCGGCGTAACATAACTTCTCATTACCCGTACAATTCACAAAAGATTTGAACACTTCAGTGCGTCCGCCATTGTAACAATTCTTGGGAATAAGGAAATCAGGCAGGCTAGTACAACGTTCTTTAATAAACCTTTGTACGTCCTTATCCGTCTTTACCTTTTCATCCCAAGAACACTCCCAGATTTCGTATAGGTTTATACCTAAACGTTTTAGGTACTTCCGGCGGAGCATTGTTTGTTCATATCTTTTTTCCATTGTATTGCATGAGTCTTGAGCGTCACGTAAAATGTCGTTACGGTTGAAAGGGTAACAACGCGGGCACGAGTGCCAGTAACAACCATAAAATTCCAAGGCAGCGTTGAGTCCCTCATGCCATCCATCAACTTGGTACCTACCAATATACTTTTCCCCACCTCTCCTAGCATGCTGGATTTCTATCCCTAATTGTTTTTTCATATACATAAGCCATTGCATAGCTTTAGTACTATACTTTGTCTTATGATGGAAACCCAACGCGGGAATTACGGGAATAGTATTTTTAGGTAAGTACAAAGTACGATATGTACGCATTGCAAGACCTGCAATGGTGGATGATGTCATGAAACATTGCAAACCATTCGTTTTCTCCTCAATAATGTCACTAAATTTGATGATCGCTTCTGCTAGAATTCTAACATCGTTTTCGCAATAAGACAGCATTTCCTTTTCGAGGTTAAACTCCTCGCCACTTGCCGCACGTTCTTGGTGCCAGGCTATTAATTCTTGTTTTTCTTCGGTGCTTCGTCCTTCAGGGTCATAGAATTCAAGTGGGGGATAGGGACCAACATAATTTTGATTTTCCTCGGTGTTAAATAAATATGGGAAATCTCCCTTTCTTAAATTTCCGCGCAGGCCTAAAGTTTTGGGAAGTCTAGATAATTTACATCCAATAAATAAATAAAAATCTTTAAAGAAAATTCGATTACCAATATTAATATTAAAAATTTTCTGACCCTGAATTACCACATTAGGAATAAGATGCTGCTCTTCTATTAGATTTCTAAGGCAGAAAAGACCATCGTATCTGCTACCATTATGTGCAATACAAATTATACGTCTAAAGTCAGGTCGGTCTGCCAATACATGGTTAATAAAGTCCGTCATTGTCTTAAAAGAAAACGAACGATTTCCATTATTATCACCACAAGTTTTACAGGACTCATCGATACCTTTATTCATACAGTTGTGGCAAATATGCTTACAGCATACAAGTACTACCACATGTTCCCTTTCACCGCGCGCATTTGATGCCTTTAACATCGTTTCTATATCATATGCAATGTACATAAACCTATCAGTATGTACAGGCTCTTGTCGTTGTACAAAACATGTGTGAGTAATATCAACATGCTTACGACAAGTCGTGCAAAAATGTTCACCACACACATGGTTTGATTTTCGACGCCTGTTATCAAAGATGATACCGCAATTATTGCAGACCTTAACATTATCACACACAGATTTCCCGCCTTTATTACATTTCTTATGATTCTGAAAACATGTACCCTCAGCAAACTCTCTATTGCACGCATTACATTTAATTTTATTAGTATTATAATTTCGTTCGTGTTTGCATTCACAAAGAGAACACTGAGTTTCACACTTATGTTTATATGCTAACCCATTATATGCTTGCAAACAATAATAGCAATACTTCAGTTTACCAAGTAATTTTTTAATGTATGGAATGGGCTCAAAATGGCCAACAGTGTCACCTCTCTTATAGAAAATAAAGATTTTATTCTCTGCATACTCTCCCGGGTAACGTACTATATATTCCCGGTCATTATTTTCATCTTCCTCATACACCACAATTTGATACTCCCCACTTAAATATGATTGTATCAAATCCCGGTCTTTAAAATCACATCCACCCTTTGCTTTAACGTCAACTCCCGCCATCTCGCAGAGAACTTCTGCTTTTAGAACCCATGTATCATAATCTCTTGTTTTTAATTTATATAAACTTTCCTTACTTGCGGTGTGCTTTGTAATCCACCACACAATTGCCATTGGAAGGCAGTACATATTATTGTTTTCTATGCGTATTAAACGCTTTTCCAAATAATCTTGATGTTTGGAATACTTTTCAATAGCACTTGCTGCATTTCTTCCGTTTCCATGCATACTCTCCGCTACATGGAAGCGAAACAATACCTCATGCCCCAAAAGGAAATCCTCATTTGAATTTAAAACTCGTTCAACTGAGGAAAGGACAGTTTGAGCAGAAAAATCGGGTTTTCTTCTAAATGGCACATACACAGACTTGTTATTTCTACTATTGCTACTATCAATGTACAGTCCAATATAATCTGTGGGGCGAGCATTAGATAACACATGTTCTAATGCAAAATTAAATAAGCTTTCAATATAGGCCTGTGGATTATCAATACGTCTTTCATTATAAACAGGTCTAACCGCGATTTCATGGCCCGTAAGGTGAAACTTACGAAACCGTTTTCTGCTCTCTCTTACTACTTCGAAGTTATTATTACTCTGATTTTTCCCCTCATTATTATTTCCACTACCACTACTACTAGTACTACCACTAGCACTACAATCAGTACTATTTGTACTTTTCCCATTATTGCTCCCATATCCAACAAACACGGGGTCAGGAGCATGTGAGGGTCCAGGTTGAGGATCAGATTGGTCCCCATAACCATGATTATCCTGTACACAAGGGTGATTGTATACAGGATTTTGTCCCTGGACTTGTTGCGTGGGTTTAACCACAGCATCGTCCACATTTTTAACCAATCTCCTCACTTCTCGTTCTTCATCGGAATTTAGATTTACTCCATCTAAAAAATGCCAAGTCTTCATCACTCAAGTTATAATTTTCTTGAGGGGTCACAGTTATGGGTGATTCAGATGGAATTAAAGATTCATCGAAAACAAATCGCGAACCAAAATCAAAAAAGTTGGATAACTCTGTATTATTTATTCTATCTATTTGCCCTTCTCCGCACGCCATTAAATACATAAATCTGTCTTGAGCATAATTGTAAAACTCCTTATTACAAAAAAATCCATGTACAAATAACTCAAGCACATCGGCGGCTGAAACGCAATGATTTAAAAGTATAAGGTCATTATCTTCTAAAGCACGAAGAGCGTGTAGTAAAGCCTCACATCTTACACTGGCTCGATGACCTAATCGCTGCAGCTCCATTATCGCCTTCCACGTACTGAAGACACGAGAATAGTCATCAAGCCCGCGTAAAACTTCATGCAGGAAAAGTTCATCAATCATATTGAACTCACCAGTTGAACATAGGAAATCCATCTAAAACAAAAAAAAAGAAAAAATTTTTGAGTTCTAACATAAATCTAGCAAAACAGGCAATAATCAATAACTTGTTTTGAAAAAACTGTAAAAAACTTGTTTATTAATTACTGGTTAAAAAAACAAGCTCAACTAAAGAAATGTTCAAGAACTTGGTTTTAAAAAGTCTTGTTTACTAAGTGTTGGTTAAATAATTAATGGTTAAAAACAACATTAGCTAAAGAAATGTTCATTAAATATATTAATAATAATAATTATGAAATACACTCACCTTCTAATTCTTAGTTGTTCTTCAAAAACTGTTAAAATGGCCTCGCTAATTTTTATATATTGCAACTGCAGGGTCCACACACTGTAAAACAGGAATAATATTTTCACTAAATTCAGTACTACTACCACTAGCAATAGTAATAATTATTTTAAAATAAGTCAAGGATAAACAACGCGTTAGGTCCAACGGCGTACAATAAAATGATAATAAAACGGAGTATTATATTATTATATATGTCATTACATTGAACAAGTTTACGCATGTTTTGACGTAATCATGTGGTAAGTATTGCCACCTAGCGGCCTTATTCAAAAGTATTCAGTATAGTATTAAGTCGTCTGCAAACGGGTTCATAAAACAACACGTCTCTATGCAATTTTTCCAATTCCCATTCTATATGTATTTGCATTAACAGTACAAATCTATGTGGCCTTATTCCAAAATTCTGAAATATCCTAAAGCCCATTCTGTCCACCGCAAAAATTTATTCTGAAACTATATATATATATATATACCAAAAGAAAAGGCCCTCATTCTGTACTGCCCCCCCACCGCAATATTTATTCTCAATCTAACTATACCAAAACAAAAGGCCCTCATTCTGTACTACGCCCCACCGCAATATTTATTCTCAAACTAAGTATCGCAAAAGAAGTCCTCATTCCGCACTCTATAATTAAGCTTCCCCCTTGAATATCCCCTAATAGTCCTTGAATATCTTTAGTAAGGGCTAACTACCCTTTAATTATTCTTGATATCCCCTGATTATTCCTTTAATATTCTTACTATGGGCTACCTACCCTTTAAGCATTCTTAATATCCCCTGATTATTCCTTGATTAATCTTACTATGGGCTACCTACCCTTTAAGCATTCTTAATATCCCCTGATTATTCCTTGATTAACCTTACTATGGGCTAACTAGCCTTTGATTATCCCCTAAATAGTCGCTGACCATATTTAGTATTCCGTAACTACCCCATGAGTATCTTTAGTATACCCTAATTAGCCCTAAATAGTCGCTGACCATCTTTAGTATTCCGTAGCTACCCCTTGATTATCTTTAGTATTCCGTAACTACCCCTTGATTATCTTTAGTATACCCTAATTAGCCCCTGCCTATCTTTAGTATTCCGTAACTAACCCCTGATTACCCCCTAAATAGACCTTGACTATTCTTAGTTTGCCCCCTTTTTTTTCTGTTACTAACACATTGTGTCTTACTACATAGTCTTTGACTAATACAATGTGTCTTAGTAAGTTGTCTGTTACTAACACAATGTGTCTTACATACTGTTTGAATAAATATTATAAGAATTGCAATACATTGTACAAAAATCATAAGGGGCCATAAAATGGTAGACACAAAGGCAAATGGTGCATAATAACAGCCGTGGTCTTCTATTTTGTGTATAAAATAAGTATTGTAATAATCTATAAAGTTAACTGAAAGGGTCCATTCGCAATTTTAAACGCAATAATTATTCACAATACAGTATTGCACTTTCCATCTTGGTTTGCGTTAACGCAATATTTTCAGTTATTTTTATTTTAAAAACTAGGCAAGACATATACTTTTTTTCTACATATACTAAAATTATAATATAAAAATTACCATTTCTTAGTAAAAACACAATTAATAATAAGTTATTTCAATTATTAATAAGTTATTTCAAATACTAAGGACACTTGCAAATCGCAAAAAGATAGATACGGTATCGCAACGCGTCATTAGTGGTGCCTCCTAGTGGGTGTAATTATAAACATCCACTATCTTGTTTGAATAATGATGGTGCATGTGACTTCAAGTTCCAGCTAAAAATGAATTAAAGTTAGGTTTTTTTTAACAGGTAAACCTTTTTTTGTTCGTAAATTTATTTGATATTTATGTTTTACGTGTGCTTAATTTATTATTATTAAAATATATTCGTTGTTATGTGCGTTAAGCAAATGATATTAGGTTACACTATTTAAAGGTATTTCCCACATGTGAATGTTAGCCGATTGCAGGTTGTTCTTGTTTTCCGTGTTTTAAAATCAATTATATTGCGTATTTGTTAATGTAGATGAATAAAAATATAGCAGTGATTAATTTTAAAAGCGTGGCAATTGGTGCCCATGCGTGCGTGCATTTATACGGAAGTATGCTTATATTTATTAATGTTAATGCGTAACAGTCGGTGTACATGTGGAAAAACGTGCCTGCATTTATACGGAAGCATGCTTGCATTAATTACATTTATTAGTTTTAAACGTGTAGCAGTAAAAGTCCATTCGTGAAAAAAAAACGTGCGTGCATTTATACGGAAGCATTCGTACATTTATTAATATTAATGCGTAGCAGTGCAAGTCCATTCGTGAAAAAAACGTGCCTGCATTTATACGGAAGCATGCGTACAATAATTACATTAATTAGTTCTAAACATGTAGCAGTCGGTGTACATGTGGAAAAACGTGCGTGCATTTATGTGGGCGGGGCAGTGTAAAGCAATTATGCATTTAAGTTATTTTCACAAATAAGTTCAGGGTTTATGCATAGCAGTTGCGTTTAATCTATATAAATAAAGCATACGGACCCACATATAATCAGGTCAGGGCACGGCAAAACATCCGCGGCAACAAGTGTTCAGGGCAGGGCAGGGTGAAGCATACGCGCAACCAAGTGGTTTAGGGCAGGGTAAAACCGTCGCGCAACCAAGTGGTTTAGGGCAGGGTAAAACCGTCGCGCAACCATGTGGTTCAGGGCAGGGTAAAACCACCGCGCAAACAAGTGGTTCAGGGGAGGGCAGAGCCGGTGTGCATTTAAGTTGTTTTCAAGCATTTATTCAGTATTAGCAAACGCGTAGCAACAAGTTAAAACAAAATAATAATTATTTTATACATTATTATCAAAGGTGGATAATGTTGCGTTAAGTTAGGTTATACGGTAAAGGCGCGTTACCGACGGTCACGATACCATAGGTGGCGTTAGCAGGTATAACCAGTTTAGGTTAGTTTAGTAAGGAACCATATGGTTTTCAAGTAAAGGCGCGTTAGCGACGGTTACGTTACAATAGCTTAGTAAAAAAATGTGGTTTTCCACAAAGGCACATTAGCAAATATAAACATCTTAGGTTAGCTTAGTAAAAAACATGTGGTTTTAAGTAAAGGGGCGTTAGCAAGTATAGCCATCTTAGCTTAGCTTAATAATAGATAGGCAATTTAAATTTTGTGCCAGGCAACTAATTTATCCGCAAAAGTTATATAACACAAACTATTTTATAATGCGTTTTTAAATGTAAGCTGGTGACCGTATTAGCGTACATACAATTTTAAAAAGTACAACCAGTATGTGCTAGGTGTACACATTAATTTTTATTTCGCTTTCGCG
The DNA here is from genome assembly GCF_964235325.1 of Thermobia domestica. Classification (NCBI taxonomy): domain Eukaryota; kingdom Metazoa; phylum Arthropoda; class Insecta; order Zygentoma; family Lepismatidae; genus Thermobia; species Thermobia domestica. The sequence goes on along the minus strand of NC_137454.1, from coordinate 41,150,369 downwards.
TACGTGTAATTTTAAAAAGTGCAATCAACATGTGTTAGGTGAACACAGTAATTTTTATTTTATGTTCGCGTTAGTGCAATTTTAAAAAGTACAACCAACATGTGTTAGCTGAACACAGTAATTTTTATTTCGCTTTCGCGTAAGTGCAATTTTAAAAAGTACAACCAACATGTGTTAGGTAAACACAGTAATTTTTATTTCGCTTTCGCGTAAGTGCAATTATAACAAAGGCGTAACCAATATGTGTTAGGGGAGAATGGTATTTTAAAATTATTTCCGTAAATGCTTGCTATAATAAAAATAAATCTTTGTGTAAGCGCGCAACATGATTAGCATTTTAAACAAAGGTGCGGCATTAATGTTAAAATATTTTACAATTAATCACTTTTTTCTCACGTTTCAATGTGAATGCCTGTGGTGGCACGTTAACGATTATGTGTTATACTTTTAAAGTGAATTACAATTTTACATTTGTTCGTTAGCCCTAGGTTTAAATATTAATGTACAAAAGGCGCGTCAGTGAATATGTGTGGATATATACATCAACTACAATAATAACTTACAATTTTCGCTGCTCGTCCAAACTTTTTAAAAATCGCAAACACACACACGTAAAATCACACAATTAATTACTATAAAAGACACTCTCAGTAGCAACAATTATAATATATAGAAAAAGGGAGCAAAGAGATTTATATATAAGTACTTTATTTAGTATAGGCGGAACCATTTTTTTTACCCATAAGTCCGTGTGCTTTATTGCATATAGGCGGGGCATGGTCAATGTTCTCACTGTGGACATTGAATCCATACAATAATAATTGTTCAGTTCGGGGCATTAATCTCTAAAGTTGCAGTTTATTTTCTCGTATTAGATTGTAATAACAAAATAAATGTTTTCGCCGTTCTCTGGTTATCTCTAAGTAATAACGTTTCCAAATTGTTTATATATATATTTACAAATACAAGTTCAGTTTGTAATAGGGCAAGCGTTCAATAACCCATCAGTTCTCGTAATTATCGGTTTATTTTTTTCTATCGTCAATATCATTTAAACTTAGACACATAAACTCGTGATCCATCTGTGATTAACTCTGTTAGATATCACTCATGGTTGTCGATAATAAAGGTTTTTAACCTTGCACGTGATTGTTATTCAAAGTTCTGATTAAGTTCAAATCATACAAATGTTTGTAGATGATTGCAAGCAAGCGTTCAATAACCCATCAGTTCTCGTGATTATCGGTTTATTTTTTTCTATCGTCAATATCAATTAAACTCGTACACATAAACTCGTGATCCATCTGTGATGAACTCTGTTAGATATCACTCATGCTTGTCGATAATAATGGTTTTTAACCTTGCACGTGATTGTTATTCAGAGTTCTCATTAAGTTCAAATCATACAAATGTTTGTAGATAATTGCAAGTAATCTCTGTTTCGTGTAAATAAGTAAAGTCTATAATGATATAGCTTAATCACTTTTATCATTCTGATACGGTACAAAGTTAATCTTGACGTCACTAAAGCCAAGCCAAACGGCTTTTCGCTCGTTCATTTCAATTTCAACGGCTCTCAAGGAAGGATGTCTATGCCACTCAGTCTTCAACTCACAAGTAAGAATAATGTTTTAATAAATATTACCCTTTTCATAATATACTTGTAGGAGGGGGTAAAAGGAGGGGGGGTTATTTTAAATTTTTTCACATGCTGTTCGTATGGGTCCTATTTTTTACCAACAAGCTTCTATTGTTCTCACATCTTTTTAACAGGTAGCTTCTAATGAAGCGTAGGAATAAATAATGTGGGTCCTGCACAGGGGGCAATGGGTCCTGGGAGTCATTTCCAGGGGTCATGCATTCAGGGAAGGGAACCATTTCCTTTTATCTGCTCCCACCTTTTTTTTAGCAAGGAGTATGGCTTGCCATACAAAACAATAAAAATATTCTCACATCTTTTTAACAGGTAGCTTCTAATGAAGCGTAGGGGCCATGGGTCCTGCATAGGGGCTATGGGTCCTAGGGGTCATTTCCAGGGGTCATTCACTGTAGTCCTGGGAACCAGGGACCATTTCCTTTTATCTGTTCACACACATAGTGTATGAATATAGCTTGCTATACGAAACATTAAAATATGTTTACATCATTTTTTAACAATTAGCTTCTAATGAAGCTTAGGGGCCATGGGTCCTGCATAGGGGCTATGGGTCCTGGGGGTCATTTCCAGGGGTCATCCATTGTGGTCCTGGAAACCAGGGACCACGCGGTAGGGACCATCCACTGTGACCTTCGTAGTGGTCATTCAACCTTTCCTTTCGTCATCTATCTCCAGGAAAAAAAACTGACCCTATTTCATCACATCCTTCGATACTCCCCTTATCCTTAATTAAACAAGCGATAAACTATCTGTTATCAAGGCGCGGCATCTCTTTTACGGTCACGATACTAAATCAATACTACTCACTGATCTGTAAAAATGTATCAAAGTTTTGAAAATACGCGCTTAGTTGAATCAATTTTTATAGCCTTATCATTGAATCTTTCCTGCATTTCATTGACGACACTTTCCACAAATTGTTTTGCGCTCTTAAAACATTTCACTTTATCCTCGTTAAAACATACACTTTTTACTTCTGATGCATCTTCTTCAAGTTTCTTGATTTATTTATTTACCTCATTTTCTTCATTCTTTGTAGCGCAAAGAGAGGCGATGCTCTTTAAATGCTCTACAGTTCCAGATACAAGAGCAGGAAGAAACGAAAGTTTTATAGTTTCCTTTGGTAAAAGTTTGCTGAGGTTACAAACTGAATTAATATATCTTCTAGAATCACCAAACCAACAATAAAACTCATTTCTAACAAAATTTCCCCTGCCAAAATAGAAAAGGTCAGCTCCATCCTTATGAATCTGCTCACATGCTATTAATATGGATTTGTAGCAGACGAACACTGCGTGAACCGTAGGATAATAACTAAGCAAACACACATCAACAGCTTCGGGAATCATTATCACAGGCTCTTTCAAAACTTTCTGAATTTCATGTAGAATTCTTTATCTTTTCGGGGAAGCGTGAAAGAGTTTATATATGTCTTTTACAACTTGCAGCGTGCGCCTGATAATCGGATGCTTCTTTCTACAATTTCCAACAGCGATTGACAAAATATGTGTTCTACAGTGTATATACGGTATTTCTTGTCCCTTTTCCTTCGAAAGTCGAGCACGAACACCATTAACACAACTGCTGAAGTTAGCAGTCCCATCAAATGAACAATATATTAAGTTTTTTATAACAAAGCTTACTTTTTTTTAAAAAAAAATCATTATCAATCGTCAAAAGTATAAACCATGCACAAAAATCTCTCTCGAAACTAGGTCAACATAACGCACACACAAAGACAACTCACTCTGATTTTTAATATTCGATTATTCGTCCGCCATTAGAGAATAACGTCTATTGCGAAAAATGAATTCATCCTGACTGCCCAACACCTCCCCAATGCAAAGTTCTGAAGCTGTATTTCTACTTCAATATGTAGAGCATACACTTTGAGATTGAACCCATTTCTCAAGATCACTGTTATTTTTTTAATAAAATCCTCTGAACTAAGGGTTCACACTTACTTGAGTAAGGTATTTCCTCACTGGCCAAAAAGTACACACTTTGAACGAACGTACGCAAAGCCTGTCGATTTACTTCGTTTTGGTTTTCACTTTCCTGAATTAGACCTATTTGTAAGTGTATAGGAGTTTTAAGTCCTTGAAGTCTATCATTCTCCATTGAAACAGCTTTTGTATGCTTTTCTAAGTGGGAATGTTTTTCTAATTTTCCACTGTTTGTTGTTGCCTTTCGAAAGTTAGTGAAAGGTACAGTAATAAATATTCCACCTGTTTTTTAAGAGCTTTTAAGTCATTTCGTAAGTGCTCTTCACAAAGTTTACAGAAAACACCACCTCATGCACGATCAAAATATAACCAACTATACTTTCGCACTTTCTTTGATGTTTGAATTCCCGTTTAACGTGACACTTTTACTTGAAGGTGGCTCCGACTCAATATCACATCTCACTGATATCTTAGAAGAAACAACTGGATTTGATTCTGCACTGTCAACTTCACTGCGAATGTTGCCGCTTGTAGAACATGGGTTACATTCAACACGTCGTCGTTTGTTTTAAAAAAGATACTAATGTCGGTTGTTTTGACATTTTAGACAGGTGAAATGTCAACTGTTTCACACGCGTATTGACTCTTCAAAATATGCACCACAACACTACACACACAGGTACAACTAATCAAACACTTACGCCATCTTCCAATTCAATAACAAACTCGAATCTTGCAATAATATGTGTAGATTTGCAATACATATTTTCTTCGGCTACAATCAATAGACAATAACAAGTTGGCAGTTGTCTCGTCCCAAGCTTAAGTCGCAAAACGATAGATCAAAGTCTTATTTTATTTTCAACACTTGTACGCCTTTTTCTTTGTTTGTACAATATAATGATAGTATGAAATAGATTAAGTGATATAATTCTTTAGTAATCATAGTTATCTTTTTAATTTTAAAATATTTATCTACTAAGCCAAAGTAGACAACAGGTTCTCACCAAATAATTATAAAGAGAGGCATGAAGCCAAGGGAGAATTGTGTATCTCCGGGGGGGGGGATTTCCCCCGGACCACCAGCTGAAATCATCACTGCTATAACTCCGAAAGGAAGCATTTGTGCACCCAGGTTGGTCTATATTTTTTGTCTTATCTTGGTGTCAGGAATTACCTCCCAAACGTTGTCAGTGTTGTTTTGAAACACCCTGTATTTAGTTTTTCTTTTATCTTTAGTTTGACAGTCTGTGTAGTAAAACAAAAGTAAGCCGTTTCAATATTTCTGACGGGGACAAATAAGCACGTTGCTGACATCTCTATGGATTACTAAACCAATCAATCAAACAAACTTAACATTTTAAGACTTTTTCTTTTATTATTCTTTATTGAAAGACAGTACAAAATATATTATTTTTCTTTCTATACGTTTTGCCACTCCCGTCCTTGGTTTTATTGCAAGTTCACACTGTTGTCTTCATTAAATATTTCGTTAGTAACGAAGATATTTTTTTAACACGTTGGCCGCCATGTGCATAATTCTGATGCACAAATAGTGGGGTGCAAAATACCCCCAAAATATGGCTTGGCGGCTGAGACCATTTACACAGATGAGCAATCTAACAAAGGATTAATTCTTCCACGTTGGCCTTCAATCTTTAGTCGATAGAAGGTAATATAAGATGTATTTGTCCAATTCTGTTATCGTAAAGTTTAAACTTATTTTCCTCTGTAAAATAACAGTATCTTTGTACAGTATTACTCTAACAGAATTGAGGGGTCCAGTGAGAGAGGGAGCTATGCTACTTTGACAAGAAATGGAAACAAATTGAGTTATCTGCAGCATCATTTTGCGTCAATTTTATAATAAAGGGACAACTTAATTTATTGTTAAATAAATTATGCAAAAAGAAAAAATATGAATTTCAATTTAAATAGCATTAGTAATGAAATGCATATCATAATGTTTGTAGCATACTCATGTGGAAAAATCAGTATAATATATCAAAGAGTTTTAAAGTGATTTAAATACTTTTACCTCAGTGTAAATCATATCTACAGGTTTGCATATGAACTACACAAACGTAGCATGTTTTCTGTAGTATCTTCATTGTCCGTTGTTTCTGTGTATTGCCTACTATGAAAAAACTGGTTGAGTTTAAGGCATTATTTCCATGAGATCTTTTAGCTTCAGGGATGATATGGTCATCCATGTGAATAAAGCAGTGGTATTTCTTCAAGAAGTATAGTCACATAAGGATAATCAACCACGATATCTTCTCTGATTTTGAAGTCATGAAATGGCATCTTGAAGAATTCCGTGTCAAAAATGGTGTTTTGGAAGAAGAGTATGCCAGGTAGTACTGTATCAAATTTCACAACAGTTATTTTCGTGACATAAAAGATATTGCAACACCACACTGTACTATAAAGGTAACCAAGAAAGTTCTGTCGCTTTTTTACCCACCACTTTCGAACAGCGATATGTCACCTAAGACGTACCTGAAAGATCAACAATAGTCCCCATCAGCATCGACGAGCTCTGCCAACGTTCTGGAAGGCCAAAAATTCCCTCGCGGTAGAACGTGGTGGGCCCTGAAGCGAAGAAGGTATCAAATGCATTTAGCACCTCTACTACGGATTTGAACTGGCGTCCTCTAAGGTTATTATCCAAGGAATGGAACAGGTGATAATCGGACGGTGCAATTTCCAGGGGTATGGTGGATGCAATAGTGTTTCCCATCCAAGGCGTAGAATGGGGTCTCAGGTCATCCTAGCCACGCGGGCTTAGCGTTGTCCTGCAACAGGAGTACCTCTTTGCGATTTAGAAGTGCTGGCTCCAGACTTTACAGTTTTTCCTGAACACGGTTCAACTGCTGACAGTACACACTTGCATTGATACTATGACCAGCTGGTAGCAGTTTCCGATGCATGACTCCGCAATAGAGGTCTGCACGGGCTCAGGCCTACAAAGCATATATCTCTTCGAGCCCGAACCGGGTTCTGACCGTAAAGATTTAAATATACAACCATATTTCTCGGGCCTTTCCGGGTCTAACTTTGTAAATACACTGTACAACAATATATATTGCATCGTTCTTTATGGAAAAGCATAACTGCTAAATTAAACCTCTAATTACTGTAAATAAAAAAAACAATTTTGCGTTAATTAAGTTTCTGTAATTCTGTAATTAGCCTAAATGCTAAAACATATTTTGGACTCGGATCGGGCCTCAAATTGTAAATTCACGGGCAGGGCCGGACCCGGGCTAAAAATTCCGGCCTGTGCAGACCTCTGTGCCACGAGCAGTTCGCCAAACACACAGAAGGACATTCTTGTGGTGCAGTCCTGGTTTCGGCTGCTTTGGAACTGGTTCATGGGATGTTAACGAATGATGAATGCACCATGAATATTCGTACAGGGCCTACCTCTCATCACATGTCAACACCCTGTCCAGAAATAGCTCCTTCCTCAGACGAGAGAGCAAAGTAATACAGGTGTCTGCTCGTGGTACCTTCTGACCCGGAGTCAAATCAGGTGAGACCCATCGACCAAACTTGTAGTGTTTCTCAAGTTGATGGAGGTGCTGCGGGATGTTTTCTTCCACTCACACTGAATTGTGGTCTCAGTTCCTCACATGTCTGACCACTGTCCGTCTCAATTGCTTTCTGAAGATCTTCATTTTGTACATGTGTTTGTTCTCCGGCACATAGTGCGTCTTCTAGTGTTTCACCACCGTCCTTAAACTTGTTAAACCACTGCTGCACTGTCCGCTTAGTCACTACACTCTCAACAAGGGCTTGGCATATCGTCCGCCCCGCTTCAGCGGCGTTTGACCCCAGTTTGAACTCGTACAGAATACACACCCTTATGACTCTTTGTGAAGGTTCCATGTTCACTCTCTCCTTACGCAAGTTCATGGTGTCATTGAACTGCCACAACCAGGTAGTATGTTTGATATATCTACACCCACAACTGACTTTCGCTTTATCTTCATTCACATTCAAGTCACGGTGTGAGGGTCAATTGAACACAGACCTCTAAAAAAAAAAAAAAAAAACCTTTTTTGGTTACCTTGATATTTTACTGTTTAACAGTTGGTATTTCCTTTACTGCCTTGCCAGACACCATCGGTAAATGGCATATCTCCTTGCCTCACTCAAAATGCCACTGAGGACGCATTCGTGACCTCAGAGTTTGTGTTGCGGAAAGCGAGTAAGCTATATCACATTATTGTATATACTTCATATGATATGGTATATACTGACAACATAGGGCAGTAGAAGACGAGAAATTTAACTAAAATTTTCAAGATTTGTGGCATTGTTCCCTCTCTTACTAGATCCCTTGGTTATCCTTGTTTTTGTTTTTCAGTGTTTTAAGTAAAGCGATTCTATTGCTGTTGTTTGTACGTACCTAATGTTGTAGTACGCATACTACCGAGGTCAAAGCTTTGAGATTCGTAGTATTTGATATACTTTGCCTATATACATAATTGCTTTTGTAAAATTTATTTTTATATTGTTTCCCGTATATGTCCTTGATTTTTTTGGAAAGAGAACGATGTGTAACGGAACAAAGAGAAAGTAAAAATGTATTAGTAAATCTACTCACGTAAAAGAGGAAAAAAAATGAAATGATGTGTAAATCAATATATAGGTATGCTATATTCATTCTGACTTTTTAAAAAGCTTTAATTCACCGCCTCGCTTCACCTGCGGCATTTCCTTTGATGTATTCAATGGACAAGGTCATTCCATACTACATTTTGATCCTTCACATTTGATTTTCGAAAAAAATAATAGAAGACTACGGAAATGCATTAATGGGAGAACAAACGAACTGGATATAAATTTAGTTATCTGTATTTGTAATTACCCATTATCCAAAATACAGAAAGTGCCTTCATAAATGTGGTTCGTATCAATGGTATATATCCCAGGAGTCCAAATCATAAAAATAAAAACCCGTTAATTTGTACGTCATGCTATCCTGGAAAGTTATGGAACCTTGCTTAAGATATGTAATGTTAGTTGCAGGTTATTTAGGGGTGCAATGATAATTCCTTATGATAAACTGAAAGCTGAATCACGGGAGGGGCGGATCCAGGACGGATTTCTGGGGGCCGGTGGATTGTAATACTGCTACTTAGAGCTACTTTTAAGAACTCCAAACTCTGGGATAGGTTTTACATATACGTAAAATAAGAAAGTTTCCTCTTCTAGGGGGGGGGGAACGATCGCCCCCTGGAACCGCCCCTGAATCATGCAACCTTATACGTATATAAAAATGAATTTTTGCGTGTTTGTTTATCCGTATACTAATCCATACTCATTGACTTGACACACTTCAAACTGATTTTATCGAAGAGACCATAGTCTGGCTATCACGAACTCTTTGGTTCGTATCTCAAAGGGGAAAGAGGGGACTTCAAGGGGAAGCGTTGTTTTAAATTTTACGTAACAAATAAGTATCTCACTAATTTCTCATGGCAGGAAGTTGAAACTTGGTTTGTATCCTTATTTATAAAAAAGCAAATTGACATACATATATTACACTGTGGGCAAAAAGCGCCTCTAGAGGGTGGGAAGGGTGAAATATACGTATATAGAATTAATTTAAAACGACCAATGTTAGTACGGAATCCAGATTTTTCTGTATCCTTGAGATGAAAAGTGACAGTTTCCATGTCATCTGAGTTCACTATCAATTGCCATAGGGAGAGAAAGGTGAGAAGGAGTAAAAAAATGTCAAAAAGGACCAAGATTAAAGTCGAATCCATAATTTTCGGGATCACTTAGCTGATTGATGGCAGTCCCAAACGCATTTAAGCCGAAGCTTATTCAAGAACGTGCATGTCAGTTAATCTGAAAATTGACAAGAGTAAACGCCGAAGGCGTGCTCATGCTTATTTACTTTTAACCTAATCTTTTACTATTGATATGATGCTTGTGACAGGACGAAAGCGGTGCTTGGCGTCATTCATTCGACTCGGTTCCTTATTTTCTGATAGGGGCAACGTCACACCTTGCCTATCATGAGTTCCTTACTTTCTCAGATCGGCGACGACGAAGGCATTGCCTTTCGTTATTTGTTGTACCCAGGTCTTTATTTTCAAATACCGTGCATAAATATTATTTTTGTGCAACGGCGGGTATTTTAGCTATTCTTATATATATAAAAATAAGTATTTCTTGGCCCAGTATACAAGTGCACACCATTTACCTGGCATATATTTCAAAGTAATTTTATCGAAGATTACTAGTTGCCTATATAGAACGTTTTGGTTCTTATCCTAATGGAAGGAGAGGGGGCTTCAAAGAGGAAGGGGTCATGTATATAGGGTTTTTTAAAACAGCACCGCCAACGATTGGGAGGTGATTTCTGACACCAAGGTAAGACAAAAATATAGACAAACCTGCGTGCACAAATGCTTCCTTTCGGAGTCATAGGCTGCCGAAAACATGAAAACGTAAACCTTACAGGTCCATAGATCCAAAACTATGGGACCTACCGTAGTCGGATCAAGACTTCACTTAGGAACTAGTATGTGCAATATCCAAATATCCAAGTTTCTTAATCCTGCGATACTTCCGCAACAATTTTTATACAGGTAGTTGGTAAGTATATGCCCGTATCCAAACTCCGTCTATGAAAATTGTTGTACGAATACTTTAGAATCTGGATTTTTAGATAGGGCACACATTAGTTCCTAAGTGAAGTCTTGATTCGACTACTGTAGGTCCCATAGTTTTGGACCTGTGGACCTTTAAATTTCATTTTCTGAATTCCCAGCTTCACAAAACGAATTCCCAGCTTTCAGTCGACATTTAATTTCTTCGTAGATATGATTTTCGTCAGTTAATATTGATCCTAAATACTTGAAAGTATCCACTTTATCGCCAATATTATTTGATATTTTGACACGTCCATAATTTGCGGTATTACGATCCCAGTGAACTTCCATGTATTTAGTTTTTTTTCTGAATTTACTTCTAAATCTGCAAACATTTAATCATGTCCTGCATTTCTTTCTATTTTTCTTCTATCATTTCCTATCAGATTTACATAATCAGTATACGTCATAACCGGGTGAATATCATTCAGCTCTAAGCTGTGGTTGCTATCTTTGTTTTTCCTTATAGCGTATTCCAGAATAAAGTTGAATAATAATCTCGAAAACGCATCTAGTTGTTTCAGGCCATTCTCGACCTGAAAACTCGTGGAGAAGAATTTTCCTACCTTGACTTTACTTTGGGATTCATTTAAGCACATTTTAATTAATCTAACTAGCTTCTTTGGTATTACTAATTCTGCAAGAATGTTGTATAATATTTATATCCTAATCGAGTAGTAAGCCTTTCTAAAATTAATAAATAATTTATGTACCGGGGTATTCCTATTTATTTTCAAGTATTTGTCAAATGGTATATATATTTTCCTTAGTTGATTGATTTCGTCTAAATTCACACTAATAATCTCCAATAATTTCATCCGCGTATGGGATCAATCTTGCTAATAAAATGTTTGAGATAATTTTATAGAATATTGTTACAAGAGAAACGCCTCGAAAATTATTACAATCCGCTTTGTCGCCTTTCTTGTGAATTGGAACAATGATTCATTCTTTCCATTCTTGTGGTAATTCCTCCTTGTTATAGATAAGGAGAATAAGTTTGTATATCTTGTTCCACAATTTTTCGCCTCCAGCTAAAATGAACTCAGCCGTAATTTCATCTACACCCGGAGATTTGTGTTTCTTTAATTTCCTTATAGCAATTTCTACTTCTGTTCTGCTAGGCTCTGAAATTTATGGTTTCGCTGTGCATTTCCTTTCCCCCACGAACATTAGTTTTTGGCTGCGTGTTAAACAAATCATCAAAGATATTTTCCATCTATTCAAGATGCTATCTGTATGAGTAAGAATTCTTCCGTCGTCTCTCTTTAATATATAAGTTCGAGGTTGATAGGCCTACCCATTCTTAAATTCGTTGATGCCCTTACATGTCTCGAATATTTTTGTTTCACTATTATATTCAAGTTCATTGACTTTACATTTCAAAAAATCGCGTTTCTCTCTCCTTAACATTTTGGAAGTTTCCCGTCTGATGTCAACGAAATTTAGTTTTGTTATATCGTTCGGGTTTTGATACTTTTTCTTAAAAAGTGTCTTTTATATCGTCATTCCTATTTTCTGCTGGTAAATGTACATTTAAAACAATAATATGACACCATCGACCCTTAAGAGAATAAAAGAAAGTCTAACATTAACAAATTCAATCCTTTTAATTGCTGATATTACAAGAACCGAAATTAAAATACTATTTCTGTGGTCACATACAGAATAAAATTATTAAAGTTTACAATTATCACTGGAAATTAATGCTGTCATCCATTTCGAACATTTTAAAAGCACATAGTTCCTAATGTATTAAAAGTTCATTTCTTATTGATATATGAAACGTTACAATTACTTTTACTGTAAATTTCCATAACTGATCTATATGTGGATCTGTATACAAACCAAAGGTAGTTTTATCAAATTTAACAAAATGTCCAAAATACGGCCCTTGAAAACAGCTCTAATTTGTAAAAGAATAAATAATGATCCATTTTGGTTCTTGCAATGGTCAGTCCAAGCAGCTTTTTAAAGAAATCAACATAGTATAACAACAAAAGCTGCTTCTCTTATCAGCAAAAAAAAAAAAAAAAAAAAAAAAAAAAAAAAAAAAGACTGAAAAGCTTGGTGCGGTGAGTGCAGAGGGGCGCTGAATTCTACTTCGCACCGGGCGCCGAAATATCTAGCTGCGGCTCTGTTAACAGGTACACTCATGTCCAAAATGATTGTCGCATATCTATAACTGTGTTCTTGTAAGAATATAATTTGATAATGATTTTGCAGAGTACTTTTAATACTAATACTATGTGTATAATCAGGAAATGTATATTTGCGATAAATTTCATAGGAAAAGAATTATAAATACGAAAATTAGAATGAGTAAAACAAAATGTTGCTAAAAGGACAAGAAAGTTTTATTTTCGTTTTATTGCTCTTATTTAGTGCTCTTTTGACATGAAATTTGCCGCATACATGTCTTTGCCGATTATACACATACTAACATTGTAAGAATTACCGGGCGAATTGGTTATCAAATTATATTCCTACAACAACATATTTATAGACATGCGACAATAATTTTGGACATGAGTGTACCTCATTGAAAGGTGTCACCTGTATACCACTTGCCTCCTCTATCTTCCTGTAGAATGCGAGGTACGATCGTGAGGTATGTGAATACGCACCACATTGGCGTCATTTCCGTACATTGTTGGAATCTCATGCTCGTAGATTGGCCGCATGATCTGCACCTGAAAATACTACGAATTTATTTCGCAGTTCTTCGCCACCCTACGAATCTTTAGTTTACCTCGGTAACAGTAGCCAGTAACGACCTTGAACCCTTTTGGGAAGGATTCTTTACAGACACGGACCCACCTTCTGAAGTTCTTGGCGCCTTTCACTCGGTACATGATGGCTCTCGGTTTACGCAGTCGGAAAGGTAAATCCATGCTTCATCGAACGTTACGACTCCTGCCTTTGTTTTGCCAGCTGCCGTTCGTACAGCTTCCGGGCGTTACACTCGAATGGTGTCTCGAGTCATCCTACCCACGTTGGGCTTACCGTTGTCCTGTAACAGGAGGACTACTTTACGATTCAGAAGTGCTGGCTCCATAGTTTAGAGTTTTTCATGAACACGGCTCAACTACTGACAGTAAAAAAGTTCCATCGATGCCCCGACCAGCTGGTAAGAGTTCCCGATGCACGATGCCGCGAGCAGTCCACCAAACACACAGGAGGACCTTCTTCTGATGCAGTGCTGATTTCCGCTGTTTTGGAATTGGTTCATGGGATACTAACCAATGATGACGGCGCATTGGAGTTTCGTACAGGACCCACTTCTCACCACATGTCAACATCGTGTCCAGAATGGCTCCTTCCTCTGACGAGACAGCAAAGAAACACAGGTGTCTGCTCTCATTACCTTCTGGCCCAGAGTCAAATCATGTGGGACCTATCGGCCCAACTTGTAGTGCTTCCCAAGTTGATAGAGGTACTGCCGAATGGTTTCTCCACTCACAATTAATTGTAGTTCCAGTTTCTCACATGTGTGGTCACTGTTCGCCCAATTGATGACTGAAGATCTTCATGCCTGAAGATTTATTATATATACTTTTAGAAAGAAAAATACCTTTATTTCCCTGAAATTTTCTCCTTTTCTTTCAACTCACTTTTTTGGTTCCCGCGCTACCATTTCAGGTTTTAACATGAACCATAAATCCAGAATGGCTACTCCGACAAACATTTTAATCATACATAATACTAAACTAATATTGTTCTACACCGACATAAATGAGAGATGTAAGTTATATTTAGCCTATAACACATTTTGTAACTCAAGATTAACACTTTCTTTCACAAACATACAAATATATTTTTTAAAAAAAATTCAATCAATGCGAGTTATTATAAAAGAAACCCTCTGAGGGAACCTTTCATTAACCTTCAGTTTATCTGTATTCACTTCCGTGGCTATATTTTCTTTCTAGGCATGGTTCCTAAATTAATCAAAACTCGAAATTGATCATGTAAATAATTAAACAATGATAAGTCAGTTATATTTCTGAAAGAAAATCGTTAATATTAAAAAACGGAAAGGAAATAAAAGTACAAAAAAGAATGGAACCCAGTCGTGGAGTAAATAATCAGTGCGTAAGAGTAGAAATATATAGTAATACAGTAATTACGGTCTAATCGTAATTTGTTTCAGTGGCGTATATTGCTTTAATGGCTTGGGCTACCACTAATTTTATAACACCTGTACATTATTATTATTATTATTATTATTATTATTATTATTATTATTATTATTATTATTATTATTATTATTATTATTATTATTATTATTAAAGTTTAGTTTTAACGTTATTATACAGTCCGTATGATTTTCTCTTCACTAGCAAGATATTTTATCTTATTATATATATTGCTTTGAGTAGGTGGTAACCCTACACACCAAAGTAAATAAAAGCTGTCCGAGTAATAAATAACGCTGAAGGGGGTGATTAGCCAACGCAGGAGCCTCTATCTGTAACGGAAACAACGAATAACAAATAATGGAACAAGTATTTATAACAGCTATGCCAAATATCGCAAAATACTATAAAACACAGCTTTCATTGCGTTGACACAAACCGCTATAGAACGAGGCTCAAGGTGTCCGAGACAATTCCCAGAGATCCCCAAAGTGCCTTGTCATTACTCGTATAATTTCCCTTTGCTCTTCGCTCACGCTCAAGAAGCCGTTTTCTCTAGAGGCAATTGCTGTTGCCTGACAGACCGTTCGTACGCTGTGGGCGGAGGTGAAGCGAAGGGGAATACACTGATACGATTCTTGCTGTAGTAGCTAGATGCTGCGTTGTCATATCGAAGACCTATTAAGTTAGCGAGATAGACAGCGTGCAAAGAAGTTAGTGGATCTTCCTAAATACATACAGTTCTCAGAAACTTGTATCATTGCAGAAAGATACTAAGGTATAAAATTATCAATATAATTTAGTTTATATCATAATAACTTTATTTTGTAATATTCTAAGGCTACCACCGGCCACAAAACATGCCACTGCATTTTTTACACTCTACGTGTATCTTTGAATTCACACCTACAATTGACTTGATGTATACTGGTTGTTTCCTCTATTTGTAAATAAAATGACTCAATTGTTCTTATTTTACTTCACGTGATCCCGTTCCAATAATGTAATTAAAATATCACTAATGTTATCTTATTGCGCAAATATCTGTTTTTACACGGTCACGTGAAAAATGAAATAATAAATTTAAAAACATTAAAACACTAAGAATGTTCTTCAGACATGCGGAAAGCTACACATAATTTTTTTTTTCTTTACCAATGACAAATGGCATGCAAGTGAGTGTCTCTTACTAACGGCGTCATGCAGAGAAAATACACACTTGTCATAAAAACAAGTCACTCACTAATCACAAAACCTAAACTACGAATACTCACTGAAGCATGGTAAATTTCCATTCCACTCATTGTCAGTGTTAACTAAAAGAACAAAAACAACAGACACTTTTGCGAAGCATGTGTTAACTAGAGATAGATCCATTCACAGTCATGGAGTAAGGAAAGTAGTACAAATAAATGAAATAGAGCTTGGGCAAAAAGCTTTAGGGACATTGAATCCCTACTCAAAACTAAATAACTTGTGAATTCAGGGAAACGAGGCAAAAAAAGTTAACACTACTTAAAATAACAACCGAAAAATAACACTTTCGTAATTTCTTCTTGCTCTGAGGGCAAAGATTGCAATAACAAAAACAAATTGTTGTATAGAACTTCTTATAGAATTTCTTTTTGCAGAAGAAGCAAATAACAGCAGTTCGCAAAGGACAAAATACTAGAATGTATGAATATACTAGTGTAAAATTGAAATCATAAATTAGTATAGGTAATTAATAGGAACGAATTTACTAACCTTCCGAACCGTATCATAATGGGAAAACATTAGTATTCTACTTACTTAGCTTTTTAAAACTAGATAAAACTGTGAACTTCACACACCAAAGTCATCGAACTATAAAGGTAACCAAGAAACGTCTGTCGTTTTTCACCCACCGCCTTTGAATATCGAAATCTTACCTAAGATGTATCTGAAAGATCAAAAATAGTCCCCATCAGCATCGACGATCCTCTGCCAACGATTTGGAAGGACATGGATTCCATCGCGGTAGAACTTAGTGAGCCGTGAAGAGAAGAAGATATCAGGTGCATTTTGCACCTCTACTAGGGACTTGAACTGGCGTCCTCTAAGGTGATTGTCCAAGGAGTGGAACAGGTGATAATTGTACGGTAAAATGTCCGGAGACTATGCCGGATGCACTAATGTTTTCCATTGAAGACGTAGAATGGTGTCCCGGGTCATCCTACCAAATGGGACTTAGCGTTGTCCTACAACAGGAGAACACCTTTACGATTCAGAAGTGTTGAGTTTTTCTTGAACACGGCTCAACTGCTGACAGTACACAGTTGCATTGATGCTCTGACCAGCTGATAGCAGTTTCCGATACACGATGCTGCAAGCAGTATACCAAACACACAGGACGACCTTCCTCTGGTGCAGTGTTGGTTTCGGCTGTTTTCGAACCGGTTCATGGGATACTAACCATTCATGACGGCGCCGTGGAGCTTCTTAGAGGACCACTTCTTATCACCGTGTCCAGAAGTGGCTCCTTCTTCAGACGGGACAGCAAAGAAACAAAAGGAGTCTGCTTGCGTTACCTTCTGGGCAGGAGTGAAATCATGTGAGACCCACCGATCCAGTTTTTAGTGCTTCCCAAGTTGATGGAGATGCTGCCGAATGAATTCACACCATTCTCATTTCATACTGAATTGTAGTCGTAGTTTGTCACATGTGTGGCCACTGTTCGTCTCAATTGCTCTCTAAAGATCTTCATTTTGTACATGTGTTGGTTTTCTGGCACATGATGTGTCTTCGAGTGGTTCGTCACCATCCTTAAACTTGTTAAACCAGAGCATACGCGCCCTTATGCCGCTCTGTGGAAGTCCTATGCTCATTCTGTCCTTACGCAAGTTCACTTTGCAACTGAATTGCCACAACCAGGTGGTATGTTGGATATACCCACACCAGCAACCTTATCTCCATTCGCATTAAACCCACGGTGTGAGGGCTAATTGAACATAGACCACCACGAAAAGCAACAGAACTTTCTTGATTATAACTTTTCTAACGTTCCATTAAAACCATGATAACTACAGAAGTAAATGAATTTTCTTTTGCATTAAATTCGCAGCACTTCTCTTATGGACACGTGATTCATGCATCTGATTTGCCTGTTTCTATTGAACATTAAAGTTTCCGTATTTGAGTGATCAACTGTGAGCCTGATTATTTTGATACGAGAACTTAGCCCACTGTGTCAGAGACAGGTGCGCACTTAGAAATGTTCGTTGGGTGAGGTCTAAGCTTTGAGAATGGGCTCCTGTACGACAAGCCACTATGTTTATGTAGTATTGAACAGGTATTATTTTCCGCCTGAAAAGAAGATAAGTAATTGCATAGTACTCCCACCTATATTTTAAAAAAAACTTATAGAACTAGATTGTTTTTATAAGAGAAACGGTACAGATGAAATGTAAGATGAAATGTTCGTGCTACATCAATCATTTTCCTGTTAAATAAGTATAGTGTTATTAAGAACATGTAGAAACGTGTATTGAATTAGGAAGTTTGAGGGGTGCGGACTCGGTGGAACTTCGTAGATGTGCCGCTGGTCAGAGGTTCTAACTTCTGAAACATAAAGTTTGACTACAGTAAGAGATTGTTACCTGAGAAATACTGAAAAAGGTAGATCTAATTATAAATACTAAAATAGGCACACACAAAACAGAATTTGTAATAAATATTTCATAGTATAAACAATACTGTGGATCTTGAGATAACGTGTTAGTTTTGTTTGAAACAAAGACATACAGTGCCAATGCCATGCAGAAATTCGAAACAACAAGTTTTACAAGTTCTATAGTTCTTTATAACTTATGTGTATGTTTAAAAGTGAATGTATTAACTCCGTATTAGGATTGGGATTAGGATTAGAAATTAGATTTGTAGGCTTTCAACATCTAAGGCCATATTAGGCCGTCAGGTATGAGGAGTGACGTCTCTCGATGATCACATTATCCGAGGAAAGGGAAGAAAGAAAATATTAGGAAAGGAAGGAAGTAGTCTCAGACCTATATATTAGATACCATCCCCACATTTGCCTGGTGCGAATAAGGAAAACCCAGGAAAACCTCAAGCAGGATAGTTGGCCTGAAAAAACATGTTACACTTTTTCGACCGACTGTCCTCAGCGGGAATCGAAACCGGGACCACTCACACCAAAGGCGAAAGCGTTAGCGATTACGTTGCGTGGGGCCACGACTAACCTATATCTTTCGAACTAAACTAATATGTTACCTCACTTTCTACACTATTGTTTTATTCTATGCATAACGTTTCTTTATTTCAAAAATAAAAATATGGGACGCTACTAAATTACGAGAAACTTTGAATTGCTTAAGGTGGATCACCTCCCGGAAATCAATACATATTTTAGCTCATTCCCTTAACTATTGCGCAATGAAACGTTACATATTATAAATATTGTACTATAAGATGGAGTTATGTTTCAGCTACAACACAAGACAGTGATTCATTTGGTTATGTCTTCGGATATCGAGAAAGGTACCAAATAAGAGAAAACATTTGATACGTTTTACAATGAGCACACAAGATGGCACTTACTGTTAGATTTTACTGGAAGTGCTCAGTTTTATGAAATGTTTGTTTGTATGGGTAAAGTATTTTAAGGTAACGACCTTATTACGAAGTAGATATATTGTTAGATCGTTTTTCGTGTTAAGTTTCACATTTTATTTAAATATTAATTTACATTTAAGGAAATAGATTTTGAGACGAAACTTGCGCAGAACGCCATAATGCGTTGTTGCCAAAGTTGTATGTTTACTGTGGTAGTCACAATAAGAAAATTCCTGTATTCTAGTGTTGCAGTTCGAGAAGTGGGACTTAGCTGTGAATTGCGGTAAGGGTCGGAAACTACTTTCTCAAATAAGTATCCAAGCAGAATTTCATGATTACTTTCTTTATTATCTGGCATCAGTGAACACTTGACACTATCTCGCAACGCCGCAGTATTTAACATAGCAACGAGAATACCTAGTGATCCACCTTAAAATGGAAAGAAATGTTAAATACTAATTTCCTTTCTTCCATTAGATAGAATTGTTCAAATATTACGTAATCACATTATTCGTTTTTTTTAGTAAACTTTCTCCTCCCTAGTTAAGCAAACATAAGCAGATGATTTATCTCTCTCCTGGTACGCACATTAAAAAAAAAAAAATCAGGGTCTGTTATGTTTCGTGACTTTCAGAGTCTGTTTTAGCTCATTCAATGTATGATATTTCATTTTATACGTTTTGTGCGTTCGTCGTATTCTCTTCTTTTTTTAAAGAATGGATTAAAATATTTTAAAAGCATATTCAAACAGAGTGCTTAACATAACAATAAGATGGAATCCTTTGTCCCTGGCCCAATTAAACGAATGCTCGTTCAATGTCAAAGTAGTTAGATTGTGAACTTAACTAAATCCATGTTTTTATGAATTCAACTTTCTTTTATTCAAGTAGAATGATTATAGTAGATTCAATTCAAGTAGAATAATTATATACTTAATCCTGTGGACAAAAAACAAACTATAATATTCCCTTCCTTTTTCTTCGCTAAAATCTGGACATTTAAGCGTTCCGAGAAATCTTTTCGGGATGCAGGGGCGTAGATCTCAAATCCGCGACGGTCTCGGATTTTCCGGGATGAATGACAACCCTAACTATGCAGTATATATTACAAATTTCGTTTCATGTAATTTTTTTGTTCATTGTAAGATTTATTATTCTCTGCAATATTTCTAAGATCCTGACGCAACTCTTATCAAATGTTATGCTTCCGATAGAAGAATCTGATACATAGTGGGAAAGTTCTCGTGTAAAAATGAAAGATCCACAATAGATCCTCATCCAAATCTGAGGTGTTCGGAAACTTTTGAGCGGCAGTGTGTACATTGGGGATTAGACAAAGATCTTCCGTTACTGTCTTTTTACAATGAGCTGTAAGGTACCAGATTGACCTTTATGACTACCTTTACATCATATGTAAATCCTGTGTTCTTTTATTCGATGATGCACTACTTAGTGCTTCCGCAAATGTTTTCGTTCTATCTCCATTCGATAGTAATTCCTTCAATTTAATTTGCTCTTGTTTTACTGATGTACTTTCTACTTTAAGCGATTAATAGTTTCTCCTCATATAGTTTATTGAAAAAATATCGAATTACCACTAGTCTTCTATCTAGGAACTTTTCAAGGCGATTTTGCTCTCTGTACCTTTGAAAGAATACTTGATTGCTAGCACTTGTTCCTTTCTGTAAAAGACAAGTTCTGGATCAATTGATATGTATTCCTCATCATGCTCCGAGCGGATTTTTAAGTGAACAACTTCAACGCAGGTCTTCAAAGATTTCAGCGGAAATGGAAGTAGGATTAGGCGGAATGTATCTGACATCTTTAATCTATGATTTCCATTCGAATGTTAGCTTGTCATTGATTGAAATTTGTGTTTCTCATTCAGAAACAAACCAGTTGAACATTTGATTGCGAAGAATAATGTCGAAAATTATTCACGAAATATTACGATCTCTCTCTCTCTCCACGATATATCTAGAAAGAGAGACACAGAGAAAGTTCTTTCCAAGAAAGTTTATTCGCTTTTTTTTTTTTTTTTTTTTTTGCAGGTATGTGCTCAATTGACCCTCACACCGTGAGTTGAATGCTAATGAAAATAAGGCAAAGACCAGTTATTGGTGTGAGCATATCCAACATATTAACTGCTTGTGGCAGTTCAGCTACACCGTGAACTTCCGTAAGTACAGAGTGAACCTCCACAGGGAGTCATAAGGACGTGTATGCTGTAAGAATTCAAACTGGGGTCAAACGTCGCTGCAGCGGGGCGGAAGATATGCCAATTCTTTTGTAAGGGTGTCGTGACTACGCAGACAGTACAGCAGTGGTTAAGCAAGTTTAAGGATGGTGACGAAACATTCGAAGACGCACCACGTACCAGAAGACCAACACATGTACAAAATAAATATCTTCAGACAGCAATTGAGGCGAACAGTGACCAGATTTGTGAGGAACTGGGATTACAATTCAGTATGGGTGGGAAAAAGAACATTCGGCAACACCTCCATCAACTTGGGGAGCACTACAAGTTGGGTCGATGGGTCCCACATGATTTGACTCTGGTCCAGAAGGTAACGCGAGTAGACATCTGTGTTTCTTTGCTTTCTCGTCTGAGGAAGAAATCTCTCCAGGACAGGGTGTTTATATGTTATTAGAACTAGGTCCTGTAGTAAGCTCCACGGCACCGTCATCATTGGTTAACATCCCATGAACCGATTCCAAAACAGCTGAAACCAGCACTCCGCCAGAAGAAGGTCCTCCTATGTGTTTGGTGAACTGCTCGCGGAATCGTGCATCGGGGACTGCTACCAGCTGGTCAGAGCATCAATACGATTGTGTACTGTCAGCAGTTGAGCCATGTTAAAGAAAAACTCAAAACATTTCTGAAGCGCAAAGGGGTCCTTATATTCCAGGACAACGCTAAGCCCCACATGGCTAGGACAACCCGGAATACCATTCTACGTCTTGAATTTTAAACACTCTTACATCCGCCATACTTCCTGGGGATTACGGCGTCCGATTAGCACCTTGGACAATCACCTTAGACGACGCCATTTCAAATCCATAGTAGAGGCGCAAAATGCACTTGATATAAATAAAGGTTCTAAATAGAAATTTTGATATTCAATGCTTTCTTCCAAAAATAGTTGTGTAGGTCGGACAGAATTCGTGACGTAAGCAACCGCTAAGGAAGGACTTCTGGAAATTTCATGATAAAGAATGAAAAATAGAGGTGAAAATTATTATAATAAAATGTCCATATTTTCGAATCTCTAAGGACCAAAGATATGAAATTTTGTATTTGGACTTCTCTTTTAAAATAATTAGACACGTATTTCAGCGTTTTTGATATTTGAATTAGATTGGAAGAAAAGGTGCTGAATTAAAATGAGTTGAGTTTAATGTTCCTTTCAACAGCTAGGCTATATGTGACGGAACTCATTGATCAACGTGGAATCCGAGCCACATGAGCTATCGCTGGGAATCGGACCCTGGTCTCCCAGGTGAAAAGCTCGTATGCTAACCTTTAGTAGGGATGCGCACGAGACAAGATTTGAGGCTGTCTCGTCTCGAAAATGTGCTGTAAAAGTGATGTCTCGACTCGAAAAATGTATATCTCTCTATTGGAAGAGTCGTGTCTCGACTCGAATTTTGTCAGGAAAATCCTGTCTCGACTCGTCTCGTGCGCATTCCTATCTGTTAGCCACGGAAGAGTTCGTAGAAGGAAAGGAAGCGAGAATTGCAATTACTTATAAGAACCCACAACTAGCAATTTCTTAAGATTAAAGACATTAAATTTCGTATTCGTACTTCTTATTTAAAAGAATAAGATACTTGTTTCATTATTCTTTGATATTTTATCTATAACGGAAGAAACTAAGGCGGGTAAGGAAATTGGGCTGCTATTACAAATATTATTATAAAATAGCCATATCTTGGAATTCCTTAGTATTAAATACTCATACAAGAAATTTGATATGTCGCATTTTTATTTAAACTAATTAAACATGTAGTCCAGCGTTTTTAAATATTTTCCCTAGGAAGGAAGAGGAGTGGGGTTTGCAATTATTAAGGTACTGGAAGCGTAATGTACACTTTTTATATTTTGTTTATTTAGGACTATGACTAAAAATCTACAGGAAACAAAATCATACCGAATGGAAAATATATCTTCCGGATTTTCTGCCTGGTCGCTACCTCATATAATATTGAATGATGTAGGAGATGCGCCAAAGTTTATCAAGTAAGAGTGATATGGAGAAAATACCCCATTATACAGGTAAAATGTCCACGTACTCTTTCAAGGTGATATGCCCTTACTCATCTACACAAAAGTATTCAAAGCGAATAAACATAGCACTGGAAATTATGTTACAAGTTATAAACAAGTAGCTTATAAAACATGCAGTTATGGATACTTGCTGAAGGATGACACACTTGGAAATTTACAATAGACTGCTAGCTACGGGGAGGCACATGGTGGCCGTGCTCCCCCAAATTTAGTTGCGCTCCGCAAGTGAAGGACCAACAAAAATTATTTGATACGTTTTAAATCAGGTTTTTAGTTTAGAATCATCGTTCATCGATTGGTGCTAGTTTTTGTCATTTTGGGGCTCAAATAGGGCAACGGGGGAAGTAGGGAGCGCCAACGGACTTAAATCTAAGTAAGGATTTTCAACCTAATCACCACATTAATTACTTAATGATGTTTACACTAGGCGAGACCGACAAAAGCTTTTTGAATAAATTCTGTGATGTGTTACATCAAAACAGCGTATATTCTAAGTTAAATCATTTTACTCAGCTGTACTTTTGAATCTCACACTGAACACACAGGTTACAATGAACATGTGAAATATATTTTTCGTGAAAACAATCATATTAATAAACAAAATACGGCGTTTCCCAACCAGTTTTAAAAAATCATACTAGGATTCACATTTAAGCTAGTAACTATTTTTTTTTTATTTTTTTAAAACGGTACTCCACATTTGTTCCTGCATAAGCAGTGTGATTAACATTGAATTATAAATATCTCTTGCTAAATAGTTCCACTGAAAAATCTTAGATGGCACAAACAATATAAGCTTTGGATTCGAATCTACTAGTATTAAAAACTCTAAAAAATATTTTCAAATCAAGAAATATTACTCACTATAAACAGAAAGTTCTTAATTTGGAACAAGCTAACGTTATCTAAAGAAGAATACTTTCAAATTCCCACGGTATATTTATGTTGGTGCTTACATTGTTCATCTTAAGTGTCTACAAATTTAAGGTCCATAAAATTAAAATATTTCTTGCGACAGAGAAGGTATGGCTTCTGTTACTCGCCAATCCGCGAATGGGAATGACTCGTGTTAATTTTTTTTAAATATGAGTATCATTGCGAGAAAAGAAAATATCGTGAGTTTAAAGGTGTGGTGTTTCTTGTAGATAACTTGTCAAGATAGTATAGATAAGTTTGTTATTCAGCGGGAGAGAGAACTAAATGTTCAAACCAATGATCCTCAAGTGACTAGTATGAACAGTCACAGTGGAATACTTGGCATTAAAGATTCAGTAGATAATACTTATTGCTATAGCAAGTTGTCAAGTGCAGAAGCTATAATTTTGAATTACATTGCACCAGCGATGGAAACGAAATATCTGCTCAACCCAATCTATGTGAGTACTTCAAAACAAAGTTCGGTGAAAAAAAGAAGGTAGTTTCCAAAGTGGTATCACACAAGACCTTGGTGAAAATATTCCGTTTCAAGGGACATTCTGCTGTCCTTGTAAAATATTTTTAAGGAGCAATCTACGGGATCAGACGCTTACTGTAACGGAATTTTGCAATTGGAAGTCAGTATTGGAGTAGGGGAAACGACATAATAAATATGCTTCCCCAATTACCATATAGAATCAATTCAAATTTGGGAAGAACTTAAATTAAGGATGTACTAGGGGAGATATGTTTATATAATTCTAGGTTTTGAACAGATAGCAAGAAACAAGTACGATGTTAAGTGTGTAACTAAGCGAGTGAAGATTATCACAGTAAATTAGCTACCGTGGGGGTTGAAGGTGTAGACTCAAATATCTACAAGAACTAAATAAGTATGAATTAACTTACGCTGGACTTTTTTATAGCACTGTTCACGAAAACAATGGACAAAGATTCTAAATTGAAATCAGAGATACATTTATCCCTCAGAACGCACAATATATGTCATCTGAAGTTCTGAACGAAATAATAAATGAGTACTGGGCAAAATTAGAAAATAATATGCTGAAAGCGAAACACCGTTTCTTTGCTTGAAAGCTGATAAAACATGAGACTCTTCTGATGTGCTTGTAAGATTTTCAGTGACACTCGAAGTTTGTCAGTGCTTGTAAGATTTGTGAAGTGAGGAAGTACATGAACATTTGTTGGGTCTTTTTCAATTATCGGATTTATCACCTAAAGACATATTATAAAATGTCTTCATAGTTATTTCCAATGCAGTATTTCGAAAAGAACAAATCATTTGTCAGTATTATGACGGTGCTAGTGTGATGACAGAATGTAAGGGAGGTGTTCAAAAATTATTACAAGAATAACTTGAAAAGCCAGTCCTTTATATTCATTTTTATATTCATCAGTGTCATATTATAATAATTCATACTTGTTCATGTTCAGCGATATGTATTTCGAATTAACCAAGTTTCTGTACAGGATTTTCAGAATACATCGAGTGTCACAGATGTAGAAAAGCCATAAGCTTAAGAGGTTGATATATTAATGATAAAGCGGACACTTGGAAATAATAAAAATATTCAAGAGAATTATGATGAAATAGTATCTGTTCTGGAGATTTTTCTCAAGGGCAATTAGATCTTGTAGATACTGACTTATCTGTTGAAACTACGCGACTTTTAAGAAAGTGTTGCACATTAGAATTCTGATTCATTACTCTAATGTTAAAAATCCTATCAAGATTTGAACCAGCTAAGAGTGCATTACAAAACAGAGAAATGCATCTCGAGAAAGCAGATCAAGTTATGCGGTCCTGTCTGTTAGTTTTGGAGCAGCAAATATAGTCTGGATTTTCCAACATACTTACTGCAACCAAAGATAAATTACAGAAAATTTGCACTAAAATATTAAACACTGAATTCCCTCCGTTGAAGCGAATTTGGAAGATTCTTCCGCTTTTAAAAACTTTTGTTGTTTAAGAAACTCTAAATATAACTCGAGGTTAAGCAATTTACGTAAAGCAATATTTTATGAGGTATTCGAACATACAATATCATAAAGTAGAGAGAGATTTACTGGTAGTAGCAAACAGATATGAAATCCCTTTGTTGCCATAGTCAGAAACATTTTTGAACAGTTCTGAAGTATTATCACTTTTGAATGTTCTAGGCTGCGATCAGTGGCGTATTTACGATTTTCTTTCGGGGGGGGCTTTGCTAACTTTCGGGGAGGGCTTTGCCTGAAAATGTGAAAATTCTGCAAGATATTTCATATACTTTACTATAGTAAGTAAGATTTCGGAGGGCTTAAGCCCGGAAGCCCCCGCCTAAATACGCCACTGGCTGCGATAAACAAGCTTTCGAATCAGAAGTTGAAGTTATAAAATCAAACATTTTGTACAACAGCAAGAACAATATCATTATTTGAAGATCTTAAACATATTTTGTTCGTATAAAAGTGATTTTTACATGCAGGAACTGTAACAATTTGTACAAGCATACATTTCCTTACCTTAAAAGGGTTCTTCCTCGCCTTAATGATTCGCAATACAAAATCCAACCTTGTTCTACTGGCATTCGACAAACATTACTCGAGCATTTCAGATATGGAGCTCATTGTCGACGCTCAAGACATTTACCACTGTAGAAGATTTGAGGAAGATGAAACAAATTTAACGAGCCTCTAAGTATACAGGGGGTAGACAAAAATCTAAAAGCACTTCATATAGGACACGTAAGTTTGGCCTTCCACTGTACAACACGTGTTGCGGTTGCCGATCGTCTTTTGTTTTCAATGTGTCATATGGACCTTCCTCTTCTGTTAGCAGTAATCATTTCACCTGTGAGTGTAGTGGTGGGAAATGGTGCAGTAAAATGGGCGACCTGACAGACTTCCAAAGAGGCATGATTGTTGGTGCCCGTCTGGTTGGAGCTTCAGTGGCAACAATAGCGAACATTCTGGGGGTATCAAAAGGCACTGTGTCCAATGTCAGGAAGGCATATACAATTCATGGGCAAACGACGTATGCAAAGCACAACAGTGGTCGAAAGCTAATCCTGGCAGATAGAAACCGGAGGACATTAAACGGATTGTAGCAGCTAAAAAGAAGACCACTGCAATGAAAATTACGTTAATATATTCAAATTACAAGATCTAAGTTGATTATAAAACAACATTAAAATAGAAACAGTCCATATCATAATATATCATTTTTGGTCAGTCAACTATAATAATAATAATAATAATAATAATAATAATAATAATAATAATAATAATAATAATAATATGAGAAAGTTTTTAGACGACTGACGATCATCTTGCACCCACTTTCTCATTATGACAAAATGTAGTTATATCTATAATAGATTAAAAATTCGTTCTCTGAAGTTTTGTCCTTGTTCCCTCTTTTCTTTTCTTCTTGTTGTTTCTTTGTGTGTGTGTGTGTGTGTGTGTGTATAAAATATAAACCGTAAATTCCATGCTGTTCATAGAATTTAATTAAATGATTAAAATCTGATATTGTTTACTATTTACTTTTACTTCTCAGTGTCTGGTTACATTTGCGAGGCTCTGTTTGCCTGCAACACATCTGTTGATTAACGTTTAAGCTCTTACAGTGAAATTAATTCATTAAAATCTATATAAAATGCAGTTAGAGCGAAAAATAAAATGATCAGTTTACTAATATGAGCAGATCGTTTGTTTGTTTGTAAACAAAAATATATAATATAGAAAATATATTCAGAAAGAGAAAAGTAAAAAATAAATTGAAAGACGTGAAAACACAGTTAGTTTTATGCTAAAACGTAGCTTTTCCGTGTTAATAAATTATTTTGTAAAAAGTTTATTGTGAGCTTTCTTATTACTATTTGAATAATGTAGGACTTGGAAGACGATGGTTCAGTTTTCGTTGGGAATTACTGTATTAATCATTAACATAAAAATATATTTTTCCTAAAAACTTTGCCAATGAAAACACAAAACTTTAGATGTGGAATTCTTCCCTAACACTCACGCTTTAAGTTATCTCGAGTAATCAAGGTGCACATTTAAAATCTTTAATGATGATTTAAGAGACCTAAAATCATCACTTCGAAATTAAAATTACCGCTAATTTTCCAGTAATTATGTCATATCATTAGAAGGATCAAAATTGTTACCTCACTAGAAGTACCCAGCCGTCATTGTGACGGCTATTTAATTGCAAGACATACATATCTTTTTCTTTATATTTCTGTTATATTAGATTTAATTTAATATGTTTAATCGACTAGCTTGTTTCATGTAAGTTGTTTTCGTGATATAGTACAGGGTGAGCCTCTAAACCACGCCAATATATTAAACATAATACAAATATCGTAAGTTCGCCCACAGAACAGTGACATGAATAAAATAAAGAAATAATTCTTAAATTCCTACGTATGAAATCCTTTTTTACCAGTCACATGATCATCCTTCCTGTCCTGTAGACATTGGCTGGGCTACTTTTCTTTATAGCTGACCTTGTGTATAATACACCAAAATAATTATTTTTATTTCGAACGTTTTATTACATGAAAATGAATTTACATTTTCAATATGTTTTTATTTCAACTTGTATGAATTGAACCCAATAGAACCCACTTTTCTCGCGCTTACACTTGTATACTGTGAGTGGACTTCCTGGTTAATTTTCATATACGTTTGTAGTGAACATATCCTTTTCTATCTGATTCAAGCTCATTTTGGTAAATTTTATTTGGACGCATACTACCAATCAAGCTCGTCTGTTTTTCTTTAAAAGATTCGGCTAATTTTTAACTTGTAAGAAAAGTTATCGTAAGTAACATTCAGTCCTCTGCTGAGAAAAGGATCCTTCGTCTTCAGAACAATATATTCGCATAACTATAAGCTACGACGTCATTCGTGGTTCTTTCCCAGGTAACAGTTAGGGAATGCAATTTAGTACATAGGTCTATCTTGACTTTACATCTGTAAGGAGCCAAATTTGAATTCAAAATTGTTAGCGACATATTATTTAAATTTTCATCTCATCTTACTAGGGATTAACTGTTCATCCATACAAACACTTTGGTAGGTTTTGTAGTGCCTGATACAACTCTCAATAAATAAGTTCCACAGAGATGATGGTAAAGCTAACTTGTCCGCTTTCAGCCTTGAAGAGCTAGGGCACTTTGCATCAAATTGAAGATACTTCATTATTTCAAGAAACCTTTTTCTTCCCATAATCTCTGTGTAAAACACTGGGCCACAGCTTTCGTTCTATAGTTTCTTTACAGGTATATCTGAAGCTAAACAAATATTGATAGAAATGAAACGGGTTCTGCAATTGGCAGCAGCCAAAGAGAATCTTAACGCTGTCTATCAACTTCAATAACGGTGCATTTCAGAATGTTTCTCAATATTGTTTCGTCTATGAACAAGCGAAAAGCACTAATAACATCACCATCCTCAATATGATGTAACGCATAATATAACAAACCAGGTTTCTCACGAAGGATGCCACACCCAATATTGTTCTGTGTGTCCACTTTACTTCAATGTGTTTCAATCAGCTGCTATAAATATATTTGATAGATTACTTCTGGACCCTTCTGTATCTGTTTCCTCCCATTTAACTGTAGAAGTAGCTTCAAACACTGCATTCTCGCTACTATTGCTGTCTTCATCAGAGTAATATCATTGTTGTTCTTCCAAGCGAAATTCATTTTTCAATCAGATCTTTGAAAACACGTAACACTTTGTTATTTCTTATATTGCTTTCATAATTATTCATATATACCTTCAAGAAAACCTTTTTCTACATAGAAAGTATTACCAAAGAGATTCTAACATTATTGAAGAAAATCATTCGAAGTAATACTATATATTTCACTTTACAGCAATGATAAGCAGAAAAAATAGCAAACTCATTGGAAAAATAATGTAAAATATTTCAAAATGTATTATTTCCACCAGAGATACTACCATATAGGGTACAACCTATAAAACTGTCCATATCAACAATAAAATATATATTTGTAATTGAGACCGTCAAATTGGCGGTCTGGTCATTCTAGGGATATACCACAAAAATATGTATGTATTTAAAATAGACACACACTGTTTATATGCTATTTCAAACTTCTCTTTAAAATAATAGAAGTACTAAAGCATGGTTGTGTAACTCAAATAAATATATGAGATTTATAAAATTGTTTTAAGTGATGCCGTCAAATTGATGGCTTGGTACTTCTAGTGCTATCTTCAAATCGATAAAAGATAATCGAAATGTAGTACAAGTCACCTAGTAGCTTTTCATTTCCAGCCTTTTAGAAACGCGAAAATAAATTCCGATTTCTAAATGGCTGGAAATCGAAAGCAGATAACTGAGTCGTGACAACGATATCTCATGTAAGAAAATATTATCTACCAAGCTCTTGTTCTATTTTTCGATTATCTTTCATCGATTCAAAGATATCACATAATTACTGTAAAATTAACGGTATTTTAATTTTGCCATGGTAGGGAATCTTAACGGAATAATTTACTATTGTTTTTGTAAAAAAAAAAAATCGGAACATTAAATTTCTGATATACGGCTGAAAGAACTTTAGGAATTGCTTCTCTAGAACCTGCCCATATTTTTGTTCTTTTCTATTGAGTTTTCATTCTTATCACCTTCGTCTAATCGAACAGTGTTTAGGTATGGGTTGTCAGTTTTATTACTTTATAATTTATCAATAAATTACCATAAATTTTTAAACAAGGGGATGAAAATTGACAACCTTACACGCAACTGTTATAATGTGAACACTCACTCGCTCTGCCGTGTCGTGACAAAACGCTGTAACTTTGGCGAAGAAGTTTTGCGAAAACTGAGCCTTAAAGTTTTCATCCGAAAATGTGATCTGTATCGTGTAGAAATAGTGTATCTTGACTTTGGAAACACGTGGTTTCATGTAATGTTACGTAAATGCATGTTGTGTGATTAAATTTGGTGAAAATTGATTGGTTGACCATTATTGCCTAGTTACACTGGTTCTACACGATACAGATCACATTTTCGGATGAAAACTTTAAGGTTCATTTTCGCAAAACTTCTTCGCCAAAGTTACAGCGTTTTGTCACGACACGGCAGCGCTGTAAACCCTGACTGGCGAATGTAGATCAGATGAAAGGACAACAGTCTCCCACATGAGTTGACAGTTAAAACAAGAATAAACATGATTGAAAATCATTGATATAGCAATCAAGAAGAGCAAGGAGTACTTACGGACTTTTTGTCAAGTATACATTTTGGCTTTTCTTGCCTTCTGCTGATAGCGCCATTCTTCACTGCTGTGGGTGTGATACTGATAAGACAGTGAGTCACAACTAGACGAAAGAAACGAGCTTGAGAATCATGACTGGACTAACCATTTATCTTACTTTATTTTACGTTACAACAACGAATTTTCAGTTGAATTTATGAACAAAACACCTCTTAGAGTATGTCATCATTCCTTAATACTTTGACCCCCTTCTGCTCAAAAACACAAAACGCACTTTGCTGTGTTATGATATACTAAATGAGTAACTATTCTCAAAATTTCAGATTTTTTAATTCAGGCCCATTGGTGATATTGGACAGTGGAATATGCCAAATCGGCATAATTAACCAACTTTACGATTTTTCAGGCCTTTGGGAGCAGTTACAGGTCTGCAAATTTTTGAGTATAAACTTATGACCCCGGACTACATGCACACACGAATTCAGACCTCTACGTCAGTTGTTTCCTCTTTCCAAATATGGCTTTAATGTCCAAAAATGTTGCTACTATAGGCCCTGATTTCATCCCTTTCAGTGATAGTGATTTTAGACAAAAATGTTAAGAGATCAAAGTTTTAGCTCTGCACAAGCTGGAGACGTCCAGCAATTTTCAATTTGGTGGGACAAATACGTTTTGAAATATTCAAAACAAGGTAAACGCTTAAAATCGAGAAAACGCAAAATGGCAACAGCCGCTGCGTCGCCATGCGATGTTGTAAAAATAATTAGTTGTGGTATTGAAGTACTCTTACATCGACTTAACATTTCTGATAAAAAAATATATTCTTTTTTCGGAAATGTCAAGCGGCAGTTTTCCTTTTTTCTCGATCACTTACTTTAGATGGATTGACCCTTTAGTTATTTCACAATATAGTAGCTACTGCATCATAGTTAATATCATATATAAATCGATCATTACCTTTTAATATAATTAAGTCCGGCTTACGTTTCCCAAAGGGTGAATTGAATTCAGGCTCTTTCAATGTTGTAAAGCCATTATTTTGAAAACGTTTCAAAAACATTTTAAGTACCCTGTCTTGACTAGCGATCCGACGCGAAGCATGCATGAAACATCTCCTTTCTCTGGGAATCTGTATTATTCTAATTATAGAATCAGTAACCTTTGAAATTCTGTTTCTTATTACTTAGCACAATCAAATTATAGAGCCTATTCATCTTTAGTTTATTCAAAATTTCATCCGCAATGTCATTCATGTATACGATAAGTATTTCTCTCGTGAGCTCTCAGAGAGTATGTATGACTTTCACCTGTGCCAATAACATTACATTCATTATACAGAGAAATTACGGCTTTCCTCTTTTCTTCCTTAAACGAATCCTCTTATTTGCCACTTTGTAATTGAAGAAAAGGAAATTTGTGTATTTAATACACCTTTCCCCCTTTTGGAGCAGAACTTTCGAAACGCTGACACACATGTTCCCTCATTTCTAGTGGAAAATTCATGTGCTGAATTTCAAATCTACAAAGTCAGGAATTCGTGAGATACATTTTTCTTGGGGAAAACGTTCAGCCTCTTGCCCTTAGGATGGGTATTCCCACAAATTTATTCTTGTTTCTTGCTTTCGTTACAAAGGAGTATTCTGTCCAAATTCAACGTTCCTAACTGCAACAGTATTATCTGGGCGATGACGAATTACCACTTCTCTTTTACATAATATCGTTATGTGACGACGTGGATCGTCACAAATATGTAATGTGGATTTGGGTGATATATATATATATATATATATATATATATATATATATATATATATATATATATATATCGGTCACTTATTATTATGGATTTATTAGGAAGTAGATGGCGCCATCTTTTATTTTTATGGAGACATACGACCTTATTCTCCCTTCGCCCTTTTCCATCCTACCTTTTTGGTCTCAAAATCAGGTTTGTGTTGTATTAAGAAAATATATTCGAAGATCTGGTACCAGCTGGTAAGGTAAAATGACGATGTCCTCGTGATCTAAAATCCGGATTGTGATTGGTTGGTTTTGAACCCGGAATGGAAGCCATGGATCAACTGACGTAGATCGTCAGTTGGTCACTGTTCGAGGTACGTAGTGTTTGATCTTTATAATTTGTTAAATTAAATTATTGTTTTTTGTGAAAATTGGTGAGAAATTTATCATCGGAAATTTCGTGAGTATGCAAAAATGTATTTGAAAAATGATAAATGCTTATGGATTGTCATATTTAGTCACGAGCAAGTATAAAATATTGCTGATTGAAAAATTAGATTACTGAAAGACGAAAATTAGAGGTTGGTGTAGGCCATGTTGGAATGGCGATTTTTTTTTTTAAATATATGCTAGGCTGTTTTTCTATCAGAAACAGTAAGATTGTTTATTCTTATTATTACTATTAATATCGAACTGTTAATATTTTGTGTACTACTTGTTTTTATTTTTATTATTATTATTATTATTATTATTATTATTTTCTTTGTTATAATAAACTGTTTATCCTTGTTAAAATTGAAATAGTAGGTTTGTCATTGCTAATTAACTTCCTTAAAACAACTGAGAAATTTTGCTTGCAATTTCGTAAATTAAAGGTGAGAGTTATACATATACATATTCTGGGGGCGCTACGCGGCCTTTTAATACAGTACCGGCGAAAGCTCTCCTCGTTTTTTTCTCAGGATTATTTCCCCGGTGGGCGGGTCTGTATTTTGAAAGTTAGATGTGTGCTGTTCTTTTCATTCTTTTCGAGTACGGATTTTGGCCCGGGGTGGTCATTCTGGGAAAGAAAGGGGGATTAAGGGTGTTTTTCGTTACAGTTATTCTTTTACTTGGTGTGTAGGTGATGAAGGTGGTTCCTCATATCACGAGAGTAAACACCCTCAAGATCCTCTTTGCTCTTCGGTGAGAGAACAAATGAAAATCCTTGCTCGTGCTTTGACGTGAGAGTTAAAGTGAAGTATTGTATACTATAAAACTATCTCTAAATAGAACTAAAATGCGAGTGGACGAATTGTCAAGTTTATTTCGCAAAATTAAAATGAAACAAATTCTCACGCAAAACTTTCCCTTTTCCCCCTATAGAGAAAACAAATTCACGACTAATTGTACGAATAACACATGTCAAACTAACGCTTAAATATTTAAAAAACTGCTTTATTCACGTGAGAGTCTGTCCAGGGGGTCTCAGTTCGCAATTGAATCTTGTTCATATCACACAAAACACACTACGCATCACTGTTATCTCCAATTGTCAATATTGAAGCGACAATTCTGAACCAAGAGCAAGTTTTCCATGCGGAAATAATGTTCAATTCTATTCCTGCTGTCTACTGTGGAAATAGAGCTTTGATCCCCTCAGATGCTGGGGTTGAGTGCGGCAAATCTTCTGCTATTCAATTGATGAAGTACGAATAATCGTCCTTGTGGAACATCCTCAAAATCTAACACATAAAGGAAGATAAACATCTAATCGTACATCTGGCGTCAAGCTTTTGCTTCCATTCTCTTTGATGCAAGTATTCGTGGGTTTTGATTTCCACGGCGTAAATTCACGCACAAACCGTGACAAAGTTTCCAATGAATGAATACACTAGGAAAGCAGATTTTCTATTTAGTTTAGAAGAATGCTAAAACTTCATCACTGAGCGATGTGCTTAGTAACGCGGATCTAGAGATTCTCACTCCATTCGCGCCAATCATCTCGTTATTTTTGGATGGCATCGAGTCTCGGCTTGTTGACGCTTTCTTCGAAATCTTACTGTTAGTTGAATATCTGCAGAATAATGTATTCTTGTGTCGCTCATTATGAATTTATATTTGTAACAGCGAAATGAAAAGTTACTGTGCGTTAAAGAAGTAACTAATGAAAAGAGTTTTATTCTATAGATGGTGATTTTAAGAACAGAAGAATAAGCTGAGGCAAATGACTGGTTCGCAATAGTTTAGTTCAAAAATATTTAATCTTCCTCTGTAATATCTCTATTCAAATTTAAAAGTAACAGAAATCAAGCACTTCCGGTTTTAACGTTGATTGCCTTAGAATGAAAACCGTACTATACAGCGAGAAGCGATTTTTTTTTGGTAATAAATGAAGCATTGTAAGAATGTATTCCTTTTCCAGTTAAATGTCTACACTAAAATCGGAAGTGGCCAAAAATTAAGTACTTACGGTTTTAACATTTATCGTTATAGAAAAAGAAATGAGATCTTTAGTTTAATGCCCCAAGATAATGCCCTTTTAGGGTAATGGGGCGTTTACACTTAGTCGATTTGCGTTCGATTCAGTTGAATTGACGTCACTTTCAACTTAATCGATCGTGTAAACGGGACTTCAACTTAATCGCTTGTTGATCGAAGGCGACTAATCGACTGGCAACTGAATTAAAAGACGTTCTATTTTCTGTGGTTGAAATAATTGAACACATCCATCAATCTGATTCGGCCTAGTTGCTTCGATTTAGTGGCAAATGCAGCGAATCGATTTAGTCGTGCGACTAAATCGACTAAGTGTAAACGCCCCATAAGGGAGACTATCATGAATGATGATGGAAGAATTGAAGAAGTGAGAAAGTGGAAGGAAGAATACCTCAAGAAAAACTCACTGACATGATGTTGTCCACCACAAATTTACCTGAGCGAAGATCGAATGAGGGACCCCAAGTGCCAGAGTTAAAGGCTATGTTTATCGTTATAGAGTATAAGCGGTAAGATATAGTAATAAGTGGCTTTCTATAATCAATTAAGCGTCCTTAGAATATAGCCTATACAGTCGCCACTATAATCAATTAAAAATAAGCAGAAAATCAGCCACTTCTGGTATTAGTGATGATCAGTATAGAATACAGGCAGAGAAAGAAAGAAGAGATTTTCTGCAGTCAGTTAAGCGTCCGAAGAATTTATCCGATCTCTATTCTAATCTCAGTACTAAAATTTAGACTGGTACTAATATAAATCTATTACTACTTCAGGTCTCAATTCAACGGGTAATTTGGATAAGAGCGTATTGACCTATTTCCGGTAAAATGAGATATACGTATTTTCTGCAAATTTGAGTATGTCCGCATGTGTCTAGGTGGTGTTAAGGTAATACCTCTGCTCCGTAGCGGACGCCTGTCTCCAAAATATTGTGTGAATACGTTGGTTAATTGGATAAGGGCGTTTGTTTTTCTGCTCTCCTGAAAAATTGAAGAATTGCTAGTTAGGCCCTTATCCAAATTTACCCCTCAATTATAATTCACGATGTAAAAAAACAAATAGTTTCAAGTGGTGTACATGTGACATTTTTACTTGTTTTCAGTAAGAAGTTTGTCTTCTCCGTACCTTAACGGGTTCATGAGGCATTTTATTTTTGGCATAAATTGTGAACCTCCTCGCCCTCCTAAAGGCATACATTTTATTCAGAAATAACATTTTAAACACTCAGCCCAAAGTAAACATGAACAATATTTCTTAACAGTTTTTCCCTCATAATTTAACAGAGAACATAGATTTAGATAGATTTCATTTTCTAATATGTATGTTTCAAAACAACACCGACAAGGTTTGGGAAGTGATTCCTGACACCAAGGTAAGACAAAAAGCATAGACCAACCTGGGTGCACAAATGCTTCGTTTCACAGTTATAGGCTGTCGAAAACATGAAAAAATGAATTTTAAAGGTCCCTAGCTCCAAAATTGTGGGACCTACCGTAGTTGGGTCAAGACTTCACTTAGAAACTAGTAAGTGCTCTATCCAAATATTCATGTTTCAGAATCCTGCAGTAATTCTAGAACATTTTTATAGAGGTAGTTGCTGAGCACTTAAAATTGTATGCATGTAGCCAAACTCCCTCTATAAAAATTATTGCGTGAGTACCTCAGGATTCTGCAACACGGATGTTGGGATAGGGCACATACTAGTTCCTAAGTGAAGTCTTGACCCGACTACGGTAGGTCCCATAGTTTTGGAGGTATGGACCTTTAAAATTCATTTTTTCATGTTTTCGACAGCCTATAACTCCGAAAGGAAGCATTTGTGACCCCAGGTTGGTCTATACTCTTCGTCTTATCTTGGTGTCAGGATTCATCTCCTAAACGGTGTCGGTGTTGTTTTGAAACACCCTATATATATATATATATATATATATATATATATATATATATATATATATATATATATATATATATATATATATATATATATATATATATATATATATATAGTAAACAGTGAACATAGTTAATGAATCTCTCAAGATTTTTATAGTTCATAATTAGAACTGTAAAAGAGTTTTAACAATATTACCACACTAACAAAAATTTATTTTTGCTATGTCCGATCAAAACTGGAATATGCTGCTGTGGTCTGGAACCATCACAACAACAGTACCGACACCAACTGGAAAAAGTCCAATCTACATTTATCAAATACTTGACATACAAAAGAACTAGAATCTATTCATCTTATGAAGACCATCTAACATTAATAGACAACTTGTGTATCCCTACACTAGAACAAAGGCGAAATGTGGTAGATCTGATCTTTCTTCGTAAAATAGTACAAAATGAGTTTAATTGTACAGATCTGATATCCACATTAAATTTGCATGTCCGACACTTAAAACTCGTCCTGATAGCTCTATCCTGTTCTATTACCCCCCCCAAAAAGGAAACCAACATATTATTGAAATCACCAATATGGAGAATGTACCGGTACTCTACTTATAAGAAAATATGTATCGATCACAAAGAAACTGATATGTGTAATATGAACTATATGTTTAAGAAAACTATTGTAAATTTATTTCGTAATACACTAACACAATAATTGGGCTCATACTTGATGTGTTGATGATAAATAATAAATAAATAGATTTTGAAAATGTGGAGGTTTCACATGTAAGTTGTGTCTGTATTAAAATAAAATTTATAGAAGATGCTTTGTTTATTCCGTATCTATAAAATGACTAGGTAAGATTATACTTCAATTAATAAATACCGAAAATAAAATATTTTGTATGTATTATATACATTTCATTTACTAGTTAAGACTGGGTCATTATGCACGAATTGAATATTGAAAAAGCTGAACTGCTTTTTTTTTTTTTTTTTTAAATAGATAAAAGCTCTTCTCTTCTATGTTGAACGTTAATCAAAGTGAGGTTGAACGACACTTAGCTTGGACAGTAAACTTTTCGGATCAATCAGAGCAGAGAGCTTGTCAGGAAATACTTCAACATACGAAACTTTTCACTCAATTGCAAGTGACGTTTCCAGAGGGCACTCCTTCAATTGGCTGTGCATTTTTAAAACAGCGAACAAATAGAAAAGTCAGTCAACGTAATTGTTGTATATACATAATTGATAGCACTCTGGGTCCAGTGTACTAAAGTTCGTGTTATAGTACTCAGTAGGTCGGAGTTCTTCAAAATGTGAATGATATATGTATATCAAATATATAAACCAGTACCAGTAATGAATTAATGATTACGAGAAAAACAATTCTTCCTTTGATTTTACAAGATCTTAATTATAAGCACGCTCTATCTTTACTTAACATTGAATTTAACATTTTTTTTACTTGTATTTCGCAATAATTCTAGTTCTAAATCGCAATTAGTGATTTTTTTGGGGAAAGTTTAACCAAGATCAAACCAAACTTTAATAGCCCATAACTCGAGAACTAAAGATCTGCACAGGATTACATACATACTAAGCAAGCCAAGATTGGCCTCCGTACTGACAAGGAAAGTACTTGAACTGATTGATACATGGGGATTTGCATGTGTTATAATATCGTAGGAAAGGTCACTCTGAGTACACCTCACACGTGAAATATCTCGCTTGGATGGGGCCTGTAGGGGGCGTGGCGACCATTTGAAGATCTGAAAATGGCATATTCTCATACCACACTAGAAAACGTGGACAAAATAGGAAGCTATGATGTAATTGTTTCGCGACATAGTGTATATTTAGACTTACAAGGTAGCTGAATATGAATCTGACATCAAATGTTAACAAATCAAAATGGAGTATTCAACATTTCGGACCAAAAAACAAGCTATGGATCTGAAGTTGGGTATATAGAGATATTCGACGTCGCTATGTATACCAAAAGGGTAAAATTTAAAATGGCAGACGCAAGATGGTGGACAAAATACAAATCACTGCTATGTAACTGAAAGTGAGTAGGTAGAGGTTTTCGTTGCCACGAAGTACGGATCCAATGTTAAAAGTGCAAAAGAATGCAAAAGTACAAAATGGACATATATGTATCGAGACGAGCCTGAGCTCCATCTTGGTGTCGAATTAGAGATGAGACGGAGACCAGATCGAGACTAGCCTAAGTTCGGTACTATTCCTACTCATGAGAGTGGACAATTTTCATACATATGGCTCGCAAGTGCACACGACATAATGTGAAACTGAAAAAATAATTGTGGAAGTATGTTTTAAACTCCAACGCGCACTTTTCACTGTCAATATTCGGATCTTTAGATGGTATCTACAAATAATCGCAAAGTAACATACAGACGCTAAGTGTAAAGTGTATTCGGTGCGAGCTTTCCAACCTTATATAAAACATGCCGATCCTTGCGTATCTCTTCAGGACGGTAGTTAAATAATTATTGTCTATGATTGCAATCTGTTAGTATCTTAAAACTTTCATGTGCGCTGCAAAACTTGCCCTGTATTCCATACCTTAATTTTGGCATGATTGTATAGCAAAACACGCTTCCTGTTAATAGTATAACATCAGCTACCCCTACTTGCCCAGTTATATACTATACGTTATTTCTACTACATGTATGAGAATCATATATGTACGTTCTGTACGTATTTTTTGCACTTCTTGTCCGCTACATTGGATCCGTCATATTGCATTTTGCACTTTTAACAACGAATTCGTACTCAGTAACAACGAAAACCTCTACATATCCGCTTTCAGTTCCATAGCAATCTTTCTGATTTTTGGCCGCCATCTTGGATCTGTAACTGAATTTTACACTTTTGGTATCCGATCCATACATAGTGATGTCAAATATCTCTATATATCCAATTTCAGATCCATAGCTTTTTTGTAATTTGTATCAGCCTAGTTGAATTCGTCATTTTGACTTGTAAACATTTGATGTCAGATTTGTATTCAGCTACCTTTTAAACCTACGTATATCACGTCTCAAAACAATTGCATCATAGCTTTCTATTTTGTCCAAGTTTTGTGGTGTTTCGGAGCGTGCCTTGTTCTAATCTTCAAATGGTCGCCTGAATCCAGCGGTATTTCCGCAACAATTTTTATAGAGGTAGTTGATGAGTACTTCAAATTGTATGCCCGTAAGCATACTCCCTCTATAAAAATTGTTGCGTGGGTACCTTAGGATTCTGAAACTTGGATTTTTGGATAGCGCACATATTAGTTCCTAAGTGAAGTCCCAAGTACCATAGATCCCATAGTTTTGAAGCTATGAATCTTTAAAGTTCAATTTTTCATGTTTTCGGCAGAATATAACTCCGAAAGGAATCATTTGTGCACCCAAGTTCGTCTATAGTTTTTATCCTATTTTGGTGTCAGGAATCACCTCCCAAACGTTGTTGGTGTTATTTTGAAACACCCTGTATAGACTGTTGTAACATGTTATGGAAAAGGTGCAGAGAATGTCTTTGCAAGATGACAAGGTAAAACCGAAGAACTCTGTAACTTTCTTGCAACTCAAAAGATAATATATTCGTATTTAATGTAGCTCTCTCTAATGACAAAGAGGTAAATTTGCATGTTCTGTCAATATATACGCACAGAGGAGGCTATTGCGTCTCCTGTCCACCCTCAAACTACATGACTGCATTTCTTTTTAATATTTGATATATACCGGCATTGATTTCCATCATTACAGTTGCGTTGTCACGAGGTTGTCACAATCACAATCCGAGTTGAATTAATCACAATCCGAGTCTTTATAAAAATGAATCTTACTAGCAGGAAACTGTCATTCAATGGTAGAGCTTTCGCCCAAGGTGCCAGATGTCTTTAACAACTGCGAGAATTACAAGGAATGCCTAAACCAGAAGGCGTAATAAAAGTAAGTATGTCTACAATAGAGACTGATGGAGCATACAGTTCCTTCCTTGATGCTCTGCTAATAGACCGTCCTGTTTTCATTGTGAGACGAAGGTGCATCTAGAACGTACACATTGGGACCCGAAAGATGGTGAATTATTCTATGCTGGTTCAATCTCCAAGCATTACGTGATCTTGTAATGGAGTCATTTCGCGGCGATCTCCCCAGTTCCTTCCACATCCTTCTTTCAGAAATCATTTCATAATCATCCTATTTCATTATGCATCTGTCTCCTTCGGAGTAAAGGGTATAATCCTAGAAAGTGAAAATAGAAATGATATTTCATTTCTCGTGAATTTGACTTCAAGTAAGCTTCAACTCGCCTCAACAATTTCGGATAAATAGCAAACATCTCATCTTTCCTGGCTAAAAACCTCATTTATGAATAAATTGTCATGGAAGAGGAGGAAAAGGTTTGTTTACCACTGCAAAATTTAATGCTATATGTGTAGTGTTGGTCCAATATGGTCACCAAATAGGAAGAAACAACATTTTACAACAATAAGGCTGTTGAAAATCATAGTGAGGAGCTTAACCGGTATTTATCCTAGACATGGTCTGACTGACTTTAACGGCAGAGGTGTGGAAACAACGAGGAATTACCACACTACTCTTTATAGTTTGACACTAAAGCAAGGGAAAATATATTTTCAATGTATCTCGCAGAGTAGAATATATGTTTATTTTGAAGATTCTGAACATACAGGTTTCCCATTTCGAGAAGAGTATGATAAGATCATAGGTGATGGAGAATGTAATGATAATATTGATCAAAGATGCCCACTTTGACCTACACTCACTCAACCTCATGCTCGTATTATCAAGTCTACATCATATCCATTCAACCTCAGATTCACATCATTCCGACATGACGTTCGATCAAATTTCACACTCAACTTTTCCACGTTACGCTGCCTCGACATCACGCCCACATCGTCGTTCACAACCTCTTAGCTCCGTCATGGCTCTATGGTTAGCGTAAATGTTTTCAACGCAGAAGGCCATGTTTCGTACTCCGCATTACGGCAGTAAATACCGCTTCATATAGCCCCGGTGCTGAAGGGAACACTAAATTTGACATGAATCAACAAACGAAAGCCCACAATATGCTTTCGATACCCAACACTAATTCAATCTCACACTCACATAATCAACGCATCGCACTCACTCAAGCTAGCACTTACAATAACATCTATAATTACACCACCCTCACTTAACCGGATATTTAGCTCGGGAAGTTAACGTCGGTCGAGCGTGAGCTTTGAACTTGTAAGTACCGATTACGCATCTTCTGCTGCTATGACAGGTGTTAAATGAACCCAATACATTGAAAATTGTGGCAGAAAGGGGAAAATAATTATTGCTACTCCGTAATGAAATACATGAAACGGGAGAGAGACCACAGCATTTCTTGATTAGATACAGGTAATTAGTTAAGAAGTCAGGCCAAGAAAGATGTGAGTACTGTAGAACAACTAGCTTCCTTTGTATTTCATACAACAACATTTATACTTTAAAAACCAAACGCATAAGGTTTTTACAGGAAAGGAAAGTAAATGTGGAAAGTGAGGGGGAGAAGGCTCGGAACTAGGAGGTATAAGAAATCAAGAGACATTATTGACTTATTATTATTAGAACAAGTGGGTTCCATTGTTTAATTTCGGTAGACTTCCAAACAATACACAATATTAACATCGGCCCCTATTTCAATGTAGGACTAAGGTCTGATAGAATATATTCTTAAAACACTAAATTAACAGATAGAAAACATTTCTTGTGATATAGTTTTTGAAAGTTCACTATCCTTTGCATGACAGCATTGTCATAAAATATAATGAATGTTGAGCACTGTGATAACTATCTCCAGTAATGGTTTCACCTTCTTAAAAGAGATATGATAGTATTCTCTCACTATAAAGCAACTTTCAACTTCTATTTACTATCAACTTCGCTTGCTGTGAGTAGAGAAATGGTTTAGGAAACCGTCCTGAACGTTGATCACAATCCAAACTATTTACTGTTGCCATAAGAGATCTATTTTTCCCCCTGAAGTGAAAGTTTGAAGCAGGAAATAGTTTCGGTTCTTTACACTTAGACAGGCCAGCTCCACATGGTGATTTTATGTTAGGAATGTTAACTCACATAGCACCCTTGGGTTCCACTTTTTGACCTTACCAATTGCACAAAGTCGCCGAACGACATTGGTAAGATGTATATCTAACACGTCAGCAATGGAACGAACACGTGCTCGAAGGTCTGCTTTCACGGTATTCCTCAGGAGCTTATTGGAACGAGATATGGATCAGTATCTACGGGACTCATTGCTCAATGCAGTGACACTGGAAAGGAATTTGAGAAACAAACCGTAAAAGGTGCGTTCATTCGCCATCAACGCAGTGTTTGTGATTTTGAGTATTTACTGGTCATAATATCCCAGTTGAGTTTGTAAAGAAAGATTACTCACATTTGTGTGTTCTCTGTATTGCACCTTCATACAGCCCTGTTCAACACTATACTGTGTTTTTACTGCTTGGTCACACATCATCTTCGCCCTACGATTCTTCCTAATCCCACTTATTTTCATAATATTTAATGTAGAAATTGCATTACTTTTCCCTTTGGTCTACATGTACTCTTTATGATGTTAGACGTGTGATCCTAGTAAAGTCTTGTGTAAAGTTTGCCACTATACATGAAAGTGCACATTTCATTCATACCTACCTAATATATTGAATACGACTATTTGTTGCAGAACCTAAAGA
The DNA here is from genome assembly GCF_964235325.1 of Thermobia domestica. NCBI lineage: Eukaryota > Metazoa > Arthropoda > Insecta > Zygentoma > Lepismatidae > Thermobia > Thermobia domestica. The sequence continues at coordinate 41,106,010 of NC_137454.1, read as the reverse complement.
GAAAATTGATAAACTGTTAGAAAGCGTTAGAACAAGCTGTTAGCAATAAAAGATCGGAGCTTGAGCGTATCTTCACATGAGCTAGTTAGTCGGTTAGATACAGGGTATATCAAAAGTGCGGGTCCATAGGCCAACTCCGTTATTAGTAAATATACGGAAAAATGGAAAGAGAACAAAGTTGTTGGAAATAGACAGTTTTCAATCTAAAATGTTACAATTGTTCAAACCGCTTCAGCCATTTGGACTCTACATTGATAAGACGCTGTGTTAATCCTAGGAACACAAGAATTTTTGGGTTACATTAAAAACCAATGGGTGGTTGCCTCACAGGATCCTGCTTAGTGCTTTAAGATTAAATGAAAAAAACAGTGTTTCCAGTTGAGGACGCTATTCAGAGAGAATGTAAAAGTACAACGAAAATGACACGGGGAATGTAGACGTTATGTGAGACAGATATACGAGGTGTGGCAATTAAATATCGAGACTGCCCACCTCCTGTTGCGCAGGATCGTGCGGAGGAGGTAGCTAATGATGTGTTGTTGATCTTGAACCTTCATGAGCGGCCACTGTTTGTTTCATGATTCTGAAAGCTTTTCTTTTCTTTGCAGGCTTGCATGAAGAGGACAGTATTCTGTAGTAGTGCCGGAATCATGGTGAACAGTAAAGTTGAGCAGCGCATTAACAACAATTTCTGGTGAAATTAAATAAATAATAATAATAATAAAAAAGACGAAATGTTGTGCAATGTTAAAAGAGGTGTGTGGTGATAATACTATGTCACGTTCAAGAGTTTTCGAATAGCACAAACGATTTTCAGAAGGTAGGGAGAAGGTTAAAGATGATGAACGATCCGGCCGCTTTTTGAGTTCAAGAATGGACGAAAATGTTCAACAAATTAATGAACTTGTGTGGAAAGAAAGACGTCTGGGCATTCGGATGATCGCAGACATGACGAACATTACAAAGAGACAGTAAGACAAATTTTGCATAACAATGTAAACATGACAAAAGTTTGTGCAAAAATTATCCCTAAAAACATCTCTCAGGAACAAAAGGACATTAGAAAGTCCATTTACTATGACGTCATGGAACGACTAGAAGCAGAACCAGACTTGTTAATACGTGTCATCACATGTGATGAAACATTAATTTTCCAGTATGACCCTGAGACTAAGGGTCAATCCATGCACTGGAAGACTCCCACCTTGCCAAGAATGAAAAAAGCACGAATGAGCAAGTCAAAAGTGAAGGCAATGCTCATCTTTTTTTTTTTTCGATATCAGGGGTATCATCATAACTGAATGGAGGCCTCAGAGTCAAACGGTGAATCTAACCTACTACAAAGAAGTTCTAATTAAGCTGAGGGAAAGAATAAAAAGAAGAGACCGGATTTGTGGAAGAACGATGCATGGATCCTCCACCAAGACAATGCGCCTGCCCATAATGCCCTTTCTGTGAAGCAGTTTTTAGCAGCCAAGCGCATTACTGTGCTCGACCATCCTCCGTATTCCCCAGACCTGGCTTCCTGTGACTTTTATATATTCCCGAAAGTAAAAAGTGCATTGAAAAGGGAACACATTTTCAGTCTGTTGAAAAGTTGAAACGAAAAACGGCAGAGTTGTTGAACAGGGTGACATCTGATGACCTCCAGCATTGCTTTGAACAATGAAAAACACGAATGCAGCGGTGTATAGATAGGGGAGGGGAGTATATTGAAGGGGATAACAGTCAATTTTAACTTTCTTTGAAATACATCACATTTATGACAATAGTCTCGTTATTTAATTGCTACACCTCGTATATATTATCTTAATATTATATTGAACTCTTCGAATGCATTTCTAAACAATGTTGCATTCTTAGCATAGTAAGGGTCCTAGGTAACATTTGGCTGAAATTACAACATTGCGTTTTCAATTATTTAAAATAGGGCGACTTACTAGAGTGAAGCCGAATCGGTACGTGTAATTTTAAAAAAAAATCACAATTTTATATCGAAAAATCACCTAATTCCAGCAACTTTTTAATCTTTCCAATATATATATATATATATATATATATATATATATATATATATATATATATATATATTTGCAACTTTATCCATGACTGAGTTGATCTATAATCCCGGACTTCTGATACACCCAGTATATAATGCTGTGCAGCAAGGTCACAGTCAGTTCTTGTAGCTCAAATAAACGAAAGTAAAATTAAGATGTAGACGTGACAAACTATCCCAGGATTTTGTAAACTAAACTTTGTAGAGCAATAAGTTCGTGACTTGGGTTGTTTTACAAATGAAATTCAATACTTTTCAATAGGAAACATATTGTAATATGAGATGAACTTAGAATAGGTAAGTCTGCACATCACTTGCTCGGAGCTTTTGGTAATTCTCTATCGAAGTGTTTCTTCTTCTGTTGTCGAAAAAGTATCTTTAAGAAAATTTCCCTCGACTGAAGGAAAATTTTCCCTGTTCTTATCAAATTTCCCTTAGTTTGTTGATTATCCAATTCCTATGACAGCAGATACGTATGTGATAAGTAAAGGCGTAAATAGCAATCCTGCAAAGCCTGCGGCGCGGGAGGTGCAAGATATATAGAAAATAGAGGCGCATAACTAAGGGTTTGCGGGGGGCGCAGAAGCATCAAGTTATACCACTGGTGATAAGATTAATTTAGCTATATTAAAGAACGTGCAAACCACATTTGTTTTATTTATTTCCTTTTTACTTCTTTTTTTTACCTTTTTCCTTCCCTTTTTTTCTTATACAAAAAACACAACACCCAGCAACAATAGGTACAAATTATACAACTTTGAACAGACACACATTCAAGCCATCCCTACTGTATTGGTTTATTTGTGAAGAACGAGAAAAAAAAAAAAAAAAAAAACCCTTTCGAATCCGAGTGGCCCAATTGGCACACACAGGTGTGTCACTTCTTTATCCTGTGTGAACACTAATTACGATATCGGGATATTTTTTTTCGCCAAGTGTGGTTGGATAATAGTTTATCATATTAGTTTCTTTTTCTTCCGGGTGTCGAATTTCCTTCTCAAATTTCAGCCCAAATTCAAAAATTCTTAAATTTTCGAATTTCGAATTTTGTTTTTCCGTTTTTACCTGTAGACATCTGATTAAAACTTGTGAGTGAGATACCTGGGATATATACTTAATTGCTGACATTAATTAGACCGGCCCGCGCGAGGCGTTGCCAACTAGGGAAATTAAAATTTCTCTAAATTTGGACCAAAAATTTCGAAATTTTCGTTTTCGTTTATTTTCGTGCTTCTATGCGCAAGTCAACTTACACCAATCGAACACTGATTCTTACTGAACAAAAGCGAGCACAGACCGTAACAGTGGGGTAATTAAGGGGCGCACAAAAAATTCGTATTTAGGTTCCAACCCATGATTTTTCTAGTTTTTTCCCTAGTTTTCTGTTTACCGAATCTTTTTTTTTTTTTGTAATTAGACGCTTTATTTCTTAAATATCGCCGATATAATTGTAGTATATATTAATGGTGTACCAATGTTTAACTTAAGATACTTTGTGTCTGTCTGGTAGCAGTGTTTCCAGCTACAGAAAATTCCAGATTTTAAGGGGAAGATTTTGGAAAATTCTCTTTTATTGTCTCTATTATTTCTCTCTTGTTGGCTACATTCGAACAAACGTAGCACTGTCTGAAAGCCTCGTTCTTGACCTACACAACGCACCATAACAAGTGTCAGTTGGATAATTTGGGGAAGTGCAATTGAGGTTTATAATAAACCATGTTCTGTAAATGGTAAGAAAATGGTGAATTTCTGAGTTAGAATGATATATATATATATATATATATATATATATATATATATATATATATATATATATATTAAATTTCATGTTTACTTTTTTAGATATCGCCATGATACTTGTAGGACATATTAGTGGGGCACGGAGAATTATTTTAAGATAGTTTGCGTGTGCCTGGTGGTAGCGTTTCTAGCCTAATAAAATTAATTCCCTATTTAATGTGAAAAATTCGGAAAATTTCCCTTTTTCCCCTCTATTATTTCCTTCTTGCTGGCTATACCGGAACAAATGTACAAGTATCTCAAAGCCTCCTCTTTGGCCTAAAAACGCACCATAAAAAGTTTCAATAGAATAATTAGGGAAGCTGTAGCCCAGGCATATCTATTGATTTTTGCTTCTGAGGCTTAAATTGTGTCAAAATTTCATGAGCATGATTTCAGAGAATTTTTTCTTTCTCTCTTTGTATGCCAGCCAGCGACATCAAGTTTTCATTGTAACTTGTCAACACACCAAATTTTTTTAGGTGACTTGGACTCATATGTCAACAATGGTGCCAGCTAAAATAATCTTTAAATTGGGTTAGGGATTTTTTATAAATTTTTGCCCCTACATTTTCCTCAATAATTTCCCTCCCGTTGGCAACACTGCAATGTAACTTACACCTAAAGATAGCCACATACCTCTTCTGAAAGAAGGCCATAACCATATCAATAGAGATTTTTTTTAGCAATAAGTCACTAATTGAAAATGTAGGAAAACGCCATAAATGAGCTTGGTCCGAAACGCCATAAATGAGCTTAGCATTTATATCAGTCAATCAGTCAGCGCGAGAATTTCCCTGGATTTCTTACGTTATATCGAAAAACTTCCTTTTTCCCTTTTTGCTAAATTTACCTACGAAATTTCCCTAATCTAGGGAAATTTCCCTAAAACTACGAACACTGTTGTCGTATTCCTTCAGGAACATGGTACGTAGGTGATGGATGGACGGCCAGCCAGCTAGAACAGAAGCTCGGCGCAAATGAAGTAAAAGCGGGTCAATTTACAGCGTTAAACAATATAGAGTAATTGAGGCCTATTCCGGAATAAGGGCACATAGGCCTATGTGCCCTTTTTCCGGAAATTATTTAAAACGAACCGCCATGTCATATGTAGGTGCTGTGAAAATTTCATTTCGATATCTTTATTTTTGGCACCGTGGCAATATTGTTTTTGTAACCCTTCGCAGCATTAATTTGGCGCACAGCTGACATTCAGATTCTAGCAGCGGTTATTGCTCTGCTTCTTTCAATATTATTAACCTACAAATGTGGCACTAGTTTAACCCACAAACGCCCAAGACCAGTTTTATTCGTTAGCAACTGCCTTGAACAATACCGTGTTACATCGAAAACCTGAGAAGAAAACTGAACGAAATTCGTACAACAAGAGAACGGGTAGTGTGCCTGAAGTGGAACAACGGGGGTTTGGCTAAATGAATGATAAAGCCCATGTAACGTAGTGAAAAATAAAGTGGGTCACTGGTGGCACAAGGGGCGTTTGTGGGTTAAAATGGATACTAAAAGTAAACCTGTGTATAAGAAGATGTGTATAGTTTATAATAATAGGAATTTGAATCGTGAAGACCAAAAGCTAAAAGGGCTCATGGTGAAAAATTCTTCAAGTCGATTAATAATGAATTCCCCATTAAAGTGTTCTGCTTGGTTCCTCAGTGTTGTAAACACAAGTGCTAAGAGATTTTCCCTTCATACTCAGTGCAATTCCTATGATTCCCTTATAGGGGCAAAGAAAAGTCTCTTCAAGTTTCGTTCCTAGCTTCGTACACGAGTATATCGAAAAAAACAAAATGTGCTCGTGAGTAAAAGAAACCACGGCTCTATACATGGCTGTATTCTGTTAAGGATGCTGGAATGGCTACCGTAGTGTGTCAGAAATTGAGAGATATTGACCCTAAGCCTATCCGTTTTGTTGGAGTGAGCGAACAGAAACAGAAAGATCTTCGGTCTTTAATTAAGTTCTTTCGAGATGAAGACACCGACTGGGTTAAATTTATATTGAATGAGTACGAACAGGAAAAGATCTATAAGGCATTTATTACTATGTGTAATAGATGATATCGGTTTTATTTAGGATAAAGACATTATTGTGCTGCATTAATAGTGTTATTTCTTCAACGAGCAAAGATTTTCGAAAAAAGGGCACATAACACTTTATACAAATATATTTATAATAGTATAGATTTTTAATTTTAATACAAGATGTTTATTACTCAAATATATCTTGTATATTAAAAAGACTGTAATAGGTATTTGCAAGCTTATGTTCTTCTTATATGCTCTAGTAAAATCTTTAAGACTATTTTCCTCTATCCACGAAAACGGTCTATGTGCCCTTCTTCCGGAATAGGCCTCAATTACGTTCTTTCAAAAATAAAGCCATTCTTGCTGAAGTGACAAGTATACACAAACGTCCATATTACCCTAATAGAAATGGGTAGTTTATAGAGACTAAAAACAATGAAGAATCGCGAAGCGGCTGCTCATACCCTCGTCTTAGACTAACTTCGTCTACTCTTCTTCGACGTGTCTTCTTCTCCGTCGTTTTGATAGAAGTCCTCGGTCATTTAATTTCGAGTTCAATGAATCGACAGTTGGCTGACGAACTGCAATGTGTGTAGATTGACGTCAGATAAGGTAATCTTTAGGAATATGAACAAAGGAACAATCTGCATATTTATTGATTAAGATATACATGAAAGGAAAAGCGTCAACACAAAATAAAAATTCTTTCATGTTTGAGTATGTAAATAAAACTGTAAGTTACACTGAAAGAAAATTGAAATTAAAATATAGTTTTAATATTGATCAGATAATGAGAATTCACTGCCCATTACTTCAAATTAATAATATTTGTGGTTTTCGCAGAAGTTCAGTCCAATATGTTATGAATCCAACATTTGTTATTATTTTTGGATGAAAAGATCCTATACAGGATGTTTCAAAACAATGCCGACAATGTTTGGGAGGTGATTCCTGACGCCAAGATAAGACAAAAATTATATATAGACCAACCTGGGTGCACAATTACTTGCTTTAGGAGTTATAGACTATCGAAAACATTAAAAAAACGAATTGAAGCTATGTACCTTTCGAATTAATTTTTTTTAACGTTTTCGGCAACTATAACTCCGAAAGAAAGCGTTTGTGCACCCAGGTTGGTAATACTTTTTCTCTTATCTTGGTGTGAGAAATCGCCTCCTAAACGTTGTCGGTGTTGTTTTCAAACACCCTGTATTTGAGGCCAAAAAAGTTTTGTAGGCATTATATCTGGAGAACTACATACATTGTATCCAACCCAAAACTATCACTTAACTCAGTATGATGTTGTTATTCCGTAAAAAATACAAAAACTCTATTTAGGGGCAGTTCAAAAATTTTATGGCCCCTGATTCAAAAACTATTTATTGGCCAAGATCGCAATCTTTTGATTATTTTTTATCATTCCTAAAATTCTTGGCCAAGATCCCAATCTTTTTATCCATTTCCTAAAATTCTTGGTATTGTTATTTCATATGATTCATCGTGCTAGGCACGATATCTTTACAATACATACGTATAAGCTACCGGGTATATCTTAAAACTAATACTTTTTGTAGAATGTACCACAACAAGAAATATAGTAAATTAACGTATGTTCGATGGTACATTGTTTCGGAGCCAAAGAGTGCCAACACATTCTTTATAACTCAATCGTAACAAATCTACTAACTATAGAGTTGAGGGTGTGAATTGCTCTTTTAGATATGAAACTAGCTGTTGCAAATTATGCGTATTTCAGAATCTCGATCAATAATGGTGCAAGGTGATACTTGTAAGGTTATCAGAGTTCCCGAAATTCTATTAAGCAACAATGAATGTAAATAAATGCATACGAATCAAAAATTTTGTAAGACACTAAATCATTATGCAGATGGAGGTAGGCAGTAAAAAGTTTCGAAAAAAAATAGTGAATATTTTACATAATGAACTACATTAGTAGCACACTTCTATAGCTAATAGCGTGATAGGTCAAGGAATTTTTGCAACACCATGAAACACCTTACATACTCATTTCCATGTTGTCTACTGAAAGCATTTACATGAAAAAGGAAGAACGTAGCAGTGACCTTCTTAGATATAATTAGATAATAGTGACGTTTCCACTTATAAGGTAAGATGCATGTACTCAACTGACATTGTCTTCTAAGGTTTTAATATGAATAATCTTAACGAGAAGGAATAAATACTTTGTGTTTGAATAACCTACTTCCAAAAAATGTCACCAAGCTTTCTTTTGAAGCTAGTACAATATATCATGAAATTGTAATACTTTAGCTATATAGGTCAAACAAGCTTCTCACTTATTTCACCTTATTCTATCTATGGATATGAGTGTAGGACTTTTCAAAAGGGAATGGCCTCCTTCTTAGTCTACTGTTTACAGCACTTGTTTTCGGGATAAAGACCCCGGGCTCGATTCCCGGTAAAAAGTGACACTTTAAGCTATAAGTATGGTCGTACGTATACGTGGTGCAATCAAATCAATAAATCAACCGAACATGCAAGAGTAGTCAGTTTTCTTTTCAAACAAGACTGTGGGTAAAACCCTGTTCCTGAAAAGGACCGGAGTAATCAGTATAATAGAACTTTCAGTTCTGGTGCGTGGTATTTTGTATTATGAACCTGGTTATGTGGCCACTTTGTGTTCACTCATTTTCTTTCACTATTCCGTTTCACTATCCCTTCCATTATTCCCATTTTTGTTCTGTCATTGTTCCTTAGTCTATTGAATATAACTGTATAAAGGTCGACATGCGAATTTATTATCTTTTCATTTCCATTGTTCATGTAAAGAAATCTAAGAATGGTGAAATAATTATGTATATTGGGCTATTCAGAATTTACTTTCGCGAAATTATGAAGGTTGATGCTCTCGATATCACTAACTCAATTTTCACAAGAACAGCTCTGAGTATATTTAACATTTGAATAACAGAGAACATATACGCTACCAACTTCTCTCAGATTTTCTGGTTTGCCGTAATTCATAAATGCAGATGTAATGCAGGAACCAGTCACGAAGTTATGAGTGACAATCCTGCAGCGTGTAAACCGCAGAATAAGTTGTCTGGTTTTCAATTCAACGCGCTTAGAACCTGATCACTAGACATGCACAGTTTCATTGCAAAACGTATTGAAGATAAAATCGAGATCTTTGCACTACTCTGAATTCATACTTCATTTTAATGCCTGCAAATGTATCTGGAAAAATTAAAACAGTGGCGTCGTCTTGTAAAGTTCACAAGAGCACCTGAACTACCAAATATTATGCATTGTTTATTGCTTCTCCTTAAGACATTTAATAATGGTTACAGTATTATGTTATCGTGTTATTTCTTTCTTGTATTTTCTTTCCAGTAACATTAGTTTTACCAGAAGCTTTCTTTAAATTTTAAATAAACTCTCCGCTTGCTTTTCTTTATGTGTATATGCATTCGATCATTACAGCACGTTCACAACGGGGCTACAAGCTTGATGGGCTATTTACTCTGTGTGTAGTTCAGAAGTGTAGCCAGAGCAGCAGAGCGTAGGACTTACGGCTTTCCGACGTTCAAAAGAAGATTTGAATATGTAGTGTTGTCAATGTACATATATTTTGTCTTTGAAGTTATGATAATTCTCTTTAAAAGTACTATAACCGGAAATTATCAATTTTTATAATATATGGAAAAAAAGCTGTAGAAATGTATCTCCAGTAAACCATTACTTATAGCAAACCCACATAGCGAACGATGTCCCTAGGACGTCCCATTTTGATCCCAATTATCCCATATAGTTCCCGAGATTATCGAGACAATGAGAATAATACCATGGACGTCCTGCATGGCACGTCCTACAGGGATGTTCCGGATAGAACAGGAGATCCCAGGGAAATCCCACGCGGGACATACCTAGGACCACACATACAACTCTTAAAAGAACAAAATTTTCACAGTACAGCATTTCCGCAGGCGTTTCAATATAACGTCATTTGCTACTTTATATAATAACAAATATGACATTGCTTAAGATATGATATGTGGATGTTTTTTTTTACGTCATGCTGTATCCGGCGCCAATTGGCAAGTGTTTGAACTTCAGAGCTAGCTTTTAAAACAAACGAATGCCGTACTGGGGTGGTTGTGGAAGCTTGAGTTTACGAGTTTGCCGGTTAGTGTAAGTGGTGAAAATTAGAAAAATTTACAAGGGAGACGTAATCATTTAATAAGTTTTCATGTAGTTGCTGTAAATATGTATCGATAAGCCTTCTTACAATTTATTCAAGATTTTAAAGCGTAATGTTAAATTTGTATGTCGCGTGTGAGTATGTCTTCGACAGCAGCGCAAGTTATTCTCTCCTTTTGAGTGGTCGCATACAAACCTAACTTCTTAAGCAAATATGTTTTAATATTGTGCAATGTTATCCAGTCGATTTCTGACCCCTTTCCTCAACACCCTTATTTTATTTCGAAATTCCAGTGATATGCATTGATACTTACTATATGTAAGAGTCTATGTCACTGGCACTGGACTACACTTAGGATTTTCTACAGATTACACGTTTCGGCTTCTAGTGAAATAGGACCAGTTTGCAAGTAATTAATAGTAGGTTAGGGTAGAGTATTTCAGTTAAATGAAGGCGGCGGGTTTAACACCTCGAAAGTGTTGCCATTGCGGAACAAAGAACAGGCTATCTGTAGTTCATCCTGTGGAAATACTTTCGTGAAAATAATGATGAACACTTACCAAAAAAATTTTTTTTATTGTTTCATGTCTTTCATTAATCATCCAAAATTAAGACATTTGTGCTGTATCGCCGGACAATACGAAAATAACAATAAAAGTATCAACATATACTCGTTAGGTTCCGTTACATTAGGTTAGGTTAGGTTGAGATGTAAATTGGTTATCTTCAAAACAGTGTGTGTAACCTTTTATTTGGAATTGAAAATTACTATTTGCGTATAAGTACTGTGTTCGCATAAATGGTATAATAATTGCAGTGGGAAAAACATAAACCAACCTGTGCTAGGTGGTCACTAAAACAAGAATGCTATATAACCGAGTTAGGGCAGGGCGAAGCTGGTCGGTTTGTCGGTAGCGTGGGGTCACGTCCGAAGGAAGCAGCAGCGTCGGCGATGGTGGGTGCGTATCTAACCAGGGTAGTGAAAACAGCTGGGTTTTTGGAATAATACGAGTCTCAATAGCACTTGTCATTTCATACTTATAACCCTCCACTTGTAACCACAAAATACAACTTGTAAACATAAAGTACACTATACCGAAGTACACCGTCGTAGTGGCCATGTAGCAGGTTAAGTTGGTTAGATTATAATTCGTTAACACTCACACACAATATGTCACAACCTTGACGTATACCGGTACGCGCTATTCCTACGTTACCTTCCTTACCACTAAACCAACATTGGAAATACTGAGAAATTTTGTCAAAAATTTAATTGCTATGTGTTTCTTTCGTATTAACATTATTATTTTAAGGCTCTGCTGAACGCTTCTCATAAATTTTTATTTTTCAAAAAGCTGGAAAAACTGAAGAAATAGCTTTTAATTTTACTCTTATTTAATAGATTTTCGTTTAGAATTTCGAAAAGTGGCTCATATAGTAGCCATGGAACTCTATGACAAGAACAAGAAGTTTTCAATAACTAATTTCTAAGTTGAGTTATTTGATATCGTAGACTATGACATCAATATTTGTGACCTATCAAACATCACAATACAATTCAGTTATTTGAAACATTTTTTAGTTTAGATAGTAGAGTTCCATGACCATTATGTGGTACCTTTCTCAAATGTCTTCTATTTTCTTTTGTTTTTTTTTTCAATTTTCAATCATAAAAATAAGTGATAACGAACAGAACCTAAAAATTTTATTCCATGGACATCCTGTTGATAATCCCATAGTCATCCGATTCTGGGAAATACCTAGTTACTTGTCGTCCTACGAACATCCAATGGACATTGTCGGACCAAATTTGGAGGTCCATAGGACAACACGTTAGACAGTCAATGTCCTATGAATCTCCCAAGTTGGATCCAATGTTATCCTGTAATAGTCGATAGATATCTCATGTTATTCCACATGGTCATGTGGATCTCCCTCGGAGGTCCTGCGGATGTACTGGGTGCAAATTCCGATGATCCCGGGATATATCGTTGTTCATTGCTGGATGAGTCACAGGCGTCGTTTGGACGTCCGTGTGCTATCTAGGAAGTTACAAAACCATTACGTTAACACTAAATGTAATACCAGCGTTTGACGATACTTCGCATGCATAAAAAGTTCTCTACTGTTCTTGAATGATATTTCCGAATAGCAGAGCCAAACATGTAAAACTTAATCTATGTGAGTAATATTCAAACCCTAATCTGCCGCTGAACTCCTTCGTGGCTAAGCGGTTATCGTATGTGCATGTAGCGTGGGAGACCCAGGTTCAATTCCCGGCAGAATATTATCAATTTTCTGAGAAGAAAGTAGGGCAAGAATTGTGTTTGTAAGAATCACAGAAAAAGTTTCCGGCATACTATTCATGTGTATAACGTTGTTTACCCATTTCAGATCACTCCAGCACATGGATCAATTAGTTCCTGACCCATTCCATACACATATGTTTAGTATGGCATATTGAATCTTGTGTGACACCGAATATCTACTACCACTCCCAAAACTATTTGAAATATATCGGCACCACATATAACAACTTTTACTATGTCGCACAGTGAACGAAATGACGAAAAAACCCGGCGAAACTATTTGCTGGCGTATTGAAAGCGTGCACTGAGAAAAATGTAGGTGGCGTACTTAAAAAGATAGGTTACATGCGTACTTCCTGTAGTTTTTGAACTTAACGTACAGCAGACGTATAACTGAAAACGCATATTTTATAATATTTTCTGTATAACTGTTCCATCTATACGTACTTTGGTATGAAACAATGTAGGCGGTAAGGATATCACATACAAATGAACGTATATAACATATAACTGACGAAAGTAACATAAGTATATGCATGAGATATACGGAAAACTGTTAGATGTCAGACATCCTGCAACGACATGATGTAACATCTAAGGGCAGTGCCTATGTAGCATACGGATAACGTATGTTCGGTACTGATTACTATAGTAAGCAAGAGGATACGGTATATTGTACACTCCGCATCAAAATAATTGCGACAGCTAACGCCGTGCAGCTAGGCCAACCAATATACACCTTCTTATCCCATAATCGTGTCTGGTAAAGAGACCCCCTCTTTCTCCTCCATTCTTCCCTCCCATACTAAAATTAGCTAACAACATGAACGCAATTCTAATGTCAAACTACTCATGTATTAGTATCGATATAATGAAATAACAAAACTAGACGAAAGAAGATTCATAAGTTGATTTAGGGACAAACTGAAACATACAGAATGAAAAATTGAAACCAATGGATGTCTATTACACAGAGATTCAGAAATGAGGCAGAGAGAGAAAAAGAAGGCGAGAGAAGAAGAAAAAGAAAAGGGAAAACAGATAAAAATGAGGAATTTTAAACTAACATTATAAAGTTCCGTTACCAGAAATCCAACAGTAATATAGAAATAACGTTTGCTTTTATATATTTTTTCAGGACTGTTCGAATATATAGAGGATGATTGAAACATTCATTAAGTCTCTTTCAAAAAGGATAGCATAATCAATTTCCAGTAGAACTGTAGATCTCACAGACACATCTAAGATAATATCAAAAGTTTAACACACATGCTTTGTTTCCGCGTGGTTCGGTTGTAAATTCCGTAGTGTTCATTGGACGTACTGATGCAAATTACATTCTAATAAACCCAGTAGGTAGTGTAGGTTATTTCTTCCATTCCAGACTACTAATGCAAATTGAACACAAAACCGAAATGAAAACAAAAAGGAAGAAAGAAAGAAAGATAAAATTGAATGAGTGCTATTTTACTGGTAAATTTTTATCAGAAATATCCTATATTAAAAGTCAAACCGTATCTTAATGAAAAGTTACAATTGTTCAAATGGAAAATTGCATGTTCCTTATAGATGTAGCAAACCTTGCATGTTCCAAATTTCAACGTGAATAAATTACATTGAATTAAAGGATGGAAACAAATTTGTGTCGAACTAATATAAATGGGATTTTGTTTTCAAATAACCAAAGAGGTTGCCATTTTCTAGTCTTTTCCGAAGATTTATCTGTTCCGAACATCCAGCATCACTTTCATCTCCTGCGGATATAACGTTTTAATTTCTACAGATGGAATGAACACGCTAGAGCTCAAACGGATCATATTGTCAGTCGGGTGATGTTGGTAAGCTTATGGATCACCACTGGATCGAGCATTCGAACCCGTAGTGACCCGGTAATTCGACTGAGACTCGGTAACTGTAACGCCCACTTCCGCCTAGCCTCCTCCATTTGAACCCAAATCAAGAGTTTGAAAACTAAAAAAAAAAAAAAATATTTAACAATTCAATTAATAACGCAAACTGTCAATCTGGCCTCACCCGGATAAACCCTGGCAGAGCGAGCTTGATGGGGTTCTCTTATATCACGAATCCACCTCGATTCAAGTAGCAGACGATCGATCCAATATTTCACATCAAAAATATCAAACAAGGTAAACACTTCAAACGTAAACAGATCAAAGAATCAAAACACAATGTTTCAAATTTTTCATAAATAACAATTTTATTGCAAACGATATGAGGGTGGTGTATATGCACTAAAACGTTTGAATAATACATATACACAGTATTCAAATAACAATTCAATTGCCATTTGAGATTTCGATTATTTAGTCTGCAAATCATTTGTCCAATTTCAATCTAATTAATTTTAACTCTGGCTTATAATCTCAAAAATTATTTAAATTCCAAATCTATCAAAACACTTCAGAAAGAACAGTAGTTAATAGTTAATGAAAAGTTAGGAAAGCTATAAAAATATCAAAGCTGGAATTCTTCTCTTATTAGTTTGCTCCTAATCCCTAATCTCTGTCGTCAAATCTTAGCTAATGAACTTTGTCTAAATCAGTCTTCCTATATTTCATAGAACGAACCCTGTCTTTAGTAATAATTCAAAAATTGACTATTAACTTTGAGCATTATTGAAAATACCAAATCTTGAACTTCTTGACAACTGGAGAGAAATCGACTATTATCATTTTTTTTTGTTTGTTTGATTTTAGTTTAGCGTCCCGTTCAGCAGCGAGGCTATATGAGACGTGGACCTACTGATTAACGTGGAATCCGAACCACATGAGCTCCCGCCGGGAATCGAACCCGGGTCTCCCACGCCAAAGGTATTATCATTTTATTGAAAGTAATGATTATAATCTAAATAAAAAAAGAATATAGTAGCTGGAAAGAAAAACATAATCAGATAATGAAATATTAGATCCAGGGATAGTTCGAGTTTCAATCACGTGGTCACTGTTAGTATTAAGAAATATACTTCGCCACTTAATTTGGAGGAATTTTATTATTAATACAAACAAATCCAAAGGCCCGCTAATTTTTCCCTCTATGGAACCAATTCTACAGACGACCTCACAAATTAACATAGAACACGTGACACAACTACTTATTTAATAGAAATCAAATTTGTCACTCACCTCTATATAAATTATTTGATTTTTTCCTTCAGTCAGTTTCCTTTCAATAAAAACCTTGACTCCTTTTGACTGGACAGATAACCAATAGATAGAGGAATTCTTTGTTCAGTGCCAGTCTGATATTTCCTCAAAAATATCGCGAATCTGAACTATCCAAGTAATAAATTACTATTTGAATGAAGTTTAAGTAAGGACAATTCTTTCGATTTACTGGTCGAAACAAGGTCAAATCCAGCAATTGTGCAAATAGTCTGAAATCGTATTTGTCCAATACAATTATTTCTCACATTATTATTTTTAAAAAAAAAATCTAAAAAGTAATCGTAAAATATACTTAGATTTAGCTCTTGGAGCACTAAAATTAACGAAATAGGAGGGATTCGTAATCACTTTATGTTCACTGTCCTCTTGGCCGCCAAAATCCCTCTCCGACTCCATAACTTTCTTACCTCAAAATTTCATTCTTCTCTTCTCCAAATTCTTCCTCGAATCACTAAGAACTTATTTCGAATTACGAAATATAATATAACTTTCAATTCACCAAGAATAACGAACAGTATTAAAATCACTGGCACGGAACATAAAGTTGCCCCACTCACTCCATTCAAACACATAGCCAAGCTACCACAAGCACTCGAAGCGGGGATCGCGACAACGAAACAAACCACCATGGGTCTATCGAAAAACTAGTCAACGCAGAAACGAGTCATGCTGGTTGGTAAGGATCGGCGAGTTAGGCCCCGCCCCCAAAAGTTCGTGCGCATAGCTCTTTTCTCTCTTTCTCCAGTTGTCAATAGTTACAATATTTTCTGTCAATTCCTCCATATATTTTCCTTTCAATCTTTCTTTCTTTTTTTAACAAGAATAAACTTATAGTTACTTTAACAATTTATATACATTAATACTCTAAATATATATATTATACGCATCCATTCCTTGTTATTCGTAGCAACTCGAAGGAATGGTATGCTACATAACCCAACTGATAAAAAAGATATTTTTCTTATTATGTTGCGTTTAAACAGTATTTCTTTCAGAGATGACCAGGACTGGAGATGTTAGGCCCAGAGCACGAAAAACTCGACACTGAAGTTGCCAGTTAATTACATTCTCCAGACCAGGTCTATCGGTCTCTTGCTCCGTTTTAACTTTGGAACGTACATACGCACATGAAGTGCGTGTCTACGTGAGAAAGAGGGGAAAGAAGTGAAAGATGCAACGCCAGAATAGGGAAACGTCAAAAAAGAGAGAGAGAGAAACGAAAATAAATATGAAACATACTTATCATTACAGTGTATGATGAAGAACGCACACACTGTTTATTCGAATTCTCGCCAGTGATGCTTTGTAAGTTCTCCAACAGAAGATAAATCTCTGTTTGCAGCCATTATTTTCTGCGAAAACGTTATATTATTTGACCGGTAATGGAACCGAGATTTTCCGCGTGCAAGTCTGGTACTTTACCACTGCACCGCCGATTGCTTTACCCAAACTCCGTTCAACAAATGCTGTAATACTTCTTTCTGAGAACGATAACACGAAAAGTGTTTACTGCAGATCAATGAAGTGTTTCGAATGTCCTGGTAAATCCCTTGCCCTTTCCCAATCAACATTTGTAAATTGTCTCTATCATGATAAAGGTGTTAGATTCCACATTCTTAAGCATTGCACGTCTAATATGATAAATTGATTCTTCACTATCATTTTGTAAAAACTTCAACTTTGGCGTGAACAGGACTTGAACCTACGCACGCTAGACAGCTGTATTAATCGTAACTCCATCACGTTACCGCTACACAATCCTGCCACCTGAAACCAGAAGCAAAATATTACTTTAGCCTTGATCATTGGAACGATCAAGCTTCTTCTTGTAAGGTTATTTGCACCTGAGTGCAGAATGAAATTCATTTATTCGACGACCTAGAGAGAAATTAGTACCCACTAATAAAGGAAACAACATACAATGCAGGGAAAATTACATAAATAAAAACATATGAATTAATTTCGCCCTGCAAGTTCAAAAGTACGCGAATAATAATAATAATAATAATAATAATAATAATAATAATAATAATAATAATAATAATAATAATAATTATTATTATTATTATTATTATTATTATTATTATTAATATTAGCGTCAATTGGCCGCTTTGCTGGGCTAAATTGAGAAAAAATAGTAATATGCTCCGTTCTTCAGTCACTGTTTAGTATTACTAAAGCGCTCTTTGATATCGATCATTTTCGATGAGTTTTATATATCCCCTCTCCTTCCCATGTTCCGGAACACGGCATTTCCAGTGTCGTTGATCATCTCAGCCACCTGGAAAACTATGAATTCCACAATGATATTGGTAATTTTGATCATATTTATATGTCTCCCCCTCCTCCATGTTGCCGGCTGAATTTGGATTTAAACGGCATCAGATGTGTCACTGTTCATCTCAGCGACTCCAAAAATTATAGATTCGATACTAATATCCGTCTTTTTTTGTTCTCTTTTAAATGTTGCTATCCTTCCCCCTTCCTTTAGTTACACGATCAAAACGATATCAGGAAAACCATTTGGGGTTCGAACTTCATCTAGATTGAAAATTTTATCGAGACTGGTGCGATGGTTCAAGACTTATTAAAGTTTATTTATGTTTATATATCTCCCTTGCCCATTTCCCTTTTCTAAGTTCTAGCATCAAAGTGAAAGAATAAAAACCGTATCAGGCCCTAACCTCATATATGTTAAACATTTGATCGAGGTAGGTGGCGTGGTTCAAGAGTTATTAAGTTGTATTTATTTTTAAATATCTTTTCCCTCCCCTCCACTCTCCTAAGTTTTACCGTCAAAGTGATATGATGAAAACCACTCCAGGCTCGAACTTCATCCATGTTGAAAATTTGATGCAGATCTGCCCGGTGGTTCAAGACTTATTAACATAGCCACTTATATTTTTTACATTGATCTTTGTATATCTCCCCGTCCTCCCCCTTCCCAACATTCCATCATCAAAGTGAAATGATTAATAGCATTCCATGCACAAACGTAATCTATGTTGAAAATTTCATCCACGTCGGTCGTTTGATTCAAGACTTATTAAGTTTTCTTTATTTTTTATATTTTTCCATCCTCCCCCTCCCCTAAGTAACATAATCAAAACGAATAGATAAAAATACTCACAGGTCCGAACATTATAAATGTTGAATATTTGATCGAGATCGGTCGGGTGGCTCAAGAGACTATAAGTCAAAGTCACTTTCAATTTTATAATATAGGTTATTATTATTATTATAATTATAATTATAATAATTATTATTATCCGTGTACTTTTCAATTAGCAGGACGAAATTACTGCATAATATGTGTTTATTTCTGTATTTGTTCCTGGATTAAATGTGGTTTCCTTTATTAGTGGGTACTAATTTCTCTCTAGGTCGTCGAATAAATGAATAACCTTACAGGAAGAAGCTTGATCGTTCCAATGATCAAGGCTAAAGTAAGGGTTATTTGATTTCTAGTTTCAGGTGGCATGATAGTGTAGGGGAAACGTAATGGAGTTACGATTAATATAGCTGTCCAGCATAGGTTCGAATCCTGTTCACGCCAAAGTTGAGGTTTTTACAAAGTGATAGTGAAGAATCGATTTGTCATATTAGGCATGCAATGCTTAAAAATGTGGAAGCAAACACCTTTCTCGTGATAGAGACGATTTACGAATGTTGATTGGGAAAGGGCAAGGGATTTACCAGGACATTCGAAACACTTCATTGATCTGCAGTAAACACTTTTCGTGTTATCGTTCTCAGAAAGAAGTATTACAGCATTTGTTGAACAGAGTTTGGGTAAAGCAATCGGTGGTGCAGTGGTAAACTACCAGACTTGCATGCGGAAAATCTGGGTTTCATTCCCCGTCAGGTAATATAACTTTTTCGCATAAAATAATGGCTGCAAACAGAGATTTATCTTCTGTTGGAGAACTTACAAAGCATCACTGGCGAGAATTCGAATAAACAGTGTGTGCGTTCTTCATCATACACTGTAATGATAAGTATGCATCATACTTATTTTCGTTTCTCTCTCTCTCTTTCTTGACGTTTCCCTATCCTAGCGTTGCATCTTTCACTTCTTCCCCCTCTTTCTCACGTAGACACGCACTTCATGTGCTTATGCACGTTCCAAAGTTAAAACGGAGCAAGAGACCGATAGACCTGGTCTGGAGAATGTAATTAACTGGCAACTTCAATGTTGAGTTTTTCGTGCTCTGGGCATAACATCTGCTGTCCTGGTCATCTCTGAAAGAAATACTGTTTAAACGCAACAGAATAAGCAAAATATCTTTTTATCATCTGGGTGACCGAGTCTCAGTCGAATTACCGGGTCACTACGGGTTTGAATTCTCGACCCAGTGGTGATGCATAAGCTTACCAACATCATTCGACTGACAATATGATCCGTTTGAGCACTAGCATGTTCATTCTATCTGTGCAAATTACAACGTTATATTCGCAAGAGATGAAAGTGATGCTGGATGTATGGAACAGATAAAACTTTGGAAAAGACTAGAAAATGGCAACCTCTTTGGTTATTTGAAAACCAAATTTTATTTATACTAGTTCGACACAAATCTGTTTCCATCCTACACCGTATAACTCAATGTAATTTATTCACGTTGAAATTTGAAACATGCAAAGTCTGCTACATTTATAAGGAACATCCAATTTTCCATTTGAACACTTGTAACTTTTCATTATGATACGGTTTAACTTTTAACATTTACCAGTAAAATAGCACTCATTCAATCTTATCTTTCTTTCTTTCTTCCTTTTTTCCGTTTTTTTGTTCACTTTGCATTAGTAGTCTGGAATGGAAGAAATGGCCTACGCTACCTACTGGGTTTATTAGAATGTAATTTGCATTAGTACGTCCAATGAACACTACGGAATTTACAACCGAACCACGCGGAAACAAAACATGTGTGCTAAACTTTTGATATTATCTACAGTTCTACTGGAAATTGAGTACGCCATCCTTTCTGAAAGTGACTTAATGAATGTTTCAATCATCCTCTGTATATTCGATTAGTCCTGAGAAAATATATAAAAACAAACGTTATTTCTATATTACTGTTGGATTTCTGGTAACGGAACTTATAATGTAGAGTTCTTTTCTTACTAAGTTTAAAATTCCACATTTTTATCTGTTTTTCCTTTTCTTTTTCTTCTTTCTCTCTCTCTCTCTCTCTCTCTCTGCCTCATTTCTGAACCTCTGTGAAATAAACATCCATTGGTTTCAATTTTTCATTGTGTGTCTTTTAGTTTCTCCCTAAATCAACTTATGAATCTTCTTTCGTCTAGTTTTGTTTAGCTAATTTTAGTATGGGAGAGAAGAGAGGAGGAGGAGAGAGAAAGAGGGTCTCTTTACCAGACACGATTATGGGATAAGAAAGTGTATATTGGTTGGCCTAGCTGCATGGCGTTAGCTGTCGCAATTTTTTGATGCGGAGTGTACAATATACCGCTGTACGGAAAACATATTTTTCTCTGTGTGGTTTTGTCGATATGGTATTTTTGGAGGCACATTAGGCTAGCATATTAGGCTATTTCAGATTGTTATGCTGTAATGTGAAGAATAATTTACCGTCTATGGTTAGTGTGGCGGGATTCCTATGTAGATGGCGAAAAAAAGGTGGACATTTTCTAAATCAGGTTTACAAATACCATGTTGGGTCGTTTTGAAAAATAAAAGTTAGAACTTGTGGTAATGTTATTCTTATTAAAATTGCAGAAATCTCATTATAAACAAGATAAACATGTGTTTGGACAGTTACGAAAAACTACATATAAACATAAACAGTAAGTTAACCAAAAGTGAGTCTATGTAAGAAATGTTTACAGAAACGGAACTATCTCGAAAGAAGCATATTTGGAAACAAAACAGTGAAAGTTGTTCAATCACGTACATTACAAATCACAAAATCCGATTGTGAAATTAATTTTTAAAGCTTAAAAGCTTTGGTGCTCAAACGTGAGATTGGCGATGGCTACTGAGAAGTTGTAGCATTTCGTTCAGCATATCGTTATAATTTGGGACATACTAAGTCTGAGCGATGAAATTCTCGGTCAGACGATGACAAAAATGCTAAGCAACTCTAGGTTTGTATCTCTCCTAGAGTTTTTCCGGCACCATTTCTCGCGAAACCTGCGGAAGCCTGTTTCGAGATTCCTGAGCTTCCTTACTTAACATCTCTATTGGAAGAAGAGCTACGGGTGTAGTAAATCCTCGAGCAATTTATCATGTGAGCGAAGACTTGTCTAGGTGCCAAGACGACAGAACACTACAGGACAAGCAGTCAGACTCTGTAAGCATTGAGCGCGCACACAGACACATTGAAGCTCGCTTCGTTTGCCAGGGAGCAGGTAGTAGCTGCTAATTCTAACAAAAATCATTAATTGAGAGACCACAGAAAATATTAAAATGAAAATGAAACCTTGGACTTGCTAGAAAAATTTTAAAAGTTTACAAAAATATAGCAAAGCATTGACTACTGTTGTAAAAATGCTCCCAGTGCGCATACGAAGTACCTCAGGGACCTGCTATTGGTCTTAAATAATTACTATTGTTCTGATCAGCATATAACATTTCATAATTATCAACATACTTAAGAGTAAAAGTTGCGTCATACTACCACACACGAGAAGCATTTTTACAAGGATGGCCAATTATCCACTTTCGACAAGTGATTTTCCATGAACGAGTGATGTCAGGATGAATAACAGATCTATTCTATATAGAGTGGACATCCCCTACTAAAAGACTATAGACGTTTGTTCTAGTGATAGAGTTGATTTTTTGGTGTTTTGTCCAGTTTTATTTTTTTATTTTTTTTTTAATTTTTGCTGTTTCGATCACTATGCGTCCTTTGTATTTTGTATGAATAAAGAAAAACCTGTATGTATGTTTACTGCGAACATCTCGTATGCATGTCCAAATCATTACCCCACTTTTAGCTACATCTAATCAGATAATTGAAAAGAATTAAGGGTCTGAATTACGTAATTCATCATATCGAGGATTTTGTTATTACTTCATATTTGGTTTAAATTAATTTCTCTCTTGGTTTAAAACGATAACGAGCTAATGACAATAAATGATTATCTCTTTGGTTTCAAACTGATGGGATTAATTAACAATTACTCGTACAAGTAACGTATTAAAAATGTAATTAAAATGGGGTCCATGATTAATTTTCTAAACTAATTTTATAAAGATTTTGCGTATATGCTTCACAGAATATATATATATAACTACAGTAGTCTAGTAATTTTGAAAATTACATAAAATTAGCTTTGAAACACAGAATTTGATACTGAATTTACTGCTATCCATTTTCTAGATTTATACTATCTAGAACTAATTTTGTTATATTACTACGCATTTCCATGAATTATATATAGAATCGTTCAGTGTTTAATTACTCAACTGTAATTTCTATTGTATGGAAATCTGTTTATAACATCGGAATGTTTATTCTAAATTGATAATGATCTGAAATTAAGAGCCTGACTTACTGAAAATAATAGCAAATTAATATTTTTTTCTTTTGATTGTTTTTCATAAGTGAAATGAGAAAATGAAATGCAACTTACTACAATCACAGATAATGCTGTTCTACAACAGAGAATATGAACCTGAAGAAATTTGAGCGTTGCCATCCATAGAACTTACAGTGTTGCCAGAATAACATCTTCCCCCAAAATCTAAGTTAAGGCAGCGACTAGAGGAACGAAGACAACTGCATAGGATTATATATATAGTTTTACTCTCATGCTAGTTTTTAAAATAACATTATTATTTAATTTTAATAACTGTATGTTAAACTGTTTTATTCATGACAAACTAAATACAACTATTATTGAAAAATAGTTCACAGATTTTATTTAATTCAAATACTTACCTTTCCTTATAAGTAAACGATGTAAATATTCCTTTTGCTATAATAAGTTAAGTCCTGTTATGTTAATATCCGTACAAGTTGGTGTGGAATACGAGTTTCGCTTATCAGCTCCTCTTACAAGGGAAGGGAGGGAGATTATGTATCGAAATGGAAGATGGTTTGTACACCAATCGAAAGCACTAATGACATCTATCACGAAACTATAATATTTTTTTTCGAAAGCTTATACTGTGAGAGTTACATGAATATACAGTGTGTCCAAAAGTTTTATTTCCACCCCTAGAAATTGCAAACGATAAGACAGATGCCAAAACAGTAAAGCATGTGTTTGATCATTTTAAAAGTACAACGTATCAAAACAAAAAGTGTTGTCCCAGGGCCACCCGCAGGGTCCTAGGTGGGATCCAAATCAAAAATTGCAAATGATAAGGAGATTAAGTAGCATATTGTTGGAAAGCTATTGGGGAATGAAACAAGATGGAACAAGTATCGACTCTCTAAAATTACTCTGTGTAAAATTGCAGCCGATCAAAATGTCTGTAAAAACGTTATTGTAAAATCAATGGACAGACCCATAAATCTGAAATGATGAGACAGATGACAAAACAGGAGAACAGGTGTGTCATCATTTCAGAAGTACAACGATTGAAAGTAAAAAATATTTGTCTCAGGGTCCTCCACAGAGTCCCATACGATTTCCTACTCAAAATTTTCAAGTGGCAAGGGAAGTCAAGTAGCATATCATTTGAAAACTGTTGTTAAATGAAAACAGATGGAACAAGATTGGAAGGTCTACAATAACACTGTGCAAACATCTTGCATTTAAGTTATTCTTTCTGTAGTTGAGGTTTATTTTGGTTCACTTTAATTCTTGTATTCAACGGAAAGAAAAGAAATACTCTTATTGTGAGACTCTGCTCTTTGGGTCCAGTAATGTCTAAATAAATAAATAAATATCATAAAACAAAAGAAAATTAAGAAATAAAGAAAAGAAACAACATTTGACATCTTTGAGTATAGAACTGACTACTTAACATATAATGTATAATAGTGGTACTTACGCTTTTTATCTGGATTATCAAGTATAGAATGCTTCAAACAAACAAACAAGCAAACAAAAATCTTGCACCAGGAACAGCGAATACGTGCAAGTGTCTCACAATGGCAACAAGTACCATTTGCAAAACGGAAAGTGAATACGCTCGGAGAATTGAAATGAGGATGTACAATTTGACCGACTGCCATTTTGCACAGAGTAATTTTAGAAAGTCCAGACTTGTTCCATCTTCTTTCATTTCCCAACAGCTTTCCAATGATATGCTACTTGACCTTCCTTGGGACTTTAAAATTTTGAGTAGAACCCCGTCTGGGACCCTGTGGAGAACCCTGGGACAAATATTTTTACTTTCAACCATTGTTCTTTTGAAATGATGACACACGTGTTCTCGTGTTTTGACATCTGTCTCACCATTTCAGATTTATGGGGTGCGCATAGACTTTACAATGACGTTTTTGCTGACATTTTGACCAGCCGCAATTTTACACAGGGTAATTTTAAAGAGTCAAGACTTGTTCCGTCTTGTTTCATTTCTCAAGAAGTTTCCAACGATAAGCTTGATCCCGTTACCATCTCCAATGTTTGAGGTGTACCTCGTCTAGGATACTGCGGGTGGCTCTGGGACAACACTTTTTATTTTGATACGTTGTTCTTTTATAAAGATCAAACACGTGATTTTTTGTTTTGATATCTGTCTCACCGTTTGCTATTTCTAGGGGTGGGAACAGATTTTCTGGACACCCTGTATATTCATATAACTCGCACAGTATATGTATTTGGAAAATTTTTATTACAGTTTCGTAATAGGCGTCATTAGTGCTTTTGATTGGTGTATAAACCATATTCCACTTCGATATATAATCTTCCTCTCTTCCCTTGTTAGTTTTGGTATTACTGACGACGGTCGACACGAATCACAACTAACAACAATCGAAAGTGTGACAGGGGAAACGAAAGAAAGTAACAACTAAGAAAAAGAAGAGTAGAATGGACGAAAGAAAGAAAAAAGAACGCATTTCTTACATGGAATGAAATTTGGCCAATACAGTATTATTATTAAAAAAAAAAATAGACAGTAAGAAAATGGAAAGTCAATGGAATTCTTAGAAATGGTAAGAAGGATTACTGTTGTACGTGGAATGCGAAAAACTAACAAATTTATTTCGGAGGCTATCCCCTCTCTATACGCCATTGCGATTGGTAATAGTCGTGATTTTTTACTTCGATGTTAGTAATTTTATTTCATGTTAGTAATTTTATTTTATAGGTAGTCGTATAAATTGATTTACATAAAGGAGTGGCAAACAGATTGCCACAGTTTTTTTTTTTTTGTAACTTTACCTATGAAATGTTTTACAGTGCATACGAACAACTTGTGCGTCATTTTCCTTCAGAATAAAAGAAACTTTCAAAAACCTACCGTGGACATCGCACTTACGTAAGTGGAAGTGAAAATCTCGGGTTGTTCGAGAATTTTCTTTTTTCCTTAAAAAAATCCTCATTCGCATTATCTTACTATGAGTTACAAGTCGCTTTCTCCTCTTCTTCCTCACCTACAACACGTTCATTGTTAGAACCAAATTCTTCATTCACTCCTTCTTCCCCTGTGTCAACAAATACAAAGGCTTCGAATGGAAAAAGGAACGCCAGAGTTGTTTTCAAAGAAATACTATCAGAGAAACGAACTCAACGCTCTTATTCTTCTGGCATTATCACGAAACCCACAATCACCTTTAGTTTATACAAATAACATTCATCAACCCTACCTTCTTATAAACACAGTTTCTGTCAGCAACTAGCAACTCTCGTTTGAAGGAGAACAAGCACGGAGCATAACGTTTGTGAATATTTCAAAGGCAAGGATATGTGGACTGGGGGTTGACACAAAGTTAATCTATATACTGTATATAAGCTCTCATTGCCAGACTCATTGATCAAAGCCCAGATTAAACCACTTCAAATAGAAACCTCAAATTTACACAGTGCATAAGATTTGTGATGTAAAATCTAAGAAATGATTTTTGAAAAATCGATGGGTTTCAATTATTATAGTAAAGTATTAGATCTTTGAATCTCGGAAGGATAAAGTCATAACATTTAGTATATAGACTTCCTATTTAAAATAATTAGACACGTATTTCACACCTTCTTTTATATTTCGCCTACAGCGGAAGAAAACAGGCGGCTATTAAAAAATATAAGGGTCGCAATTGCTAAACTAAGATGTCCATATCTCGTTTAGGATTAACATCTTCCGAAAGCCAAATGTAGGAACGCTTCAAGCGGCTTGCCACATTTTCAAATCAAAATGTAAGATTAGAACATACCGGTACAACTATTCTGGAGGAGGAATGATGTGTCAGTATTCATTTTTCCGTAATAGTATAATACAGGGTGATTTAAAAAAAGTTTCTGATTTCAATTGGGTCTAGAATTTCTAACTGAATTCCATTTTCATGCGGTTTGTGGCAAACGATTAAGAAAGGATGTAAACTTTATGAGATTATGTTTACTCGTTTAAATTCGTCCTGGGTAATATCAACGACGCCTTAAGAAAAACAGCAAATATGCGCCAGTGTTCCTTAAATTTGAACGAGGTTTTGGATTTTTGATGTGAAATGGCAGAATACAAATTAAATGATAGTGAGAATACTAATTAAGCGTTAGTGGTAACACCCATAAATCATATGTTGAATAGCTATAACTAGTTTCTTGCGACAAACAACGGAGCTATTTCTTGGACGACCTAAGGATTCGATAACTGACATTTTCCACAACACTCACCTGCGGGGTCCGATGCTTCCCTGTCTCACTCAGAAACGATCATGTTTCTTCCAATTTATGCACTAGCGTAGCGACCATATTACGTTCCTGTTTGGGGCAGAATATAAGGTAAATTTGTTTCTAAATGCCTTTTGCGTAGCAACAACAGATTCCGTTGTCCAAAAGCTTTTAACAATAAACTCATTTTGCTCCAAACAGTACATTATTCTCACTGTGTCCTGATTATATTCACACAGTTGCACAGAAGTGTACAGCACAATTCCCGAAACAACGGCCCAGTTTCCTGTTTCTTATTGATGTTGGCAAGGTTGCCATCCAACGAACAAAATCAAATCTTCGACAAGAATATCAGACACACCGCACCGTACCTCATTCCAAATGTAAAGTATACTGGTGAATATTTGCTGTTTTTCTTGAGCTGTGTCTGATATTATTCCAGATGAATTTAAACCGGTAAGCATAATTTCATAAATCTTACATCCTTCTTTGATCATTTGGCACAAACCGCATGAAAGTCGGACTTTAGTTAGAAATTCTAGACCCAAATGAAAACCGCGAGTTTTAAAAAATCACCCTGTATACTATATGCTTAATTGATAAAAGTCAGACAAGTTTAACCGTATAGGCTCTACAAAATTCAAGGTCCATTCAATAAACAATCGGAAAATTTGCATAAAAATACTAAACAATGACAAAGTTCGTGCCTTTTTTTTTTTTTTTGTGGTGTCCGAGAACTTTTATCAGATGGGCCTGGCACTCCTGTCTCGCGAAGTGGATGTTGTGAATCAGTGAAACAATATGGTACATTACCAACGTAGAACAGTGGAGTATCATTAGATTTCTGTCAGCTGAAGGGTTGAAGTCAATCGAAATCCAACGTCGGATAGCAGTGCAATATGGCGAAAGTTCTTTGAGTCGAACACAAGTATACGAGTCGACAGGTATGTTCAAATAGGTTGTAAGAGGTGTTGAAGGTTCGTCACGCTCAGGACACTCTGTCTATGCAGTCACGGAGAACGACATTGCGAGAGTTGAAGACTTGATATAGGAAAACAGCCCTATGACGGTGGATGATATTGTAGTGCACTTTTGTTCGACTCACACAACTTTCACCATATTGCACTGCCATCCGACGCTGTATTTCAATTCGTTTCAGTCCTTTAGCTAACAGAAATCTAATGACATTCCGCTGTTCCATGTTGGTGCAAACCTGCAAGAGTGTCACCATCTTGTCTCACTGATTCCCAACATACCGTTTGCGAGGCAGGTGTGCCAGACTCATCTGATTATAGTTATAGGACCACCAAAAAATAACAGAGAACCGCAAACTTTGTAGACATTTTGTACTTTTTATACAATTTTTCCGATTATTTATTGAATGGACCTTGAATATAATACAAATACGGTTATTTTGAATAGTGTAGCTATGTATAGTTCTGTATGCTACGTTTCTAAACACATAGAAAGTAAGAGTTAGAAACAGTTAACTATCCTAATACTTAAATATATTTTTGTAGTAGGAACAATACCATTTATTGTTGTTTTGTTATTGCTTCAGCTCCAGCAATAGTGTGCGCAGATTTTCTTCTGATTCTCCTGTAAAAAAGTAAGGCGGGCAAAACATTTCCTAACTTCAACATATTTTCTTATCCCAAAACAGTATACACATGGCATCTGTAACACCCCCGCAACGATTTACAATAACAGTGCATACGCCCAGTGTTCGTAGTTTGAGGAACATTTCCCCTAACCTGATGAAATTTCTTAGGTAAATTTAGCGAAAAAGGGAATTTTTTGATAAAACTTTAAAATTCAGGAAAATTCTCGCTCTGACTGATTGCCTAATGCAAATGCTTAAAATGTTCTTTGTTCTTCAATAAGCCAATACAATAGAAATAGTTTGTGTGTGGGGGGGGTCTCTCTGTTCAATGTAGCATATTACGCTTATTGTTGGCTGGGTGTATTTAAGATTTTTTTTTTTTTTTTGGAAAATAGTAAAAAGAGAAGAAAAATAGAAGCAAAAAGCAAATGAATAACACAAATGTCGTTGGCACTTTCTTTAATATAGCACATAAACTTCTAGCATAGGAAACCAGGGAAAGTTTGATAACAAAAGGGAAAATTTTTAGTCAGTCGAGGGAAATTTTCTTAAGGCAACCTACGAACTCTCAGCGTCGCGTGGAAGTAAGACGTTATACACTCAAGGCCTTTCATTTTTCTCTGAGATGTTGCTGGTGTTGGACGGGCTGGTTTATATCTTTCTTCGTTTATCCACAAGGCATCATTTGGTGTCAGAAAATTAAGTGTTTGTACAGCAATTATCAAAGGATAGTGTACGATGAATGTTGTACAGTATATTATTGTTTTTATAAATGTAAAAAAGTAAAAAAAATACTTTTAAAATTTTAATATATAGATGTTACAAATGTAAAGAAATCAAAGTACTTTCAGCTCAGGAACTGCTAAAAATCACGAGTCTCCCAGACCTCACGTATATTACGTTGTTTCTTTGACCCCATGTATACTGACCCAACGTATTCAAACTTAAACTTTTCTAATATGTCTTTTACTATCATTGCACGAGAGGTGTTGCCAATCACTTGAAATATTTCCTTGTTTCCAATTCTTGTAGAATTGATGGCAATTGTATCTAGCATAACGCTAAAGTATTGATGACAATCGTATCCTTGCATAACGATTAAGTACAGATGGCAATTGTATTCTAACATAACGCTAAAGTATTGGTAGCAATTGTGTTCTAGCATAATGCTAAAGTATTGATAGCAATTGTGTTGTAGCATAAAGATAACATGTTGATGGCAATTGTATTCTAGTATAATGCGGTATTGATTGTAATTGTATTCTAGTATAATTTAAAGTAATGATGTTAATTGC
Source organism: Thermobia domestica (assembly GCF_964235325.1). Classification (NCBI taxonomy): domain Eukaryota; kingdom Metazoa; phylum Arthropoda; class Insecta; order Zygentoma; family Lepismatidae; genus Thermobia; species Thermobia domestica. Next base: position 41,075,815 of record NC_137454.1, on the reverse strand, counting down.
ATTTTAGCATAACACTAAAGTGTTGGTGGTGATTGTATTCTAGGATAGCCCTAAGGTAATAATGTCAATTGTATTGTAGCATAAACCTAAAATATTAATGGTAATTGTATTCTAGTATAATGTTAAAGTATTGACGGTAACTTATTTTAACATAACGCTAAAGTATTGATCATAATTGTATTCTAGTATAACGCTAAAGTATAGACGGTAACTATATTGTAGAATAATGCTAAAGTATTGATATCAATTGTATTGCAGCATAAAGCTAAAGCATTAGAGGTAACAGTATTCTAGCATAACGCTAAAGTATTAATTTCAAGTGTATTCTAGCATAACGTTAAATGTTGATGTCAATTGTTTTGTAACATAATGCTAAATTATTAATCTCAATTGCATTCTAGCATAACGCTCAAGTGTTGATCTTAATTGTACTGTAGGATAACGCTGAAGTATTAATATCAATTGCATTCTTGCATAACGAGAAAATATTAACGGCAATTGTATTCTAGTGTAATGTTAAAGTATTAATGACAACTGTATCCTAGCATAACGCTAAAATATCAATGGTAATTGTATCCTATTATGATTTTAAAATATTGATGGTAACTATACTCTAGTATAATGTTAAAGTATTGATGTAAATTTTATTTTGCATAACGCTAAAGCATTCATTGTAATTGTATTCTAGCATAACACTAGTGTTGATGTCAATTGTATTGTAGCATAACGCTAAACTATTGATGGCAATTGTAATCTAATATAAGGATGAAGTATTGATGGTAATTGCACTCTAATATAACAATAAAGTATTGATGTCAATTGTATTGTAGGATAACGTTAAAGTATTAATGGCAATTGTATTCTAGTATAAAGCTAAAATATTTAGGGCAATTGTGTTCTAGCATAACCCTAAACTAATGATAATAATTGTATTCTAGTATAACGCTAAGGTATTTATGTCAATTATACTGTAGCGTAACGCTAAGGCATTAGTGATAATTATATTATATCATAACGCTAAAGTATTGATGGTAATTGTATTCTAGTATGACGTTGAAGTTTTAAGGGTAATTGTATTCTAGCATAACTCTAATGTATTTATGACATGTATTCTAGCATAATCCTAAAGCAGGGTTTGAATATGGGAGTCGCAAAGATAATCGGAAGAGATAAATATAATTCGAATCTAATACCGGAAAATATTTTTAAAGATTACTTTGAATTTTGTACTGATAATATTGAAATACGAGAAAAATATAAATACAATAAAACCTGCATATTGAAATAAATTAAAATTGAAAGTTAATGAAATACCTGAGCATTACACTGTTGTGATTTCACTAATGCGACAATGTCCGGTTCAATCTTCGTCACGCACATTATGAACTCATTTAAAATGCTCAATAACTTTTTAAAAACTGTCGAAGTTCTTTTAACCAAAACTAGAAATCACCTTACTTTTTATAATGTGACCCAAACTTAAGGGTTAGGAAGTTTAAATAAAAAAAACTCCGATTTGAAACAGTATGATAGACCGGATTCGATATTTGTAACATGAATAAACAGAACAAATTTTGTTTTAATCCATTCACTTTTATGGAAGTTACTGTATCCACTATATACAAGAAATTAATTCTACTATTATAGGAATAAATTGATATTGTGAGATCTTAGCAATAGGTATATTAAAAATTCCCCACAAGCTTATTACAAACCAGAAATTATAACGGGGGTCACTGACAGGAGAATGTGATAAAATGGGGTCGCGATAGGAATTAGGTTGAGAACAACCAGGGGCGGACCAAGGCAAAATTTTCACCTGGTGAATTTTTGGCGTCCCCTAGTCCTAGCCTATATTTTATAGCTAATTACAGTGATTTTAATATGTTAAACCCATTTTGTAAAAAAGAAAAATTAATACACACATACGTGATATATATATATATATATATATATATATATATATATTTACATCAGCTAATGCTTCTGGCAACAAATACTATTCGAAGCTTTCTTGCACCCACTGGAAAACGTGAAGTATATTAATATTTATTTGCATATATTGTTATTGTAGACTCTTCCCATAATGCCCACCGACTTCGATTTTACAAAATTTGAGAAATAAATTTCACTTTTTATTTAGTGGTCAATTTGAAGGCATTTTGTTATACTACCATTAAGAAACCCATATACATCATATTACGAATCAATCATTATGGAACAATCTCATGTGTGACACGCAGCAGTGGTACCAATCTTTGAAAGTTTCATTTACAACTTTTTTCTTTTTTCTTTTTTAACTGATTTTGTGAGTAATGGTGCATTCAGTATAAAGGTACAACAAGATATTCTCTTTCTCTCTCTCTGTCCCTGTGTGTGTGTGTGTGTGTGTTTGTTTGTTTCTAGTTTCCGGCGTAAGCGTGTGGATACTACCAGGTATACTTTCGTGTGTACAAATGCTAGTGTGTGTGTGTGTGGCGCGGGTATATGAACTATTAATTGGGATCGCGTAGTGGAACTTATCAATATTAGTACGTACATACAAACGGCTGTTACTTCACACGATAACTTTGGACGAATGCGAATTTTTAAATTCTGCTTTTTGCAATAAATAAGTAGAGTGATTCCTCTCGAGGGAGTTCCCCTAAATTGTAGCCCCTACCATGTCCAATTAAATCACAAATTGCCGCAATCGTTTGTACATTGTTTGTACAGAAATGTACAGGCCAAATTTTCGTTTGTACACTATTAGGGGCGCCGCCAGAACGAAAACAAATTGGGGCTGTTTAACTGGTACCACCCCCCACCAACATGTTCTATTCAATCACTAATTATCGCAACCGTTTGTACTTCGTTTGTACAGAAATGTGCAGGCGAAATTTTCGTTTGTACACAATTTGGGGCGCCGCCAGAACAGAAAAAATGGGGGCTGTCTAAGTGGTAGCCCCCCACCATGTCCAATTGAATCACAAATTGCCGCAATTGTTTGTACTTCGTTTGTACAGAAATGTGCAGGCGAAATGTATGTTCGCACGCAATTAGGGGCGCCGCCAGAACGAAAAAAATTGGGGGCTGTCTAAGTGGTAGCCCCCGACCATGTCCTATTCAATCACAAATTGTCGCAATCGTTTGTACTTCGTTTGTACAGAAATGTGCACCCGAAATTTTCGTTTGTACATAATTAAGGGCGCCGCCAGAACAGAAAAAAAGGGCTGTCTAAGTTGTAGCCTCCCCCAAAACCAATTCAATCACAAGTTGTCGCATTCGTTTGTGCATCGTTTGTACAGAAATGTGCAGGCGAAATGTTTGTTTGAACAAACTTAGGGGCGCCGCCAGAACGAAAACAAAGTGGGGCTGTCTAAATGGTAGCCCCCACCATATCCAATTCAATCACAAATTATATCAATCGCTTGTACATCATTTGCACAGAAATGTGCAGGTGAAATTTTCGTTTGTACTCTATTAGGGGCGCCGCCAGAACGAAAAAAATGTGAGGGTTTGTATAAATGGTAGAAGCATTAAAAAAATGTGTCACATTTATGGAGTATTTTTCTAACAGGACTTTGTTCACACTATTGTGTGGTTTGGTTTGTTCACACTATCGTGTGATTCACTATATTGATCTTATCCTAACGATGATGGAATTAAATGTTTTTTTATGTTTTTTTATATTTATATTTATACTTACAATCATTATTGCTGAGTTAGTTTTTCACTCCTCGGCTCTTATTATTAAACTTATTCATTATTTCTTACGTGAACTGAATCCTTATGAGAAAAATGTATTTTTTTTTCTTTCTATCTTGCGCAGAAACCGTTATTCTCATCTCTTACAGGAAATTGATAAGTGGAAGATATAACAAATGCACAAAGTAGACTGTTAAAGGGAAAATTATAACACAGTATTTTGTTTTATTTGATCATCTTCATTAAACTCATTTTGCAGAAACTATAGAATGCATGGTGAAGTATTTTGGTGCATTCAGCATTCTGATTTACGAGTAGAGTTGCTAACTGGCCGGTATTTGCTGTAATTTTGATTAAGGCCGGTGACCGGTACAAACTTCTTATTAGACCCCTTATGACCGGTATTTTGGAATCTGCAATCCAGAATATAACATTGAACATCGAAATTTTTCAACAGTGCCTTTACAAAAACAAATTTCCGTTGTATTATACATTATCGATATTTTTTTAACGTATGGCAGTTTTTTTATTTATTTAACATAACAAATTTGATAACACTTATATTTTATTGTAAAAGAATTTTATTCATTTATTGAGAGTAGAAAATGACTTTTTAAAGCAATTTCCTTTGTTTGAAGTGAAGTTTATAGAATAAATTTCATTTTATGAATCAACTATTGTTACATAAAGATTAATATCCAGTATTATTCATCTGTTTCGATAATTTTAAACAAGTGGCAATTGCTGGTAAATACAATAACGATCAATACAGTCTTCAGTTTCTCATTTGTACAGAGAATTTTGAGGGTGTGCCGGTAATTTTGTTTTCCTGAGTTGGCAACCTATTTACGAGGTTTTGTTTCAACTCTGCTACGTAGTGGCTCCGTACTGACACTCCGCATGCAAATAAGTATGTAAGGCTACCATACGCCCCGGTTTCTTAAAATTTGTCCCGGTGTGCAGAAATGTTCCTTCTTGTCCTGTTTTTTTCTTTATTATTATTATTAATTACATATCAAAATTTCTGAAAAGATAATAAAATCGACTTATTCCTTTTGCTTTCAATTCCGACAATACTATAGGAACAATTTCATTCTAATCTTTATTATTATTGCAATCGCTGCTTCCCCGGATATAACATGCAATGTTCAAATCCTCCTAAGTAGCACTCTTATCACTAAAAGTAAGAATGTATACCCCGAGGTGGCAACAAATTCTTGTGACGTTGCAGACCAGCCCCGAAAACACATTTTTTTTCTGCTTCAGAAAAACAATTATGCAAATTGCTTTCTTTTAGTTCGCATTTTAGGTTAACAAAAATAAATCAGCCTATTGAAATTTTGAAACAACTTCATAAATCTGGATTTTTTTCTTTATAGACATGTAGAGCATGTAAAGGTGGTATGCGTAATAATATTGAAAATATAATTTTTGCCCAAATATTGTATGTTCACTGATTGCGTTTATATTGTATAACAGCTTCTAGCTTCTATAATAATTTTTAGCACTGTTGATTAAGTATGGACAGTGGCGTATTTACGATTTTGTTTCGGGAGGGGCTTTGCTAACTTCCGGGGGTGCTTTGCCTGAAAATATGAAAATTCTGCAAGATATTTCATATACTTTACTATAGTAAGTAAGATTTCGGTGGGGGGCTTGAGCCCGGAAGCCCTCCCCCTAAATACGCCACTGAGTGTGGACTATATTAATACATTATTTTAAGTTGTATAACTAGTGCGATACTGTAGTAAAATTCGAAAGATAAAATTAATACAAAATGCAATATTTACTACTAATTTGTAAGATGTCCCGTTTTTTCTGTTTTCAAAAAGTATGGTAGCCTTAAAGTATGCTAAACCATACAAAATAAATTGTACTGTAAATAGTACCCCTCTGATAGTGCTCTCAAACGGGTCGGTTACGGGTCGGGTTGTCGGGTCGGGTCAGTCGGGTTAGCTCGTGTCGGGTCACTCGGGTCGGGTCGTCACATTCTTCACTTATTTTCTATACGGAATACTATAAAGAGCTTTGTTGTGGAATTCAATTCGAAGTTGGTGAATGAATGATAATTGTAACTAATTGAAGGTGAAATAGTAATAAAATTTTAATTTTACCCTATATTAACTAATTGGTATTGTAATTGTAATTAATATTACTGCTGACTTTTTTCCTTTCTGCGTTTCTATGTCAAGTTAAATGTCACATTAAGTGAAATTGAAAGGAAATATCTAGTTAACGTCCCACGTTATGCACCAACGCTAAGAGAGACAGTGATGATGAGAAATAATTGAAGTGGTTGAATGAAGAAAGTGGGAGGAAATGGGAGAACACCGAGAAAACCCATGCACATGGGGTTTGTCCACCAGAAAACTTACTTGGTACGAGCTGGAATCAATACCCATGGACCTTCGGGTCAAACATCTGCCTTTGGGCAGGACACATTATTATTATTATTATTATTATTATTATTATTATTATTATTATTATTATTATTATTATTATTATTATTATTATCATTATTACTTTAAGAGTGCCCAAGAAAGTTCCGCCGCCTTTTCACCAACACCTTCGAACATTGGTATGTAACCTAAGACGTACCTGGAATATCAAAAATCGTCTCCATCAGCCTCGACGACCTTCTGAAAACGTTCTGGAAGGCCATGGATTCCATCGCAGTCGAACTTGGTGGGACGTGAAGTGAAGAAGGTATCAAGTGCATATTGAACCTCTACTAGCTGTTTGAATTGGCGTTCTCTAAGGTGATTGTCCAAGGAATGGAACAGGTGATAATCGGACGGCACAATGTCCGTGGAGTATGGCGGATCCAATAGTGTTTTCCATCCAAGGCGTAGAATGATGTACTGGGTCATTTTAGCCACGTGGGGCTTAGCGTTGCCTTGTAACAAGAGGACCCCTTTGCGATTCAGAACTGCTGGATCCAGACAGTACACAGTGACAGTACTCAGTTGCATTGATGATCTGACCAGCTGGTAGCAGTTCCCGATGGACTATGCCTCGAGCAGTCCACAAAATGCACAGGAGAACCTTATTCTGGCGTAGTGCTGGCTTGGGCTGTTTTTGAACCGGTTCATGGGATGCTAACCAACAATGACGGCGCCGTGGAGCTTCGTACAGGACCCACTTCCTATCACATTTCAACACCCTGTTCAGAAATTGCTCCTTCCTCAGACGAGACACCAAAGAAACACAGGTGTCTGCTCGCGTTGCTTTCTGGCTCCAAGTCAAATCATGTAGGACCTATCAACCCAACTTGCAGTGCTTCCCAAGTTGATGGTGGTGGTGCCGAATGGTTTCTCCACTTACACTGAAAGGTAGTACCAGTTCCTGACATGTCTGTCTTCGCCTCAATTGCTGCCCGAAGATCTTTATTTTGAACATCTGTTTGTCTTCCGGCACGTGGTGCGTCTTCGAGTGTTTCGTCACTGTCCTTAAACCGTCATAGCACTGCACTCTCCGCGTAGTCACGACACCCTCACCAAAGGCCTGTCATATCTTCCGCTCCGCGGAGCATCAATTTGAACTCGTACAGCAAACAAGCCCTTATGACGCTCTGTGAAGGCCCCATGTTCACTCAGTCCTTACGCACGTTCACGGTGTATCTGAACAGCCACAACCAAGTAGTATGTTGGATATACTTACTAGTGTTGCTCACGAGACCTGGTTTGGGGCATTCTCGTTTCGAAAATGTGTCGTGAAGGTAGTCTCGTCTGGAAAAGTGCATATGTTTCTATTGAAAGAGCTCTGTCTCATCTCGTACCCTTTCATGAAAATTCTGTCTCGTCTCGTCTCGTCCAACAACTGACCTTCACCTTATATCCATTCGCATTCAACTCACGGTGTGAGGGCCAATTGAACACAGACCTCTACAAAGAGACAGAACTTTCTTGGTCACCTTCAGGATATTATTATTATTATTATTATTATTATTATTATTATTATTATTATTATTATTATTATTATTATTATTATTATTATTATTATTATTATTATTGCTGGGGTAGTGATTTGACTTTCTCCGCAATAAAATACTTGCTAATTTTATATAACGTTGCAAATATCTTCTAGATAAATTAATCAAGAAAAAATAAAAGGTAATTCCCTACAGAATTATATTTCAGTGCAATTAGTTCCTTATGATTCTATCAGACAGCAACGCTGTTTTTAAATAGAAAAATCAAAATGTTGACGTTATCAAATTTTTGTTTATTACGCAGCAAAAAATATTAAAAGAAGTTCTATATACATTCCTTACTAGAAAATAATGTTGTCTTCAGAACTTCAAATTTTATTTTGACTTTCGAAGTTGATTCCCTAAATTTTAACCTTGGAAATTTGGATGTGGAGTAAAATAAAGAAGGTTAGCAGGGTAGAGAGGAAAACGAATTAGGAAATGCTGAAAAAATGCAAGAGACGAGAGCAATATTAGACGATATAAGGAAGCGAAAAATGGACGGATCACAAGTTTTGATCTTGCTAAGGGATTGCATTCTGAGGGATGTAGTAAAGGGGCTGATATCAGGAGAGCGAGAGTGTGTAAGAAGGTTGGAATTGATAGTTTGTAATAAGGAGGGTGGTACTTTATGTTGGGTTGCGAGGCAGATATTAGCGAGAAATCGCAAAAATGGAAGCTTCTTACCTAATTCACGGAAACTGGCCTGTTTATTAATGGGAGAACACTGAGGAGGAGGAGGAGGATAATTATACTACAAGTAAAAAAAGCCGAAACAATGGTTTATGCATAAGAATTGGTCAGCATTTTTTTTCTGGTGGCAGTTTTGTAAAGTTCTAGCTCTCTCAAACTGGTTAGATTGTAAGGTCAAGTCACTCGGGTCGGTTGTCGAGTTAAGTCACCTCGGGTTGGTTCACTCGGGTCACTTTGGGTCGGGCCAATCGGGTCAGCTCGGGTCGTGTTGTCGGGTCGGGTCAGTCAATTTGGGTCACGGGTGGGGTCGGGTCGGTCTTCAACACATATAATTTCCACGAAAATTACAATATACCACGGTTTATACCTCATTGGACTTCCAATAAAACGTTTTCAATGATGTGTACACCATGTCACCATTTTTGTATGAGGGAATGTCTAGAGGGATTTTGTGGGAATTTGATGGAGTGTAGATTCCTGTGTGTGTGTGTGTGTGTGTGTGTGTGTGTGTGTGTGTGTGTGTGTGTGTGTGTGTGTGTGTGTGTGTGTATGTATGTAAATAAACCGGACAATTTCTGTTATGTATGTGGGGAGCTGATATTTAAATCACAACGTCGATGTTTTACTCCACTTGTGAGGAAGTGTTATCAGTTATATTTTGGTTGCTGTGTAGGAGACCAGGATAAGAACTGGGTTCCTCACTACATTTGTTGTACTTGCGTGAAACGTCTGACTGGGTGGGCAAATGGTGGACGAAACATGAACTTCGCAGTACCGATGATCTGGAGGGAACCAAAAGATCATTCTTCAGACTGCTACTTTTGTATGACACAGATAAAAGAAATAAGCAGTAAATCTAACCACACAGTACAGTACCCTAATTTGCATCAGCAATTAGGCCAGTTCCACACAGTGCAGAATTACCTGTACCGGTACCTCCTCCTCATCTTACGGTAAATGAGGATTACGTACTTGAGGCAACTATTGAAGTTCCAAATGAAGATGATGATCCTACTTATGTAGGAAGCACATCTACATTGGATTCCCATCTGATAACTCCGGGTGAACTAAATGACCTCATACGGGATTTAAAACTCTCCAATACACAGACAGAACTTCTTGATTCTAAACTTAAGGCTGGAATCTGCTCCATCGTGACACTAAAGTGTGTATTTTTCGAAACCTTCATACAGAGTTTCAAAACTACTATTCTCAAGAAAATGATTTAGTGTATTGTAATAATGTCTGTGCTGTGATGGATAGACTTGGACATGCACATATAAGTACAGAGTGGAGATTGCTTATTGACTCTTTGAAAACTAGTTTTAAGGCTGTCCTTTTGCACAATAGCAACAAATTTCCTTCAGTGCCTTTGGCTTATGCAACTAATATGAAGGAAACCTATGAAAACATCGAAATAGTGTTAGAAAAAATTCAGTATGAGAAATACAAGTGGACCGTTTGCTGTGATTTACAAGTCATTTCTTTGTTAATGGGTTTGCAGCTTGGTTATACGAAATATTGTTGTTTCCTCTGCGAATGGGACAGCAGGAACAAAGCGGAACATTACATCAAGAAGGAATGGCCAGCGCATGTATTAACTCCTGGACAGAAGAATGCTGTTTATTCCTCACTGGTGAGCCCTGATTAGATAATTCTTCCTCCTCTTCACATAAAGTTGGGGCTCTTCAAAAACTTTGTCAGGACAATGGACAAAAGTAATGCAGGATCTTGTTACCTCAAGGAAAAAATTCCTCGGGTTAGTGACGCTAGGGATTTTTGTAGACCCCCAAATAAGATGTTTGATTCGTGACCAAAAATTTGAGGATCTCTTAACTCTGGTTGAGAAAGCAGCTTGTGTCCATTTAAATGTTTAACAGAGATTTTTTTAGGAAACAAGAAAGCCCCAAATTACCGTGAAATTGTGAGTGATTTCCGGCAATCATTCAATGAAAAGGGTTGCAACATGTCCCTTAAAGTTCACTTTCTAGACTCCCACCTGCATTTCTTTCCTGAAAAGCTTGGTGCTGTTAGTGATGAGTATGGGGAACATTTTCATCAGGACATTTCCTCCATGGAGAAGAGGTACCAGTGACAGTGTAGTTCAAAAATGCTGGCTGATTACTGTTGGACACTTAAAAGAGATGTTCCACAGAAGAAAGTCGACAACTAAAACATATTAGTTGAGGTAAGTAAGTGTCCATTTATTAAGAAGATACCACTTACTTCTTTTGTATTATTTATTAAGTAGATATAAAATGGTGACACGGTGTATACATCATTGAAAATATGTTTTATTTCAAATCCAATAAGATATAAACCGTGCTTATATTGTAATTTTCGTGGAAGTTATATGTGATTTTATCTGCACTAATGAATACTGTAAAATGAACAGTACACATAGCATATTTTTTATATAAATATGTTTATTTCTCTAGATAGAATAATGCTATTCTTATGAAACTTAGAGGGCTTACTAAGTATAAATCAGGCTAACATACAATATAATTTGTGCGTTTATATACCTAAGGTACCCAAGCTACAAGTATGAAAATGGTTTTAAAAAAAGAAAAAAAGAAAAAGAACAGCAATTTGAGGGGAAATTTTCCGAAAACACCTCTGTCACGGGAAAACTGAGGGTGATGGAGAAAAACTGATTGCAGATTCGAATTCTACGTGAAAAGTTCTATTAGAATCAGGCATTTTCTTCCGTGTGCCAGAGAAAAAGAATTTCTTTTCAACTAGTGCAATAGGAACCATTTTCAAACTCATCAACCGTTATTCAAACCGGTTAATGTTGATCGCAGATATTAAAAATACTCACATCCGTATATTCTTTAATACAAACGAAAATTTTACCTGCACATTTCTGCACAAACGATGTATAAACGATCGCGACAATTCGTGGTTCAATCGAACATGGTGGGGCTAGCACTTAGACAACTCCCCTTTTTTTTCGTTCTGTCCACGCATCTGATAGCTTAGAAAAAAAAATTCGCCTGCGCATTACTGCTCAAACGATGTGCAAACAATTGAAATGATTTTCTTTTGAATCGGACGTAGGGGGCGCTACCAATTAGGTAGCCTATACTTTGTTATCGTTTTGGCGCGCCCGCAATTGTGTACAAACGAAAATTTCGCCTGCAAATTTCTGTACAAAACCGTAACAAACAAGTGCGACAGTTTGTGGTTGAATTCGACATGGTGGGAGGCCTATCAATTAGAGAGCCCATAGTTTGTTATCGTTTTGGCGGGGCCACATTTATGTGCAAACGAAAATTTCAGCTGCACATTTATGTACAAAGGCGTACAAACAAGTGCGACAGTTTGTGGTTGAATTGAACATGGTGGGAGGGCTAACATTTAGACAGCCCCCCACTTTGTTTTCGTTCTGGCGGCGCCCCTAATTGTGTACAAACGAAAATCTCGCCTGCACATTTCTTTATAACTATATTCAAACTATTGCGACAATTTGTGATTCAATTGCACATGGTGATTGGGCTATCACTTAGAAAGCCCCCCACTTTGTTTTCGCCCTGGCGGCGCCCCTAATTATGTACAAACGAAAATTTTGCATGCACATTTCTGTACAAACGATATAGAAACGATTGTGACAATTTGTGATTGAATTGGACATGGTGGGGGGCTACCACTTAGACAGCCCCCCCTTTCTTTTCGTTCTGAGCTCGCCCCCAATTGTGTACAAACGAAAATTTTGCCTGCATATTTCTGTACAAACGATGTAGAAACGATTGCGACAATTTGTGATTGAATTGAACATGGTGATTGGGCTATCACTTAGAAAGCCCCCCACTTTGTTTTCGCCCTGGCGGCGCCCCTAATAGTGTACAAACGAAAATTTGGCCTGCACATTTCTGTACAAACAATGTACAAACGATTGCGATACTTTGTGATTCAATTGGACATCGTGGGGGGAGCTACCACTCAGACAGCTCCCCACTTTGTTTTCGTTCTGGCGGCGCCCCTAAGTTTGTTCAAACAAACATTTCGCGTGCACATTTCTGTACAAACGAAGTACAAACTATTGCGACAATTTGTGATTGAATAGGACATGGTCGGAGGCTACCACTTAGACAGCCCCCAATTTTTTCGTTCTGGCGGCGCCCCTAATTGCGTGCGAACATACATTTCGCCTGCACATTTCTGTACAAACGAAGTACAAACAATTGCGACAATTTGTGATTCAATTGGACATGGTGGGGGGCTACCACTTAGACAGCCCCCATTTTTTTCTGTTCTGGCGGCGCCCCTAATTGTGTACAAACGAAAATTTCGCCTGCACATTTCTGTATAAACGAAGTACACACGATTGCGACAATTTGTGATTCAACTGGACATGGTGAGAGGGGCTACCACTTAGGCATCCCCGACTTTGTTTTCGTTCTGGCGGCGCCTCTAATTGTGTACAAACGAAAATTTAGCATTCACATTTCTGTAGAAACGATGTAGGAACGATTGCGACAATTTGTCATTGAATTGGACATGGTGGGGGGTATCACTTAGACAGCCCCACTTTGTTTTCGTTCTGGCGGCGCCCCTAATTGTGTAAAACAAAAATTTCGCCTGCACATTTCTGTACAAACGATGTACAAAACGATTGCGACAATTTGTGATTGAAGTGGACATGGTGGGAGGGGGGGCTACCATTTGGACAGCCCCCACTTTGGTTTCGTTCTGACGGCGCCCCTAATTGTGTACAAACGAAAATTTCGCCTTCACATTTCTGTAGAAACGATGTACAAATGATTGCGACAATTTGTGCTTGAATAGGACATGTTGTTGGGGGGCTACCATTTAGACAGCCCCCACTTTGTTTTCGTTCTGACGGCGCCCTTAATTGTGTACAAACGAAAATTTCGCCTACACATTTGTGTACAAACGATTGAGACCATTTCCGATTGAGTCTGATAAGGGGGGGGAGCTTTCTAAATGGACGTCTCCTTTTCACCTCTACTGTAATTAAATTCTTCCTCGAGAAAATCTGTAATCAACACTGTCAGTAGCTACGTCCTCGACTAATATACCTTAACAAGTACAGCTTTATTTTCGTATATTTTTCAACAGTTAACCAATTTAAAACTATCGCAAACAAGAATATGTAGTCAACTTCTTAAATACTTCGCTCGCCGAAACCCGTTCAGCGCGTGCAACAAGCAAAAACAACATTTTTGGCGTCTCACAAATGGAAAAGGGGGAAAAAAGAGAAGGAAAAGCAGCACGGCAGTGCCTTATCGCAGTCAGAGCTGACAACATAGTTTCGGTCGTCACTAACGCGAATAGACCTACTAGCGGTGTACAAGAGTTATACAGTTACAATATACGTCGTGCCACAGTAGCGCTACAGGCGGAATGTGCACGAACTACAAATGAATATGTTCCCTTACAAGCATCAGTCACTGTTGCACCCTCTTTACATTCTACACACCCTTTTTTCTCCCACTTTTTGACCTTGACAAGCAGAAGTACCAGGCTTTCCGAGTTCACAACCATAAACTGTTTGTGTACAGAGTACGTTTTCAGTTCTTCGAATGACTGTGCGCGCGAAGAACAAGGGTGATGATCGGGCTACCGTATACGGAAGTCAGTAACACCCGGTTGCAATAATAAATGTAAAATACAAATATAGAGCCTTGACAATGCCGTGAGGATGAATATATATATATATATATATATATATATTGTATATATTGTAAGTGCAACTGAAATCGTTTGATCTGGATCAAATTTGATATCGTTATAGATCTTGACCTGCTGTATACAAGTGTGTAAAATATTGTGGTGGGCAAACTTTTGATTCCTGAATTTGGGGTTCTCTACTACGAAATTTGGGATTTGGGTTCAGTGAAATTTTTGCAAAACGATTTTAATATGCTTAGGCAAGCTAATGAAGGACATCTTTTTAATAAGAGGGAAATGATCTATCGGGTTGCAATGATGTAAACAGACTTTGGGAGAGAAGATTGAAATTCAGCTGAAATGTAGGACAGACTTTGTGGTTTCTATATTCGCAAAGCAAATTGTCCTAAAATAGATGGACCATAGTCAAAATGCACAAAACGTTATCATTAATGTCAATGGAAAATTTATGAAAAATAAATAATATATGGTATCAATTACATTGTGTTTATTATTATTATTATTATTATTATTTACTATTATATATGTACCAATATGTATAAACAAAAACAATATCGAACAGCATTTATTGAAATGGTAACATGATTACTATTACATTGTAAATTGTTTTGTTATATCAATATCAAGAGTCATTCTACCGAATATTCGTCTATGTAACAATCTATTCTAATAACGTGAAATACCAATAAATATATTTCACATATGTTGTCAGGCGTGATAATTAATATCATAACAAAGTTAAGAAAGAACTAAGAAAAAGTTAAATTCCACTAGTACTGATAATTACCAACAAATTAAACTATTTTAAATACATTTGTTTTCATCATGTCACACCAATTACAATATAATCTTTCGAGCTTCCTTGTCTGCAAAATCTCTGATAATGACATCTATGTCAATGTCTTGAAGAATGTCGAACTCAATCGACATCACGGCAAGTCCCACGAGGCGCTCCTAGCACATGGTAGATATCAAATATTTTTTAAATTTATTTTAATTATTTTGATTTAAATTAACTTTTTGAAGATAATTTTGGCGTAGTCCTGACTGGCGCCCCGGGCAGTCGCTCGGGTTCACGGGCCCTTGGTTCGCCCCTGACAACTATTGCCCTAAAGAAATGATGATAGTTGTATTCTAGTATAACGCTAAAATATTGATGTCAAATGTATTGTAGCATAACGCAAAAGTATTGATGTCAATTGTATTATAGAATAATGCTCAAATATTGATGATAATTGTATTTTAGTGTAACACTAATGTTTTAATGGCAAATGTATTCTAGTTTAATGTTAAAGTGTTAAGTGTATTCTAGGACAACGCTAAAATATTGATGGCAATTGAATTGTAGCGTAACGCTAATGTGTTGATGGCAATTGTATTCTAGTATAATGTTAACGTATTTATCGTAATTGTATTCTAGTATAATTTTAAAATATTGATGGTAATTGTAGTTAGCAAAACGCTTGATAGTATTGATAGTAATTTTGTTCTAGTATAACACAAAGATTGATGGCAATTTTATTCTAGCATAACATTAAAGCGTTGATGACGATTGTATTCTAGCATAAGGGTAAAGTATACAGCTCAACTCGAGTTTCATTTTGAGAGTTTGTGTTTTGCGTCCTTATACGATACCGAGGTTATGAAGGACATGGTATTTTATTAACGTGGGCTCCGCAAACGCTTCAGAGAGTGAATTCGGTGTTGTTAGCGGATACATAACCTATCAAGCAACTGGTACAATGACAGTATATAGATCGCTTACTATCCATTATCCAGTTTCGAATATTAAATGGACCAAACTGTCACTATCATAGGAAAAACCCCCGCCACCATCAAAACAAATCACATTTAAATTAATGAAATAAGAAATGCTGGCGTTTCCGGGATTTCGGTTTGACTTGAGATCGTGAAGCATAGGTAGAAATGATACAAATGATATATCTATTGTGTTGTTTCAATATAAATGCTTTTGCAATTAGAAGGATTAGATACAATTACTAGTTACGTTTTATTTCAAGTCACATGCTTTTCTAAGTGAGTCTTGATTGCAAAAAGAAAGACTTAGATACTAAGAACAAGCAATTAGATATTAACAAATGAAGGATTTGTAATAAGTAGATCTAATAGTTAAACTTCATTTTTTTTACTGGGTAGCTAGTATATGAAAATTGTTAAATTTAACCATAAATTTAACTCAATAGACAACACGATAGAATGTGCTTTGTGATTAGGTGTGAGAGCTGATATAAGAAGTAGGAATAAATAGGAAGAATGTACTTTATAAGTTTACTTGACTAAGCTTTAGGAGACCAATATTGATTACAAAATCGTGTAGAAAAGATTTTTCTCATATAACACTGATACACAGAAACTCCAGAATAAAAATGTTTTCATTTTTTAATACCACAATTTTGTACAAACCTTTTCATTTTCCTCATTTCAGATATCACTTCACTGATCAAAGCGGCTATTCCAAGATTTGGGTTTGACGAAAGGGTAAGTATGTTTCCTCTTTTACAGTTTCCTCTTTGCTGTCAATTCCTTTGCTTGGAGTAGTCTAATTTGCTTTCATATTGATATGTATCTTTCATATTTTATTTGGCCTGATATTTGTATGGGTTATACAATGTATCATTCCGTTTATTTTACGCTTAATTGAATTGACAAAATTATCTAGTAAAACTCAGCTTCGAAACTATTGGCTTCCAATACGGTAGAAGCCAAATGTCTAGAGAAGCAATCTGAACATAGTTAATATTTTACCAGTTTATTTAAGCTTTAATACCTTACCCTCCGTTTATGCGCTAAATTGATTCGTCGATTTGGAGTTTAATCATCAATTTTGGCTCCGAAGCTATATGAGACGTGGACCTATAGCTTACTGTAGGATTCGAACCAGGTGAGCTCCCATCATGAATTGACTCAAAAGAGCTAACCATATGGCTCCTGTAAGGTATCTAGTTTGGCCGCTCGTAAAACGACTAACTCCATGATCTATGAAATCTGGAGATTCAATGCCGCATTTACACAAGTTCTCCATTGGCTTTTTCCTTAGCCAACTGGATCAAATTTCTACTTTGTATTCCCATTTCTTCCTGATCCATTTAACATTGTACTTCCATGTGTTCCTAGTTCTTCCTAATGGTCGTTTTCCGATTGGGTCTAGCTAAATTTTTGAAAGTGATTTCACTTACTTTCGTCTGATTATATAAACTGACCATCTAATCCTCCTAGAGTTAATTATCCTAACGATGTTAGGTATGCTGTATATATTATGCAGTTTCTGTCACTCGCCATCCTCGTAACTAAGTTCGAATATTTGCCTTACAACTTTATCTTCAAATACTTTTAGTCTACGTTCTTCGCTCAAAGTGAGCGATCATGCTTCACGATTTACAGTGTTACAGGCATAATTGTCTTTTAGTATATTTTAAATTTCAAATTCTTCGATATAATTCTCGAAGACAATAGATTTTGCACCCAATAATAACACGAATTTCCTGATTTCAGTCGTCATTTATTTTTTTCGTGGATATGATCAGTATTTGGAAGTACCTACTTTGTAGAAAGTATTATTTGATACTTTGACGTATCCATAATTTGTAATATTACGATCACGGCGAACTTTAATTTCTTTGGTTTTATCTGTGTTTACTTCTAAAGTCATTCCAATATAGTCGTTAAAAACCTCTGAATTTCTCACTATTGCCCTCATATCCCCTATCACATTTACATCGTCAACATTACCTGTTGAGCGCCATGTAGGTGTAGGTTCTCGTTGTTATCTTTGGTTCTGCTTATAGAGTAATCTAGAAGAGAATTGAATAATACAATATCCCCTCATATTTATGAATAACACCAGATGCTTCTCCACAAGAATCACAAGCAGCCGACGGATCCTGTCTCCGAAGAAATACGAGGAAGACACGTAGAATCACGAAGAGACCCCTACAACTCCTTCACAGGCTCCGCCCCCAAATTTAGCTATAAAACAGCATTTTACAGAGGCAGAAGATATCAGTTCCACCTGATTTCACCACAAGCTGCTCCCTAACCTCACCAATCTCCGCGTTGCAGTAGGCAAGAGACATCAACCCATCTCTGCACTGCTACGAGCAAGAGGTTTCTTTCGGTCTCCACCCTGCTCTGAGCAGAAGGTCCAAACCATAGAGAAAGGATTATTTCTGAGGACATCAACTTATTTGTAGTAGTATGTATGTACACTCATGTTTAAAGTTATTGTCGCATGTCTATAAATATGTTTTTGTACAAATATAACTTGATAACGAATTCTCCCGGTATTTCTTACTGTATTACTATGTGTATAGTCGGCAAAGACATGTATGTGGCAAATTTCATGTCAAAAGAGCAGTAAAGAAAAACAATAAAACAAAAATGGAACTCTCTTGTCCATTTAGCAACATTTTGTTTTTCCCACTCTAATTTTTGTATTTATAATTTTTTCCCTATGAAATTTACCACAGATATACATTTCCCGCTTATACACATAGTATCAGTATTAAAACTACCCCGCTAAATCGTTATCAAATTATATTCTTACAGTTATAGATATGCGACAATCATTTTGAACATGAGTGTACATAAACTTGTATGGAACTTTTTGCAATAAAAGGTGAGGGAACAGAATACCCGTGTACTGCTTCTCTACCAAATATTATAGTATACCAACGCATCTCCTTGTTTCAGTTCATTCTCAACGTGAAAGCTCGTGGGCAAGTATTTTCCTATCTGGACTTTATTCTTAGATTCATTTAAAAGACTTCTTAATCTAACAACCTTCTTCGGTATTCCAAATTCAATAAGAATGTTACACATTGTTCGCAATGCACAATGGTCGCAAAGTAACTATAAAAATAGGAACAAAATTATACAATATTGTTATTGTTTAACAGCACAAAAGATATCCAAACAAAAGACATATGCTATCAATATAAATATTTCATTAGGCTGTACAAAATGATGTGGGCGAGTGTAATTTGTCATGTGTAGTTTTCAAGAACACAGAGTACGTTTAGGAAATCTAAAGTTTGATGTTGTCTGAAGGCCACACTATGAATTAACATAAGCTAATATTAAAGTTACAGTAATCAAGCTTTTTATTATAATGGTAACACGACAATAGTGTATAGTATGATTAGTTAGGATTAGGATATTAGGATTTAGATTTCTGGGCTTTCGGCAGCTACGGCCATTTAGCCCTTCACGATTTGAGGGATGACGTCCCTCGGCGAGCACACAATCCGGGGAAAGGGAAGGAAGAAAGGATTGGGAAAGGAAGGAAGCGGCCTGGGTCCTATAAGTTAGGTACCACCCCGGCATTTGCCTGGTGTGAATGAGGAAAACCCAGGAAAACCTCATTCAGGGTGGCTGGCCTGAAAAAGCTGTTACACTTTTTCGACCGAGTGACCCCACCGGGAATCGAACCCGGGACCGCTCGATAGTATGATTAGTGAGATATAGCCCAATGAGGTATAACTCCCTCTTAAGCTTTAACGTTTGCTTGACTATGTTATTGTTCAAAGTTGAGACATATATCAGTCAGTAAGTGTTACCGAGTTTGAACAAAATGACGTTTATAAGAACAGATCCGTAGTTATTTTCTTTTTTCCAGAAACCAAGAAAAGTGCTTTTGCTTGCCTTCAAAACCTCAAAAAGTATGCAGTTGGTTCCCACTAATAGCTGGAAATCTCTATTCTGTCCAAATATAGTGCTTATTATGTACAGTCACGAAAGAAATACGTCAGCAGGGAAAGAGGGGAAAATATTACCAACCTTGTTCAAGTGAGTTAACTTTTCCGAGAAACTTGCTGCTTTCCCGTGAGGTCTGTAAGCAGCTTCCGCAAACAAATCCAGTGCCTGCTGAAAAACAATGTTCCTTTCGACACTAAGCTTAGTGCTTTTAGACAGAGTACAAAAACAATACTTGAATTATTTGTTTTCGAGAAAAATACATAATTCATGCATAATAGTTTTACAAGTGCCAGATTACCTATTATAATTAATTTATATAACTAAATACTCATGATCTACTCACAGGTAATTGGGAAGTGAACAACGGAAAGTGATTTCAGAAATTCAAGACTGTATTATTGGTCTAATGCTATGAAATGAAATGAGAATTTTAACATTGCATGATTATGTCCTGAAAGCTAAAGGAAACATGATGAGTGAACAAAATGAATAGTGAAAGGAACTAAGGAATGAAGTAGAAGGAAATAAAAAAAACTCTTAGAAACCAATGAACACAATGCTGTTCAACACAATCTTACATAGCATAGCCTGGAATCGAGCCTATGACCTTGAAACCAAAAGTTAGCGCTCTATCATTGAGCAACCATACTTTAATTGTGACGGGAAGGCGCTTCCGATTCCGACGTCGATTGATTGGGTGGTGGATTGATTTGGAACTTAGTATCTTGTTCAGCACCGAGGCAATTTAAGACGTGGACCTTATCTTAACGTGAAATCTGAACTGCATATGCTCCCAACCGGTATCGATCCCGGGTCTCCCGCGCCGAAAATGAGCACCCTAACTATTATGAGGAAATTCCCCACGGCCCAGTGGTGCTATTCGACCGGTTCGCTAGAACCGGTTGTTAAAATATTTTAAGTTCGCAGAACCGTTTATTAAACCCAGACAACAGTGAGTGTTACCCAGTTCTACCCAGAAACAGTAAATTTTTGTTTAACTATCTTTGTTTTTAGAACCTCTTACAGCTACAGGGTTAAACATATGATCTCTCAGAACAAGGTATAAGTGTTTATTTCTTAACCTCAAATGCTCAGATATCAAGAATGAAAACTGCGATTACATCAGTATAGTTGTGACGGTTATTTATATTCGAAATGCATATAGACTATTATCAACAATTTTTGATCCATTGCAGAATTAAGGTCTTTCCAATATTTTTACAACCATTCTATCTAGGATAATTCGTTTCGAAGACACACACACACACACACACACACACACACACATATATATATATATATATATATATATATATATATATATATATATATATATATATATATATATATATATATACAGAACCGCTTGTTTAAAAATTAGAATAACACCACTGCCACGGTTACGACGTAAACTTCGTTATTTTTGCTAGTGTTGTTCACGAAGGGGGTCTCTCTCGTCTCGTTAAGTATCATGGAAATTCAATTTCGTTTTCAAAAAGATTTTAACTGTTTCTATTGGACGATGTCGTCTTGTCTCTTTTTTTTCAGCAACACTACTTTCTGCGCACAATAACACACAAAAGAGAAAATAGCATGTGTATCAGTTTTCAGTATTATAGCGTTTCGTTTACTCGTCATACATTTCAATTAAAAGATCATATAGTTGTAGCATCTCTACTATCGTATAGGTTGTGTTTTAAATATCCTAATCATCTCTTGCGTAATTGCTGCTTGTAAATTTTTCACCAATATTGTTTCAAGCGTTTAAGTCAACAGTTTTCATTATTTTTCTTTGTTAAGGGGGAAGTTTAGATCA
Source organism: Thermobia domestica (assembly GCF_964235325.1). NCBI lineage: Eukaryota > Metazoa > Arthropoda > Insecta > Zygentoma > Lepismatidae > Thermobia > Thermobia domestica. The sequence goes on along the minus strand of NC_137454.1, from coordinate 41,054,276 downwards.
CAAATTCTTTATAAATGAGATTAGGAGGTTAAAGAAAAAGCATGCTTAGTCTTGCAGAAAGTAGTAAAAAAAACTTTAAGTAACAGGAAGAAGGCTCATAGAAAATAACAGGAAGAAGAAAATTTCTGTAGTTGAATATTGTACTGCCCACAATAAATGAAAAATTTTATTTTCAGATGGATAATGACACAGACATGTTCATCTTCCATTAAATAATCAAGGATCACGTCTCATATACACAACGCTCAAACAAAACTGTTGATTGAAATTGTTGAGATTGTGCGGCGATATATTATCATGGTTCGTGGACACGCTATTAGATTTAAAATTATAAGGTTTGTATGTTTATTGAACAGTGCTTTGTTCAAGACCAATATTAGTTTGAAAATATGAAGTGTTCACGAGCAGAAGAAAAGAAAAAAATTGTTCTAAGCATTTGGAATTGCCAAGACAGACTGAAATATTTTATCTTGCTCTTTTTGTTTAATAAGTGTAATTATATTTTTTAATTCTGGTTATTTCTAATTAACCATTCTTTTTTTCCTTCATTTTTTTATTGGAATTCGAAAAAAAAATTCTGAACAATTTTGAAACACTCAACGCCAAGGCGTAGATAAGTAGAATATTTTATTTTCTTATCTGTGTGAAATAAAATTTCTTTCTTTCTTTCTTTCTCTCTTTCTTTCTTTCTATGTATGAGAATTAACATTTCTCTTTATTCTTATTATGGAAATTAGAAAATGGATATTCAGAACAGTTTTTGTTTTCAAACACGTCATGCCAAGAAGTAAGCACATGTATATGAAATAAGCATATCTTTTTCTTTCTTTTTTGACGCTTATCTAGTCGATTTCCAGTAGTTTGCCTGAAGGCAAAACATTACACAGCAAACAAATTGATTCAACAAGTGCCAATGTACACTCATGTACAAAATTATTGTCGCATATCTATAAATTTGTTGTTGTAGGAAAATAATTTGATAGCGAATTTGCCCGGTATTTATTATAATGTTAGTATGTGTATAATCGACAAACACATGTATGTGGAAAATTTCATGTTAAAAGAGCAATAAATAAGAACAATAGAACGAAAATAAAACTTTCTTGTTCATTTAGCAACATTTTGTTTTACTCATTCTAATTTTCATATTTATAATTCTTTTGCTATGAAATTTTCCACAAATATACATTTCTCGATTATACACAAAGTATCAGTATTGAAATCATTATCAAATTATATTCTTACAAGAAAGCAGTTATAGATATGCAACAATCATTTTGGACATGAGTGTACCTTCTGAACAAGGTTGAATGTGCATTTTTTTCTCTTTCGTGCTTTCATGAAAATATATATATATATCTTCGCTTCCGTACGTATTCCTTCTCTCTATCTCTCCCTATATATACAGGGTGTTTTAAAACAACACCGACATCGTTTGGGAGGTGATTCGTGACACCAAGATAAGACAGAAAGTATGTACCAACCTAGTTGCGCATACGCTTTCTTTCGGAGTTATAGGCTGCCGAAAACATGAAAAAAAAAATTTAAAGGGTTTTACTATGATAATATGAAATCTACACTACGAAGTACTATGAAATCTACTTTAGTCAGTTCAAGACTTCACTTGGGAACTAATATGTGCGTTATCCAGAAATACATGTTTCAGAACTCTAAGGTATTCACAAAACAATCTTTAAAGAGGGAGTTTTCTAAGGGTATATGATTTGCAGTGCTCACAAACCACCCCTATAAAAATTGGTGCGGAAATACAGCAGAATTGTGGAACTTGGATATTTGGACAGGGCACATGCTAGCTCCTATGTGAAGTCTTGACCCGACTACTGTAACGTGCCCGTTACAAGTCACAGGAAAAAAAAAAAAAAAGAAATTATAAAAATAAAAAATGTAAAATCTTCGATAAGGAAAATGGTAAAATTACTATTAATGTATTTAATATTATGTGTTACAGCAAGAGACATAAGCTTATATAAAAGAAATATCATCTGCGAATTTTTTTTTAAAATTAAGAGAGAAAGAATTAAATGTAAAAATAACGTTTGTGAGAAGATTTCCTTTGCCTTTCGTAACCGAGAAATATCAAGGTCTTGGCTTATGCGCTGGTCGTTGACTGCGCATGGTCACGGCTTTGCGGCCGTAAGTAGCTGGCCTCGGCTAGCTGACTTGGGCTGTGTTGTATGAACGGGTAACATCTGGAGGAATTAAGCTGTTCGAATGGATTATGAATCTAAATGGACGTTTCGTGTTGGTTCACGTTTCTTGTATGGAAGTCTTCGTTTGTAGAAGAGTGTGTTATAGAAGGAAATAAGAATATCCATTACAAGTGAGGATTATGATTATAGTGATATTTCATTTACTGCAATATTTAGTGTATTTGCATATTTTTGAAAAATTAGTGAAAATAGTGTTGCTTGGAAATTCGATAAAAGTGTTGGAAGGGAGGCTTGGTTTAGTTCTCTCTGCTTCTATTAGCAAGCAAATTGCAGAAAGGTGCATGAGTAATACTCAGAATCACGTAATTATAATTGTGTATATATTTTTTTCTCGATTTCGTGAATGTGGGAAATTGTGGATCTACGTCCCATTTTCTCAATTTAGTTTCTAATTGAATTGAGATCATTTAAATTGAGTCCTGAGCATAACCTCACGTTATAGTGGAATATTCTTGTTTTGATAAGAGAGTCCGAGACAATTGAGGGCAGAGAAACTACAGAAAGTTGAGGTAAAAACGTGGATTTTCAGAGGTGAGTTAATTTTCAATTTTTCTATTAGTTTGTCTGTCTACGTCTTTATGTGTATTCTGTGGGTTGTCTTGTTGGCTCCATTTGGTTAGGTTTTCAGTCGAATAATTATCGTGAATAAGCTCGGCAAATCCAGGGGAACAAAGGTGGAGGGATTTGTACCCGAAACCTATGAAATGTGCTATTCATCCTATGTTTATTACAGGTCTGAAATTCATGTTTTTGATTCAAAGAGAAAAATCCGAAAGGCTTATTAATGCTGTTTTTAATGCTGAGGAATTAATAGTAAAATTTGATTCTTTTTTTTAAAAAAAAAAAAAGAAAACTTCGTTTGACTTGTTCGTACTGTTTGGAGTATGTTTGACCGGTTTGTGTTTCAGATGTTTCGATGTTGCAACGCATTCAATTGAGTATAGCAAAGTTGTTTGCGGTTGTTTTTTCGTCGGGAAATTTCTATTTTCAAACTAAATTGCGATAAATTAATAAGAATAATTTCTTTTTATAAGAATTTATGAAACTTTTTCTTCGGTTTGAGAGAAAGGGAAATCTTCACTCGATTAAAGGTACAAATTTATTTCTTATTTTTAAAGAAAGGAATATATTAGTACTAGACTAGAGAGAGAGAGAGGTCCTAGACTGGCCTTGAGTGTTCATATTACAGTTAAGTGTGAGAGGTCCTTGACTGGCCTCGAATATTTGCGTCAAACTTCAGAGGTTCCTGACTTGACTGGAGAATTTGCTTTATTATTCAATTTTTGAAGATTTAAAATTCAGCGAACAATTCTTTGAATTACATTAAATATTTTTTTCTTTTCTCAAACTGAGAAATAAAATATTTATTGAATCCAGATTTTGACTTGGCAGCGAGAAGACAGATTAATTATTGTAATTTATTTGTAATAAACATTTATTTCCTGAATTGGTTGTGTTGTTATTTGTTTATATATATATATTTACTGTTAATTTGTGAACTATTACTCCTCTGGATTTCCGAATTGAAACAACAGCCTGAGCTATCCGGATGCTTGCTCGTGTAAAGCCCCTTCTGAGGCCAGGCTGGATTGGTTTTTCCCACCTTGTCCGCTAGGCTACGGATGGGGGCGTTACAAATTTCAACACAGCCCAAGTCCTTTTCAAAAATTTTTTTGGGTTTGTATTGTAAGTATTTCATGTCCGTTATTAATTTTGTTGTTGTAAGTATTTCAAGTCCGTTGGTTATTACTTTTGATATACTTATTAAACTCAGCTATTTTTTGGATTTTCGCAATTGCTTTTGCATTTCAGAATTAAATTCGATTGCCAATAGAAACTTATTGTTCATTTATAGATTACTAGTATCTTTGATAAATTAAATTAAGGTGAAGCAAGGTATTATTAGGATTATTTCAAAAAAAAAAGTCTGGGTCGCAGTAGTGTTCGTAGTTAGTATTGTATTTTGTATGTAATATAATTATATTATTTATGTTCTATTTATACTTGTATTGTTCTATACTAATACATATGTGTAATCCGATGGAGTATGTCAGAATTGATATTCCGGAGCAATATTCCGAATTGATAACGGTAGATAGAACCGGCAATCTTGAAACTGATACTAGATCTGATTTTGGACGGTTGAATATGTCACTGACTCCGCCTACTCAAGGGAGTTTTCATATTAGACAACCATCTATGAGAGCTAATAATTTAGAATGTGGAGGTAGTTCGCAGTCACCTGCGGATGAATACAATTTCAGTAGATTTGTTAATATTGGGAGTTTGAACGAATCGTTTCGAGATCAGAGGCAAGTCACTTTTAATGAGCCTTTAATGAGTTCTGGTTCAAATAATGATAGGAATTCGATAAATTTTGGAAATTCAGGTCCTGATAAGAATGAGGTTCCTTCTAGGTACTTGAATCTTAGAGATTATTACCGAAGGGTTTCTCAAATTAGAAATTCCACTCCCAAGACTTCGTTACATCCGCGGTATGGTGCTCCACCTAGGAGAACTCAGATGGGTGAAAATGTATTAACAGGGTTGCCAACTTTGCATAGTACTAATGAATCTTCAAATGTTGAGCATAATCTCCTGATGAAGTATACATTTAAAAGAACTAGTGATTTTCTAGAGTCAAAATTTAAGGAATTTAAAACAACTGATGGCAGTAATAGTTTGCAAGTTTTTGAAATATTAGCCAAAATTGAGGAAACTCTAATGGATACTAGCTACTCTTTGAGTATGATTCTTTCTGTTCTTGTCGGGAAATGTGAAGGTTCATTATTAAAAGAAATTTTGTTAGCATTAAATCATCAAATAGCTTGGAATGAGTTAAAATCTAGGCTTGTTAACAATTTTATTACGCCTGTTGCATTACATTCACTTATTTCTGAGAGAATTTATAGACGTCAACGCCTCACTGAATCAGTTACTCAGTATGTAAGATCTATAGTAATTGCCATGAATGTATTAAATTTTATGGATAATGAGTCAGACATGGTAAATATCATTGTATGTGGCATGAATCCAAACCATAGATATAAAATGCTGAATTATTACATCCCAGCTACCCGATCCGAGTTAATGGATATTGCTGATAAGCATGAATTAAACTTTCGAAATCAATTGGAATATAATAAGGAAATGGGTTTTTCTCGGAAAAAGACTAATTTAGTAATGTTAAATCCTGATCAAGGTTTTAAAAATAGAGAATTTCCAGTGGGTGATAAAAATTTTTCTTTGAATAAAGAATTAAATAATTCTTACTCTACTAATGTAAAGAATCGCTTGAAAGTAGAATCTCAGGTTCATGGAAAAAACAAGATTCCGAATGAACGGTCTGATCAATTCAAAGCACCTAATGCTTCAGTTAACACAATTCCTAGTGAATTGGATAATACCGTCGCTTCATTTGTGGTTGGTAAAATACATAATTATTTAACAGACATTTGTGTGGATGGAGGTTCAAGTTTTAACATCGTTCGACTGGACTTAGTGCGGTTTTGTGGATTGGAGAAATTTATTAGATTGACTCCTGAAAAGGTGGTGAATGCTCCGTCCGGGTTAAATTTTTCAACAAACCGGGAGATAATATTGACTTTGAATCTCTCCGGTCATTTTGAGAGAATATCATTTAAGATAGTGGAACAGTTGCCTTGCATGTGTCTTCTGGGAACGCCTTTCTTACGATCGACAAACTCAGTTATAGATTATGCTAGAAACTGTTTGATTCTACGCGGTGGAAAGAAACGGGTTAGGTTAAATTATAAGAAGGTGATTCAACATAACAAACATCTTATCGGATTTAAATCTGGTGATGAGTCTGGCCAAAGGGATGTAATGATAACTGATCATCACTCTACTAAACATGATGTTTCTTCTGTTTCGAACTTTATGGTATCGATTTTTATTTGTGAAGATGGATTTAATTTTCGGAAAAAAGATGCGAGTGTTCAGTGCGATTTGGATTATTTTGACCTTGAATCCAAATTATTAGAAATTCCAGCGCCTAGTGCTATCCAGCTGAATCATCTGAGATCTATGATTGATTCAGAAGTTGGAGACGTTCGAAAGATCGAAGATTCCATTGAATCCATGTGGAAGGATGAAAGTCGTACGAATTTTGGGAAAACACTGGGTGGTGCGATTGAAAGGTCCGAAGTTACAAATCCAGTTGGGACTCAGTATAATAATTCATCTTCAGAGGGCAGTTGTGTCTCAGTTATTGATAATTTTTATGGAAATCAGAGTGGTGCAAATGAAATATCCGAAATTAACTTGGAGAATTCGGAACAGTGCATTGCGAATTCTCGGTTAATGGACAAATTAGGAAATAGTAGTTCAAAAGAAAATTCGAGTCAACCTTTAGTTGTCGATTTAACATCTGCAGTTCTGAATGTTGAACGTGGTCAGAGTGAACATTCGGCGAGCAATGCTAGGTTGCCAGATAAGGAGCAAGATAGTGTTGTGAAACCCGATGCAAATACTAGTGGAAAGAAAAGCAAGCGTAGGAATCGTAGGAAGAAAGGATTAAAGAATAAAACTTTAGTGGTAACTCCGGATACTAACTTAGCTGAAAAGAAAGTGGAGCTTAGTCATAGCAGTGGTCCAGTGAATAAAGTGGATAAACTGAATTCTTCAGATGGTAGCAGCGGCTCTGAAGTTTCAGATATTGATATAGATCAAGCTGAAAACTTTCACAAGTTGATTCAGAGAAATAAAAAGTTTATTTCGGACGAGCCTCGTACATCCGATAGTTTACATGATCAGACTACCATGCAGGTGAAAAATCCGGAATGCACACAGTTGAAAAACCAAAATGATAATCGGGATTCTTGGAGATTCAATGAACCAGAGGTGATCTCTTTCATTGATTCTATAAAGTCTAAATATAAAGACGTGATATCAGATAGAGTAGGGTGTATAAAAAACTTTATTGGTAGATTGTTATGTATGTTGTTTATATATGTTTGTTTAAAATTTGTGTCTTATAATCTTTTTGTATTCCGTAGCTTGCCAAGAAGACGACGTCGAAAAATTCTTGGTTTGAGAATTTTTCTTTTCCAGGGCGGCGAGTTTGTAACGTGCCCGTTACAAGTCACAGGAAAAAAAAAAGAAATTATAAAAATAAAAAATGTAAAATCTTCGATAAGGAAAATGGTAAAATTACTATTAATGTATTTAATATTATGTGTTACAGCAAGAGACATAAGCTTATATAAAAGAAATATCATCTGCGAATTTTTTTTTTAAATTAAGAGAGAAAGAATTAAATGTAAAAATAACGTTTGTGAGAAGATTTCCTTTGCCTTTCGTAACCGAGAAATATCAAGGTCTTGGCTTATGCGCTGGTCGTTGACTGCGCATGGTCACGGCTTTGCGGCCGTAAGTAGCTGGCCTCGGCTAGCTGACTTGGGCTGTGTTGTATGAACGGGTAACATCTGGAGGGATTAAGCTGTTCGAATGGATTATGAATCTAAATGGACGTTTCGTGTTGGTTCACGTTTCTTGTATGGAAGTCTTCGTTTGTAGAAGAGTGTGTTATAGAAGGAAATAAGAATATCCATTACAAGTGAGGATTATGATTATAGTGATATTTCATTTACTGCAATATTTAGTGTATTTGCATATTTTTGAAAAATTAGTGAAAATAGTGTTGCTTGGAAATTCGATAAAAGTGTTGGAAGGGAGGCTTGGTTTAGTTCTCTCTGCTTCTATTAGCAAGCAAATTGCAGAAAGGTGCATGAGTAATACTCAGAATCACGTAATTATAATTGTGTATATATTTTTTTCTCGATTTCGTGAATGTGGGAAATTGTGGATCTACGTCCCATTTTCTCAATTTAGTTTCTAATTGAATTGAGATCATTTAAATTGAGTCCTGAGCATAACCTCACGTTATAGTGGAATATTCTTGTTTTGATAAGAGAGTCCGAGACAATTGAGGGCAGAGAAACTACAGAAAGTTGAGGTAAAAACGTGGATTTTCAGAGGTGAGTTAATTTTCAATTTTTCTATTAGTTTGTCTGTCTACGTCTTTATGTGTATTCTGTGGGTTGTCTTGTTGGCTCCATTTGGTTAGGTTTTCAGTCGAATAATTATCGTGAATAAGCTCGGCAAATCCAGGGGAACAAAGGTGGAGGGATTTGTACCCGAAACCTATGAAATGTGCTATTCATCCTATGTTTATTACAGGTCTGAAATTCATGTTTTTGATTCAAAGAGAAAAATCCGAAAGGCTTATTAATGCTGTTTTTAATGCTGAGGAATTAATAGTAAAATTTGATTCTTTTTTTTTAAAAAAAAAGAAAACTTCGTTTGACTTGTTCGTACTGTTTGGAGTATGTTTGACCGGTTTGTGTTTCAGATGTTTCGATGTTGCAACGCATTCAATTGAGTATAGCAAAGTTGTTTGCGGTTGTTTTTTCGTCGGGAAATTTCTATTTTCAAACTAAATTGCGATAAATTAATAAGAATAATTTCTTTTTATAAGAATTTATGAAACTTTTTCTTCGGTTTGAGAGAAAGGGAAATCTTCACTCGATTAAAGGTACAAATTTATTTCTTATTTTTAAAGAAAGGAATATATTAGTACTAGACTAGAGAGAGAGAGAGGTCCTAGACTGGCCTTGAGTGTTCATATTACAGTTAAGTGTGAGAGGTCCTTGACTGGCCTCGAATATTTGCGTCAAACTTCAGAGGTTCCTGACTTGACTGGAGAATTTGCTTTATTATTCAATTTTTGAAGATTTAAAATTCAGCGAACAATTCTTTGAATTACATTAAATATTTTTTTCTTTTCTCAAACTGAGAAATAAAATATTTATTGAATCCAGATTTTGACTTGGCAGCGAGAAGACAGATTAATTATTGTAATTTATTTGTAATAAACATTTATTTCCTGAATTGGTTGTGTTGTTATTTGTTTATATATATATATTTACTGTTAATTTGTGAACTATTACTCCTCTGGATTTCCGAATTGAAACAACAGCCTGAGCTATCCGGATGCTTGCTCGTGTAAAGCCCCTTCTGAGGCCAGGCTGGATTGGTTTTTCCCACCTTGTCCGCTAGGCTACGGATGGGGGCGTTACACTACGATAGGTCCATGGTTTTAGCGCTATGGGCCTTTAAAGTTCATTTTTTCATGTCTTCGGCGATCTATAACTCCGAAGGGAAGTATTTGTGCACCCAGGTTGGTCTATACTTTTTGTCTTATCTTGGTATTAGGAGACATCTGCAAAACATTGTCAGTGTTATTTTGAAACATCCTATATATATATTGTAATATCACGCACGTAGTAATATTTATAATGATAACTTGCTTTTATTTGTAAATTACACCACATGTGTTTCTACTACAAAAAGCAGATGACAGGGATCATCGTCACCTCTTGGTTTGTGATGGAGGAAGAATATCATCACCACTGCTACACACAAGGAGGTACAACATTCCATGCATCGCTTCACTTGACATTATATCAGTATCTACTGGTCACTCCTACTCTCTTAGCTTCCTTTAGAGCTCAGATACCTCCTGTCCACTGTGGTTGTACTGTAGCATAGTGGGAACTAAAATCTAATCTTAGATTGTTGTAGAGTTTTCAGAGATTCCTAGCCGCAAGCACCCAGCTTGCTGTGGAGCTTCGTGGTTTTCTTCCACCCCGGCTGGCTCTGGAGATTTGCAGAACTCGAACCTCTCTTTGTTCGCGTGGTGCACTGAGAATCTTAACCTCCTCCACTTAGCTTGCTTGGAGCATTGTGGAGATCCAATCCCTTGGCTGCCTGAGTCTTGGCCTAATTACTTAGAGGATTTTATATTTATAACTATTTTATAACACTATTTTATATTTACAACACTATTTTATGTCACACTATTTTATAACAGAACGTTTTATAATAAAATTGGATGTGAAAAAAGTCGATTCCCTTTTGTATTTGCTCTACCTTCTACCTAACAAAGTAATACATTGTATTACAAAATATACATACACATACATCATGTTCCACATAAAACTGCTATGCCTTACTTACCGGTTAATCATCTCTAGTTAAATTGCTTGTGGGTTGACAACACTGTCTCGAAAGTTGGCTATACTGCATTTTATCGGAAAGTTGAGTGTTCGTTAGTGAGGCATATCGGTTTTATGAGGGACATCATCTAGGCTATATATATATAGTGTTAAGTACCAGATTGTGTGAATTGCTGTCTCTATTTTCTTAAGTATCACGCACTCGTAAGATTGAGATACTATCCTGTGAAAATAGTACTTTAAACTATAAATAATAAAAGAAAGATGAAATAAAATGAAATCTTTCAGTATAACTCCCAGGATTGTGCCTGTAAGGCTAAGGGATAATTGTGGCAAGTGAATATGGCAGGACAATTAGTGTTATAAGAATGTGGCAGAAAATGGGAGTAGCCCGTAAAAAGGCATGGACACGTTGTTGTCCACCACAAACATATTTGAGCGGGGATCGAACCAGGTATCCCACACACCAGAGCTATAATCTCTCTACCACTAAGCCAGCAAACCCGACATTTAATGAAATAAAGAAGACAAACCGACACGCTAGTTAAAATGTAACGAAGAGTAAAAATAGAGCATACGGTCATGCAAGAAAACGAGTTAAGTGTTCTGCTTCATTGTGCTGTCTTTTCCTTTTTCTTCTTCTCCTTTCTTCTTATCTTTTTAATATTCTTGTTTATTTCTTCCTTATGATCAATTCTTCATTCAGAGTTAAACGTGACACATCTACTTTTTTCTAAAAAAAAAAAAAAAACTTATGACAACGTTGCAAGTATTTTAAGCATTGCCTCAATGATGTTTACAAAAAAAAAAAAAAGGAAGGAGATAATAATGTAATCGTATCATTTTTCACTTTCATGTATGTATCAGCAAATTATCCAACTACATATACTCCATACTTTCTCTTTTTTTAAAAAAAAATAATATAATTGAAAAACTTATTTGCATCATACATCTAACACGATATTTTCAAGAGCGCCTGGACCACAAAAGCATTAATAATTCAACTTAGTTACAACATGTTATAATCTTAGATACGTATCTATTATTATTATTATTATTATTATTATTATTATTATTATTATTAGTAGTAGTAGTAGTAGTAGTAGTAGTAGTAGTAATTGTAGTAATTGTAGTAGTATATACTTGTGATATGCAACACTGAGAAAAATCCTTTCTCCGGACAGCGGTATCTTGTGGAAATATACGTTATCCCCTTGATTGATTGATTGAATTTGAGTTTTACGTCCCGTTCAGCAGCGAGGCTATATGAGACGTGGACCTACTGATTAACGTGGAATCCGAACCACATGAGCTCCCGCCGGGAATCGAACCCGGGTCTCCCACGTTATCCCCTTGCTTACTACAGAAATCAGTATGGAGCATGCGTTATCCGTATACTACAAAGGCACTGCCCTTTTATGTTACATCATGCCGTTGCAGGATACCTAACATCTAACAGTTTTCCGTTTATCACATGCATATACTTATGATACATTCCTCAGCTGTATGTTATATACGTCTATTTGTATGTGAAATCCTGAGCGCCTATATTGTTTCATACGGAAAGTACGTACAGATGGAACACTTATATAGAAAGTATTATAAAACATGCGTTTTCAGTTATACGTCGGCTGTACGTTAAGTCCAAAAAACTACAGCAATTACGCATGTAGCCTACCTTTTTAAGTACGCCATCTACAATTCTTTTCTCAGTGTACCTAATGAAACATGAATCTTGTTAGCATTTGAAGTTAGATTCATAGATTGTAGCAATATCAATTAACTATTCATAAGTGTCCAATAAAAGTGTTTATAGAAATACATTTTGTTTCATTTTACATTATTATGGGTATACATAAATGTTCTAGAGAAAGGGGATATGGTGGCTCAATGGCAGTATGCTTACCTCGTCTAGTGCGTGGGCTCCTTGGTTCGATTCCCGGCCACGTACCTTTCTGGTGGACAGCATCATATTCATCAGTTTTTTCGGTTACTTCTGTTTTCTCCCACTTTCTTATTCTACCAATTCTTCCATCATCTTTCAGTTGCTTTAATCATCGTCTCCTTTAGCCTAAAAGACATAATTCTGGGACATTAAATTAAAAGTCTTCATATTTTAGAGTTAGACTAAAAGACATAATTCTGGAAAGATAAATTAAAAAGTTTCATGTTTTAGAGTTAGCCTAAGAGACATAATTCTGGGACGTTAAATTAAAAGATTTCATGTTTTAGAATTAACGTAAAAGACATAATTCTAGGACGTTAAATTAAAAGATTTCATGTTTAAGAGTTAGCCTAAAAGACATAAATCTGGGACGTTATATTAAAAGATTTCATGTTTTAGAGTTAGCCTCAAAGACCTAATTCTGGGACGTTAAATTAAAAGATTTCATGTTTTAGAGAAATAACAAGGGAAAATCAGATCACACTCGGACACTTTGCAGTACTAACTAATAAATATGCAACTCGGGAAACTCGAGTTCGATTCTCGGCGGAAGCTCATGTGGTTCGGATCCTACGTTAAGCTGTAGATCCCCGGTGTATGTAGACTCGCTCGTGAAAGGGACGCTAAATCAACCAAGCAAATTGGACTTAGTGAGTCAGCTAATCAAACAAAAGTAACGAAGTGGATCCTTAATTTCAGTTGTTCTATTGACATGGTTTGTGTCTCTTTTCTTCCGTATTTTCTAATAAACATTCTTTATTCTGTTTCTAAATAGTAAGCAAGCTTAATGAAAAGAACTTATATAACAGAGGAACTCTATTTGGGTAGGCCCCATGAAATCGTTTCACGTTTGCAGACCCCATTACTCTCCTCTCCTTGTGTAGCTACACTCCTTCCTACATAATATTTTGTCATTATAATTATCTTGTATACAATCTAAACAAATTCCACCTCCTCAAAAGATGTTCTTACATTATTAACTAAATTCCAAAGTTCTTAATTGTCCATGAATATTGTAAGACAAGACCATACTATGAGAAAGAAAGATGGTACTATGTGGCGTACGTAAAGACGTAGATTACATGTGGAAATCCTGTAGTTTTTGGACTTAATGTACAGCAAACGGATAAATGAATATTTTATACGTATTTTTCGTAAAGTGTTCCGAATAAACGTACTTCCCGTACGAACGAAAGAACTATATATATATATATATGGACGCCACATACATATGGACGTAGGTAATATATAGTTGACGTATATAACATACGTATATGTATCTCATATACGAAAGACTGTTAGATGGCATACATCCTACAATGGGATGATGTAACATCTAATCGGGAAAAGGTTGTAGCATATTGATAACGAATGTTCCGTACTGATTTTTGTAGTAATCATAAGGATTCCGTATATGTGTACAATATACCGCTGTCCGGATAATGGATTTTTCTCAGTGCAGAGACGGCAAAACGTTCTATATCTTAAACCTTTATTAATGTGATGTGAATTAATCCGTGAAAAATGCATGGCGTCTGTCATAGTTCTGTAGAAGAACTGCAACGACTTGTAAAAAAAATAATAATACATAACAAATATTTGACATTTATTCTTTCTGTTTCATGCACTCTCTACCATGCAATAAACTCAAAGCTTGCTTGTGTTTACACCAGAGACTCATCTAGTGAGCTATTTAGAAAAGCGCTGACTCATCTGGGTCCACGAAGCTGAGAAAATTTCTTCAGAGACACCCAACGGAACACTTGAATTGGTCATTCAACGAAAATGTGAAAGGCGTTCGGGCATCCCAGTTACTGCTGAAGCGTGAAACCAACACCGACATTGTCTAGTCAGTGCATCATGAATTTTGGTATTACTATTGTGAAAGCTTGTTGTGACTCCTACATTAGATATTTTATGAAAAAAAATCAAAATATCTGTATATGACAAAGGGAGGAGCTGTTGAATAAAGGTAGGAAAGCTGGATAACGTTTTTTAATGATAATCCCTTTGACATGGATTAAAACGGAAACTAAGCTTATCCTGTAGTATTATGTATTACTGCAAGGCATAGTTAAGTATATATCAAAGAAATATTACATTTGCATCCCATTTCTATTTTATTCAAAATACTGCTCAGGGAGAAAATATCATACAATAAATGGGATGTTTTGTTGTTTCTTCATGTTCAGTGTTGCTTTTTTATCACCAAGGTTGTGTGGAACGTGCGTTTATAGTTTAAAGTGAAATGCATCTTTTCACTTTCACTTTAAATTGGGAGGTTGCACACACGACCTTTCCGTGTTAAAACGTAAGGTTTGTGTTCAATAAATGAGTAGTGCGAGTTTTCTTTGGTATTATTTGTAACTCTTTCATTTGCTACAGATTACACAGTCGCACATACACACACACACATATATATATATATATATATATATAAGTTCTCTAAACGGGACCCCAGATTTTGAATTCGATGTACACTTTGTTACACAGAATTCAAATTCCGAAACTGCAGGAAGATCAATCGTGTCATTTTTTTTGCTATGGGCGAAAAACTTGAATGATTTTGGATAGGGACGATATTCGTAATACAGCTATCAAAAAAAAAAAAAAAAACGTTGTGTATAGCGGATTCCATGTTATGGATTCGATATTTTTTGTTACACAGAATGCAAATTTCGAAACCCCAGAACGAAATTTTTGTCATGTGCAAAAAACGAGTGATTTTGGATAGGGAGGACACACTGTTTCGCCCACAAAACAAAAATTGACACAGTCAAGCGTCCTAGGGTTTCAAAGTTTGGATTTTGTGTAACAAAATACATCAAATGTATACCCTGGGGAACGCTGAATAGAACTTCAGATTTTTTTTTCAAATCTGTATTACGTGTAAATTCTCCTTATCCTAGTTCGCTCAAGGTTTTTGCCATTAAGAAAAAATTAATACGATCCATCTTCCTGGGATTTCGAAATTTGGATTTTGTGAAACAAAATATATCAAATCAAACCCTGGCGTCAGCTGCACAGAACATTTTTGTTTCTTTCGTTCTTTCTTCCTTTTTCTTTTCTCTGTTTGATTAGCTGTATTACGTAGATAGGGAGGATACACGAAATACAGCTAAGCAAAACATCGAAAGTTCTGTTTAGCGGTGCCCATGGTATACATTCAATGTATTTCGTTACACAGAATCCAAATTTTGAAACCTTAGGACGATTGACCGTCTCAATTGTTTGTCATGTGCGAAATACTTTAGAGATTTTGGATAGGGAGGACACACTTTTTTGTTAACAAAACAAAATTGACACCTCCAATCGTATTAGGGTTTCGAAATTTGCATTCTATCTAACAAAATACATCAAATCTATACCATGGGCATCGCTAAACAGAACTTTCGACTTTTTGCATAGTTGTATTACATGTATCTTCCCTATCCAAATTCGCTCAAGGTTTTCGCCCATAACAAAAAATTGAAACGATACATCTTCCTGGGATTTGGAAATGTGGATTCTGTGTAACAAAATACACAGAATCTATACCCTGGGGGGCACAGAACTTTTATTGTGTGTGCGTGTGTGTGTGTGTGTGTGTGTGTGTGGCTGTGTTATTAACATTTCCGATGGAGTTTCAGTTTGAGATTTTGTGTTTTTGCGTCTCTGTACAGAATCAAGATTATGAACGTGTGATTCGACTCCGGTGGAGTACAGTTAACCTGCGCACAGATTGCCAAGGAATATCAATCCTCATAGTAGGGGCCGTTTCCCGTTACACTCTCGTCTCCAAGAATTTGTTACGGAGATTGGAAATTAACGGCTTAATGAGAAAATATTGGAGAAAGTGTGGGGAGTAAAAAGGAGATAATTAAAGAGAAGAGAAATTGTTTGAGGTACTTTAAATTATGTAACGGAATGTATGGTGGAAGTTTAAAGAAGAAAGCTAAAATTGAAACTAAAAATTAATGAATTGTAGCACAGGTAACCCAACGGCTATCCGGACAATGAGTACATTTTTTTAAATGTTTTATAGAATTACTGTACAGTAATATTAATATAAAAGCAAAGTGAGACATAGAATACAAATATGTTATTCATTATTATATGGAAAATTTATTGATTTTAAAATTTTGAAAGTATATTTTTAGATGAATAAAAGATGTGGACCCCACACTAAGCTCTTTCGCTCCAACTTCTTAAACTAAATCACGTTATTATTGAAAAGTTTATTTATGCAAAAGTAACAAAATGATGTTTTCGGAAAACATCAATCGAAAAAACAATTCAGCCTCAATAGTACACTACCCTTTGTAGACTTTTCCACGATTTCTATTAGGATTATTAACAAAACATTTGCTTGTGAGATATGATCAAATTCGCGCGTGTTTTAAAGATTGTCTCGAAACAAATGCAACCCAAATTTTGATATAGTATATTTTTTGAAGAAAGAATGATCCAGATATGATTTTTCTGACAAAACTTAGCGTTGTTTATGTAAATGTTTTGAGAATAAAACCAATCAGATAAATCGTAGGGTTGAATTTTAGTAATTGTTAGGTGACCAGCAGTGTAATTCAAAATAAAAAAATGCAAATTGCATATAATCAATTGCGAGGAACGGAAAAAATAATTTATCGTGGAAATTCTTAATGTAAACTAGCTGAACCTGCGCTCTCTACACAGCGCATCATTCACACATGAGAAAGAATCTCTTTGTCATCCCTCACAATATCTGTACATGTCCCTGTACAGATAGAAGTGAATGACGTCTTGATAACAATTGGCAATGAGCACCATAAAGAGGAGATTTTTCGACTATTTTTTCGACATATTGCACCGTTTGCAAGATTTCAGCCTACTTCCGGTAGGAGTTTGTCAGTGATATATGTATGGTTTTCATTGGGCAGAACATCCAAACAATAAAGATTGATTTAGGCTGGAGAAATGGTTGTCCGTTTTTCATTATCTTTTGGACATGAAACCAACGCCTGAGAAATATGCAACCCCTGGAATGATGTTTTACTTTTCTTTAAAAAAATTTCAACACTTCCAGTGTACCCCTAAAAACGTAATAAAGAAATAACAACCATGTTTTATTTTTTAAAAAATATTCAATTAGAACTGGACAATCTATCCAAAACTTAGAATCGACCAGTGAAAACAGCACGTTTCTAGAACTTACGGGTTTTGAGATATCATTGTAGAAAGGATTGGAGATAAACATATGTATAAACCTAACATTTTAACTATGAACTGACATAAATTAAAAGGGTACTTACGGTTGACGTGGAAAATTGAAATTGGGCATGATTGTAGCTTTCCGGAACTAACCGACAAGAAAATTGCCAAAAGTGAATATTTTTATTTTTTAGGGGGTCTAAGAAGGGATGAAGAAATTCCCTATGTTATTTTAAATGGGCCTTTTTTTACATATAATATTATGTTTTAGGTACTTGGAACTGGCATAAAATCTTGAAATTCGGTATGCTTGTACGTTTGCTATAGAATTATTTAACAAAGTCCCTAAAAATAAAAAAATCCAACTTTAGAGTGATTTTATGGTAAACTGAAAAATCTTTTCCATGTCATTTATATGGGAAACCTCTCGACACCTTTTACACCCCAAAATTATTGAGCACTTTCTGTAGGGCTACAACGATTAAATTTAACATGATTGTAGCTTTCTGGGACTAACATACTAAGGCGTCTAAAGGGGAGATGAATAATTTCCCCATGTTATTTAAATGGGCCTTTTTTGGACTTATAATCTCACATTTTAGGTACTTGGAATTATATCTTGAAATTCGGTATGTTTATACGTTTTCGTTAGCGTGAACTAAGTAAATCGACAGAAATAAAAATTTTCATCTGTTGAGTGGTTTTATGGGGAACTGAAAAATCTTTACCATGTTATTTATATGGGACATCTTCTACACCCCAAAATGTTTAGGTACTTCCGTTAAAATTAGAATGATGAAATGTCGCATGTTTGCAGCCTTCCGGGACTAACCTACAAGAAAATTGCCAAAGTGAATATTTTTAGTTTTCAAGGAGTCTAAAGAGGGGATGAAGGAATTCCCGTTTCATATAAATGGGTGTTTTCTTGAGATAAAAAAATCTTATCTTTTAGATAGCTGAAATAAGAAAAGAAACTTGAAATTCGGTAGAATTGTGGGTTAAAGAGGTGCGATGTCGTAGGCCGAGTAAACGAGTAAGTCAGGGGTGAAACTCCCAGCTGGGCTAAATTTAGGAAATGTAATTAAAGAGCAACTGCACGAAATTCACTCTTGATGCAAAGAGTAATACATAAGAGGTGCGAGACCGTAGGCCGAGCAAACGCGGGGGTCTGAGGACGGAGTCTCCAGCTAGCCAAAGACTAGTTTTAATATATAGATGTTCAGTTCATATTAGTAGGTATCAGATGGGACAAAAATTGCATGTTGACAGTTGTAAGGTGAATTTTTTTTGCAGGAAAAACACATTTAAAAAAAAATTAAGTAGTGCATTCTGGCAACAATATTCCAGGACAAATATACCACAGGTGTAACTCGTTCTGGCAGATGCTAGACAATGTGCTTTTTCACTATAATAATAAATTGATATTTTTTGCAAACAATATGATTAAAATAATTATTGAGCTGCAGCTGGCTACCCGTGCTGGCTTGGAGAAGGAAGAAGGTGCTTTAGAGTAAGTGTTCTTGCAGACACAATTTTACGCGTCTTTTCATTTCCGTGGAACTTTCCGGAGGATAGTAGTTGCTTCCACTTCTATTTCAATGTTTCTTTTCAATTGTTCTATCGTTTTGTGGTTGTTTTCTCACACTTTTTCCATCAAGAAACTCCACAGAAAAATATCAGGTGATATTAAATCTGGAGAGCAGAAAGGCCAGAAGTTTCTGGAATCTATGAGATCACCAAAGTACTCTCATAGATTTTTATTTTCTCGAAAATTACGCATGATAATTTACTCTCAGATATGGTATTTTGTTTAATTCAATGTGGTCTATCGACTCATACATGCATTATTTTCGATAATGTCCTAATCAAACACTAATTAAAATTTAAGAGTTAATAATCATTTTAACCTACATCTCGTTAACCATAGCATGTACAATTGTCTTAGTAGTATCATAATGAATTGTTTCGTCTCAATAAATAGCATACCTCTGATACAACATCAATTTTTAGATTTACAAATTAGTTGTTTTTGGATCAAACGAACCAATATATTTCCAAGCAAAAATTTTCTTGTAGGCCTTATATCTGGAGAATAACATATAGTGTAGCCAAACGCAAACTATCAGTTAACTCAGTATGTTTTGCTTATTCCGTTAAAAAAAAAAGTATGTGGCTTCCATGAAACATTTGTGGCTCCTGATGCAAAAATTAATTATTGGACAAGATGGTAATCTTTTGATGCATTGTTTTGGTTCATTCTTAAAATTGTTGGCCAAAATCGCATTTTTTTAAAATCTACTTTTTGGATCATTCCTAAAATTCTTGTTTCTTGCAGTATCTCGAAAACTACGCATGAGATTTGTAAAGTAATGCATATCAGTTTGCTTACCTTAATAAGGTGTATTGACTGGTTGAAAGTTGTCCTGTTAAATATTCTCTAATATTGTAGAATCTTTTAGCGTAGCGAGCGTTAATGGAGCTTGTACTATTGGACTCGATTGACATTTGTGTGTCTATTCGTTCATCTGATTCACAATAACTCTTCTAAAACTTATCAGATTTTGATGCAGATGTCTCTCTCTTCCAGTTGCAGAATTAACCCTATTGTTTGGAATGACTATCCAGCAAGTATAAAGAGGGTAAAAAGGGTGTAAAATCAACCCCATGTTACAAGTTTAGAAGCGTATATGAAAAACAAATTGCTAACATAAACTATATTTTAAAAACATGGATTTTGAGAAGACTAAGGATATATTATCAACAACGCTGTGAATATTCTTCCATTTGTAGGTTAAAATCTGCTATTGTGAATACCCCTGCACCCCGAATTTCAAAAATACGTTCCATGATAATTTTTGAGAAAAAATGTTTGATTTTGGCGTAATATGTCGTACATTTTTTTCAAGACTTCCCAATTTTCCTCTCTCACCAGGGAATTAATATCAATTAAGAATAAAATAGTCAATGTACTATCCTGACCCTGACTCCTTCGATGTTTTTTTTTTTTTTTTTTTTTTTTTTTAAAGAAATCAATTATATATTTTTAAAACTCATTCGCTTTTCGTACAATATAATGCACATATTCGTTGAGTCTGTCCGTAAGTGCTTGGGATTAAATTTACTCAAGAATGAACGGTGAATTTTCCCCTGTCATTTGGTGTAGATTTCCAGAATTAAAAAAAAGTTGGTTATTTGTTACAACTCCTGAATTTTAGTGCAATATACTGTATACATTTCCATAAAAGCTTTAAATCCTTCATCTCGTATGGAGCTGAAATCAGTAAAGAATAACGCAGTGGTATTACTCCTTTTCTTGATTTTTTTTTAGAAGTTTGATAAATTATATAACACTCTTTCGGTTTCGATACAATAATATGTACATTTCTTTGACTCTGCTCCTAACAACAAATCAATTAAGAATGAGCGATGAACTTAGTTCCCTCATACGGTATGTATCACAACCTGCCCTCATTAAAAATATATTTCACGAAAATTTATATATATATATATATATATATATATATATATATTTGACTTTGAAAGAATATGACGTGTATTTTCTTTGAGCTGCGCATTATCCCTTCTCAACAGTGTTTTACAAAGATCCATGAAGAAAAAAGGCTGTATTTAACTCCCTTTCAAATAATAAAAAAAAATTACGATAACTTTATATAAATTTTATTCCATACTGACAGTTTGACAATATTCTAAAGTAGGTTAAGCTACATAACAAGTTGCATTGTGTGTAGTTAAAACATAATTCGTATTCAACAGGGAGTGAGAACGTCCCTTGACAGGATGCAGATAATAACTTCAGTTGTGATGATAGATGAGTATTTTTGTTTCTTCGTTATTCTGTTTTTTATTTATTTATTTTTTTTTTTAGTCTGACAATGCTGCATGGATGCAGCAATTTAAACAGCTCGGATGTTCGATTATTTTGTTAAAAAAAAAGAACAATTATCGGCGAGAAGGCCGGTAAAACAAAATAGACCTATTATTTTACTGAACATCAGGAAAGTAACGCTGGATAGCAAACATTATTTTGAAGTGCATTAAACGAAATTTGATATATGTTTTTAGATTGACATAATAAATGAACATATATACATTTATTTTGGTAATAATGTAATTCAGTTACTCATTTCATAAAATTGTGAGATCTTTATGGCATTTTAATAGTATTACTAATACAAAATTTCAATGAAAATATAGCAAACATCAAGTAGGAACTTAAATTTTTTTGTTAAATTGATTTAACAGTAGACATCAATTAAAATTTTCTATCAATCTAATCGTTATATCGGTGGATATTCAACTAAGCATATTTGAAAGTTACGGGTAATATTGCCACCCTTGAAAAGTGGGCCGTAGAAATTAATTAATAATTATAAAATGCTTTACATATAATGAAAAATATCTCTGCACTTAAAGAATATGGGGCCATTTAGTAAAAGTATTTCACATTACTTTTCTTGATATCAATGCTTGCGTTAATATTTTCTAAATAATTTTTCTCTTGGTGCAGCACAAATAATTGCTAAGAGATATTCATTATATGCCTACAGATTCGTATATCATGATTTTAAATAAAATTTAGCTAATAAAAAAACGAAACCGATTTTTTTAATACATGGCAACTGTGTTATTGGAATTTACAAACATCCCCTTATAATTTGATGTTAGTGGGGGAGGAGGGCGAAATAGAAAAGTTCTCACGGTTCAATAATGAAGAGCATTACTAGTTATTACCTAGACCAGGGGTAAAAGTGGATCTGAAAATGTAGGGGGACGCATCATGTTACACCGTCCCCCGTTCCTATCTTTGGCCACTGTATTGTTTAGGAAGTGGAGGGACGCCATATTTTTTTTTTTGGAATTGGGAGGACTACATCCCCGCGCGTTCCCCCTCATTTTTATCCTGACATAGAGAAAATGCCACTGGAGTACCTTACTCTTTCCTGCTGGTCCAATGGCTAGTAAGTGCGCCTTTTGTGTGGGTTCAATTCCCGGCGACAGAGCTTACAAGGAATCCTAGCTATCTATCAGATGCCTATTTTTATGAAACTTTGTACATAGATAGAGCAGCTCGGGATACTCGTACAGACAAAATGGTAGTTGCAGTGTAAAAGACGTTGGGACACTAGGGCTCGAGAAAGATCCAAAGTGGAACGTCAGTACATTAAGGACATGGTGAGAAAATTCACGTTTTTCTTTAAAACTGGTCATTGTAACGACACGAAATGAGCATACATGGATACGAGATGGTAAACACAATTTGTTAAAAGTGGTAAAAAAATATTAGCCATCTTGAAAGAGGTCATGTGAAGCTGGTAAGATTGATGCAAATGAGAAGTGAGTCATGCGATGCATCAATTTGAACGTAAATAGACACAAAAACCTGTTGGTGAAGTCTGTTGTAAGATTACATTATTCCTGTACTTCTGGTAGAATGGTTTTGGTACAAAATGAGCAAAGGTATCTCGTGACACTCGAGCAGATGGAGGGTATGGAGCGCTATGAGTGGACTGATATGACGTTCTGATTTCTGATAAAATTAATGGAAATATTTACAAGTTAATGCCGATCATGGCATTTTTATGAAGATTGGACCGTCATATCAGCACATTCCCACCAATTACATGTTGACTCTGACACAAATGATGTAGTGCTAAAATTATATTTCGCCCTGTTTGTCTAGTTACACTGATCTCACTCATCTTGTAATTGATGCATCGCATGATTCACTTCTCATTTACACCAATCGCACCAGCTTCAACATTGCCTTTTTTCAAGATGCCGGATGTTCCTTTTATAACTTTTAACAGATTATATCTACCATCTCGTATTCAGGTATACTTATTTCGTGTTGTTACAATTACTAGTTTTAAATAAAAATGTGAATTTTCGCACCATGTCCTTAATATACTGACGTTCCTCATTTGGTCTTTCTCCAGCCCTAGTGTCCCAACGACTTGGACACTGCAGCTACAATTTTGTCTGTGCGAGTTTTCCGAGGTACTTTATCTATGTACAAAATATCATGAAAATCAGGCTCTGATAGATACCTTGGGTTCCTTGTTAGTCGTAATATTAACTGTTTCGATATTTCTAAGTGATCATGTTGCATTGAATTACGTAGAAAATGACTAAAGATTGAAATCACGAAAATTATGTAAATCAAGTTACTGAGAAGTGTTCGATTCTTTTTCTTTTGTATTTTTTTAAAATGGCTAGCCTATCTGCCTTTGCTGGACCACTTCATGACGTATTTTTCACATTAATCATCAGGATTAAGATTTTAGGGGCAGTTTTCATAATAAAAATAAGGAGGGAATGTCTAAATGTAAGGCAAAAAAGGGGGCATAAAAGGTACTATTTTTGTCAACAATTTTGACAACTATTCTTTTTCTACCCCAAAAAAGTTAATACAAACTATGTGCATTGCTATAATACCTCCCACTCTATATATACCTATACTTAGCGTGTCCGGTAAGTAAGCACCGTTTTGAAAGAAAATACTAAATACAGGTTTACTCAAGCCAAATTTATATTTACATGAAAGAGAACACCTTAAATAATTTTTTAGGTGTTTTCTAAGAGTGAGTGACCAACTTGTCCAATCTTCCTCAATGAAACATCACGCCATTTGACTTCGTACCCAGAGAGAAACAATCAATGCGGAATGATACTGTGAGACTCTCAGAAAACTTCAGCGTGCAATCCAAAACAAAGGAGAGGAATGATTAGTAAAGGGGTTGTGATGCTCCACACCAGTGCTCGTTCTAATACTCCTGATGCCACCCGAACTTTAATCTGACAGTTCGGTTTGGTTGGGAGCCGTTTGATCACCCACCGTACATCTCCGACTTGGCGCCGTCTGACTACCACTTCTTCCTTTTCCTCAAGCGCGATCTCGGCGGTAAGCGCTTTGAAAATAACGACAACACAAACAACGGAGTTACGGTTGTCTTCACTGACGGGATATCTTCGAGGAAGCTTTGGACAAGCTGGTTACCCATTACGACAAGTGTTTCAACATTAGTGAAAACTAATTGAAGGTGTGCTCTTTCATGTAAAAAATAAATTTGGCTTGAACAAACATATTTTAGTATTTTTTCAATACGGTAGTTACCTTCCGTACACTCCTTATATACAGTAAATACTAGGAATGCAATGGATATACTCGATTGCAATGAAATGATCTGAGCGAGCTTAAGCAACGTAATCAGTTTATTGTGACTTTTTAAAACAATCAGTATTTTTCATAACAGTCGCACAATTCTTCGTCTTGACCTTTTGTTCCGGCTAAAAAAAGTTTAAAAAATCGTTAATTTGTTTTTAAATTGTGATTAAAATTGTAAATTTTTACGCTAAAAAAATAAAAGGGCTTCGCCGGAATTTTTGAAAATCACGCGCAGATTTTAATTGTTGACAAAAAAATCACGTGAAAACTTTTTCCCCATGTTAAGTCTATGGAAGCGTTTTTCGGTGATTATTCCTCGATGGTACATCGGATTTTTGATTTCGACCTATGTTCTCACTCAGCACGACATACTCTATCAGCGTGCTAAGTTTGGTTGAGATCGGCCGAACGGTCTAGGAGGAAGCGTTTTTCGGTCATTATTCCCCGATGGTACATCGGATTTTTGATTTCGACCTATGTTGTCACTCAGCACGACATACTCTATCAGCGTGCTAAGTTTGGTTGAGATCGGCCAAACGGTCTAGGAGGAGTTCGCGGACAACCAAACGGCTAACCCGAGTATTAGAGCTTCGCTCGCTTCGCTCGCTCAGCTCAACAAGTATCTATCTATTTATATCTAAATGAAATCACTGAAATCACCACTGAAATCACTGAAATAAAAGAAAAATAAAGTTGTAGTTAACTGAAAAGTGTTGTGGGTGTTAAGAACCACTGTTAGTGATCAGGAGAGCCACGAACCACATTACCAACTCGTATCTCTCTTGGTGACTGAATAAGGGGCGCGGGGAGAGAGTGTGATGGACACAATTCTGTCTTAGTCCTGGGTCGATTCGGAAAGAAACACAGTATTCCATTAGCTATAAGGTCGGCTTCGCACTAGATCTTGTGAGTCGCTCACATGAGATGCTCATGTGAACCTGTAATGTGAAGGCATTGAATACTTCTAAGGCGCTCAAAAGATCGTGATACAAAAATGGCAGCCATATTAGATTCAGAAGGAACTGCAGTTTAATTTTAGCGATAAATTGCGCGAAAAAGGAAAAGATACAACGATATTGTATATCTATGCAATAAATTACTTCTATTTTCGTATCTTGATTTTTGGGCAACAGTGCGTAAAAGTACACAATCTGTTGAGTAGAAGAAAAAGAAGAAAAGAGATAATCTGTTGTTGATTCTAAATATAAAGAAATAAGATTTAATGGTAGTAGTTGAAAATCTATGTTGATTTTAAATGTATAAACTGTACTATTAGTTACCATAACAGCAGATAGTTGATTATTTAAAGGTTGCTACGACAACCATAAGAAGAAATTATTATTACTAATGGAGTTGTGAAAGAATAATAAAAGGTAATGTTACAAGGTGACGTGTTTGACTTCATGTAATTTGATTGTGTTGACATGTTTTAAAAGTGATGCGAACTGTGGGCTAAATGTAACGTCTAAAATAAAAAAAATATAAGGATAATAAGATATAATCGTTACAAAGAAGATATAGAACAATGTGAATCCTTCCTATAAATCGATCAAGACTGGAAGAATGTTCATTTTACAGTATACGAACGTTTTATTTTGGGATATAGTATACAACAGTTCCTCATAATTTCCCGAGGACTCACGAAGTTCAGTCTTCTACGAATTATTCATTGAGGATCTGAGAAACTTGAAAATGCGGTAACAAAGCACCTTTCATTTACTTTTCGACTGATACGAAAATAAAAAAGAACGAACCAGTATTCACCTTTGTTGTTCTTCTTACGTGTTGTTTTTCTTCACGACTGCTGATGTTCAAATGTCTGAGGTGTACGGAGTAGTACCAGGTCAAGCGTGATTGCTTAGCGGTGTTTGTGGACAGAAAGGAAGGTTTGGGGGTCATTCCGTACAGGTTTTCGTGAAGACCAGTACGTACCCGTTACTTTATATGCGCCTCTGTAGTGCCCTTGTACTTTATAATTCACTATGTGTGTGTGTGGGGGGGGGGACTTGAACGCATATTGCATGTCTCGTGCTCGTGGATAGTTCTTACTGTTGCATTACGTACAAACGTGATGGTAGAAGTTGTAATAGCACACATAAGAAAAGCAGATCACGGTGTACTCATACTGCATATTCCAGTGTGTGTACAACATGATCTGGATTTCTTCTGTGTTCTATTACCACTTGTACATGACATACCACCATTTCTGTACGTGGTGCAAGAGTAAGAATTCCTCGACTACGGAACACGATGAGGAACTGTTGTATACTATTACCTTATTTTGTAGTATAACTATACAGTATATGACTGCTACTTACTACGATAAATATACATAGATTACACACTATTTGCAATCATTTAAATACATTATATTTAAGAATACTTGTAATGTTTCACAGCGATTCAGTACACCTCTGCATAATAACATAGCGTCTAGCACTATATTTTAAACAAGCACAAATAAACAAGTCTGGCAACGGAACTATTAATCATAAAGTGTGTATTTCATCAGAATAACACCAAAATGAGAAAATTCGCAATATCAAATGAATGTACACTTTTCTTCATTGCACCTGAGTTCACGCTCACGTGTACTGCATATTATTTTCTTCCCCGTCAGCAGCCCGCTCGAGCCGGTTACTGGTGGGGTGATCTTTATAGCAGCTCAGAGACGCGTTTCATTTGCGTCGAAGTGTGTGTGTGAAGGCGTACATTTAAGACAATGTAAAGCTAGCAGTTGCAGCTCACATGAGGCTCACAGGATCTAGTTTGAAGGCATACTAAGCTAATTCGCAGAACAATCAGTCACATTGTATCGGGTTATCTTTTCTTTTTGCCCTCCTCATGCGTCTCTTTCGGAGATAGAATATGAATTATCGTGAACTTCCTTCTAGGATCCTGAAAAGAATATTGCTTATGACTAGAACTCACTCGGTTTTTCTTATTTACTGTATAGCCTTAAGACGGGAGGATATAAACGTTTCTGAACTGACTTGACGACCAATTTCTCACGATAACAATTGTATTACAATAAAATAAAAATAAAATAGAATACATGGGTTTACAGAACTGAACGCAATAATATATAGATGATTGTTTGACTTAATCGTAATTTACAATGATCAATCAATTTTATTTCTCCCGATTTGTTGAAGTACTTTACTACCAGTATTTAAAACTATATGCATTACCTATCCGAGTATAACTCTCAAATCCAATATATACTTATTGTTTTATTTATTTTTTTAACTGAATGCAAAATTTGGAATTGTTGTGCAAATGACAAATTCCGAATATTATGTGCAGTCAGGATGATAGCTAGGATCGCGAAGGAATAACTAAAGTGCCAGTTGGTGTCTGCGTAAACTATCTCCCGGCAGAGCAGAAGCTTCCACCCGGGGTAATAGGCAAGTTGCTCCTTTCTGATGGTAGAATGAAAAAGTGGAAGGAAACGGAAGAACCCCGACTAATCGCACGCACATGGGGTTTGTCCAGCACAACGTTAACTTGACGCGAGCTGGGATAGAACCAGGTACCTTACGCACCAGAGGTGAACGCTCTACCGTTGAACCACCGCATAATGGTAGAAGGATTGGTGTAATGAGTTGAATTCAGTTGATTTTGAGTCTAAAATTCCATTCAGCAGCAAGGCTATATGAGACGTGGACCTACTTATTAACTTGGAATCTTAACCACATGAGCTTCCGGCGGGAATGGAAAATCGGTACAATGAGAATGTAACAGGAAGGAGAAGTACCCTTAGAAAACCACGGACACGATGCTCTCCATCACGAAATTACTTGTCCGGGAATCGAACTTGGGACCTCCATATACCAGAGGTAACTGCTGTATCACTGAAACACCGTGTCCTCTAGTCAACAAATTCGAACTGTAATTTTTGACCCTCTATATCTTTCCAAAATAGATGATATCATCAAGTAGCTATTGAGTTTTTGTCTCCCAGATAGATTACGGACGAAGCAGGTTTTGGTAATCCAAACTCCTAAAAATATGTAATGAAAGTTCAATACTTGCCAATTATTCAGAAGACAATACTATAAATTAAGTAGTTGATATACCATTCCTTGGAGGTCTTTCGCGTTTGCCTTGGATTAGTCCGTACTACTTTTAACTGTTTTGTCTCTCGATTAATCTCTTTTTTATTATTACGAAGGCAATTTTAAAAAAAACAGCCGTTTGGTTATCAATAACACTCACAGATAGAGAACTTTTGTTATACGCATTAGAAATATACAACATATTCACCATTCAAATTGAGACACTTGTCATAACATTTTACAAAATTCCTTTAAAAATAATGGAAACTCCCGTCTGAGAATGAAGCCATCTGCTAACAGTAGTATGAAACGCATCATTATTGTCGAGTTCATTGCCTGCACGTGTTCATTGCTGACTATAGATCGGCGCCCATATCTTATAGCACCGTGGATGTCAGTTCGTTAGCATTCACATATAACCAGTGATGAAAATTTTCCGGAAAATTTTCCGATTCATAAAAACATACTCCACTTATACCTACATCGTTGTATAGCCGTGATGTGAGGTGGAAAATTTTCTTCTATACTTTTCCCAAAACATTTTCCGTTCTTAACAAATATCAGGATCAAGTAACAGTTCCTCAGTATTCATAAAATTGATTGAAATCATGTATAGAAATGTTAAAAAGTGAAAGATCATTTAAAGAATCTGAAAATTTTCATGAATCGAAGAATTGTGTTTTGTACAGTGATGAAACTTTTCCGGAAAATTTTGAAACGGAAAATTTTCCGATACATAAAAACATACTCCACATATTCCTACATCGTTGTATAGCCGTGATGTGAGGTGGAAAATTTTCTTCTATACTTTTCCGAAAAATTTTCCGTTCTTAACAAATATCAGTGATCAAGTAACAATTCCTCAGTATTCATAAAATTGATTGAAATCATGTATAGAAATGTTAAAAAGTGAAAGATTGTTTAAAGAATCTGAAAATTTTCATGGCTCAGACAATTTTCAGTACTATATAGGAACAAGTGAAACAATTTTTCATGAAGAAGAATTGTCTGTCCTGTACACTGATGAAAATTTCGAAACGGAAAATTTTCCGATTCATAAAAACATACTCCACTTATTCCTACATTACTGTTTAGCCGTGATGTGAGGTGAAAAATTTTCTTCTATACTTTTCCGAAAAATTTTCCGTTCTAAACAAATATCAGTGATCAAGTAACAATTCCTCAGTATTCATAAATTGATTAAATTCATGTATAGAAATGTTAAAAAGTGAAAGATTGTTTAAAGAATCTGAAAATTTTCATGGCTCAGACAATTTTCAGTACTATATAGGAACAAGTGAAACAATTTTTCATGAAGAAGAATTGTCTGTCCTGTACACTGATGAAAATTTTCCGGAAAATTTCGAAACGGAAAATTTTCCGATTCATAAAAACATACTCCACTTATTCCTACATTACTGTTTAGCCGTGATGTGAGGTGGAAAATTTTCTTCTATATTTTTCCGAAAAATTTTCCGTTCTAAACAAATATCAGTGATGAAGTAACAGTTCCTCAGTATTCATAAAATTGATTGAAATCATGTATAGAAATGTTAAAAAGTGAAAGATCATTTAAAGAATCTGAAATTTTCATGAATCGAAGAATTGTGTTTTGTACAGTGATGAAACTTTTCCGGAAAATTTTCAAACGGAAAATTTTCTGATACATAAAAACATACTCCACATATTCCTACATCGTTGTTCAGCCGCGATGTGAGGTGGAAAATTTTATTCTATACTTTTCCGAAAAATTTTCCGTTCTTAACAAATATCAGTGATCAAGTAACAGTTCCTCAGTATTCATAAAATTGATTGAAATCATGTATAGAAATGTTAAAAAGTGAAAGATTGTTTAAAGAATCTGAAAATTTTCATGGCTCAGACAATTTTCAGTAGTATATAGGAACAAGTGAAACAATTTTTCACGAAGAAGAATTGTCTGTCCTGTACACTGATGAAAATTTCGAAACGGAAAATTTTCCGATTCATAAAAACATACTCCACTTATTCCTACATTACTGTTTAGCCGTGATGTGAGGTGAAAAATTTTCTTCTATATTTTTCCGAAAAATTTTCCGTTTTTAACAAATATCAGTGATCAAGTAACAGTTCCTCAGTATTCATAAAATTGATTGAAATCATGTATAGAAATGTTAAAAAGTGAAAGATCATTTAAAGAATCTGAAATTTTCATGAATCGAAGAATTGTGTTTTGTACAGTGATGAAACTTTTCCGGAAAATTTTCCGATTCATAAAAACATACTCCACTTATTCCTACATCGTTGTATAGCCGTGATGTGAGGTGGAAAATTTTCTTCTATACTTTTCCGAAAAATTTTCCGTTCTTAACAAATATCAGTGATCAAGTAACAGTTCCTCAGTATTCATAAAATTGATTGAAATCATGTATAGAAATGTTAAAAAGTGAAAGATTGTTTAAAGAATCTGAAAATTTTCATGGCTCAGACAATTTTCAGTACTATATAGGAACAAGTGAAACAATTTTTCATGAAGAAGAATTGTCTGTCCTGTACACTGATGAAAATTTCGAAACGGAAAATTTTCCGATTCATAAAAACATACTCCACTTATTCCTACATTACTGTTTAGCCGTGATGTGAGGTGAAAAATTTTCTTCTATACTTTTCCGAAAAATTTTCCGTTCTAAACAAATATCAGTGATCAAGTAACAATTCCTCAGTATTCATAAATTGATTAAATTCATGTATAGAAATGTTAAAAAGTGAAAGATTGTTTAAAGAATCTGAAAATTTTCATGGCTCAGACAATTTTCAGTACTATATAGGAACAAGTGATACAATTTTTCATGAAGAAGAATTGTCTGTCCTGTACACTGATGAAAATTTCGAAACGGAAAATTTTCCGATTCATAAAAACATGCTCCACTTATTCCTACATTACTGTTTAGCCGTGATGTGAGGTGAAAAATTTTCTTCTATATTTTTCCGAAAAATTCCCGTTCTTAACAAATATCAGTGATCAAGTAACAGTTCCTCAGTATTCATAAAATTGATTGAAATCATGTATAGAAATGTTAAAAAGTGAAAGATCATTTAAAGAATCTGAAATTTTCATGAATCGAAGAATTGTGTTTTGTACAGTGATGAAACTTTTCCGGAAAATTTTGAAACGGAAAATTTTCCGATACATAAAAACATACTCCACATATTCCTACATCGTTGTTCAGCCGCGATGTGAGGTGGAAAATTTTATTCTATATTTTTCAGGAAAATTTTCCGTTCTTAAATATCAGTGATCAAGTAACAATTCCTAAGTATTCACAAAATTGATTGAATTAATGTATAGAAACGTTAAAAAGTGAAAGATCGTTTAAAGAATCTGAAAATTTTCATGGCTGAGACAATTTTTAGTACTATGTAGGAACAAGTGAAACAATGTTTCATAAATCGAAATATTTTGCGTCTTATATGGAAAAATTTAACTTTTTTATGAGTCGGAAAATTTTCATTTTGAAGCAAAAAGTAAAACAACTTTTTGTAAATCGGAAAGTTTTATTGCTCTGTAGAAACAAATGTAAGGAATTTTAATGAATCGGAAAATTTTCATCATGTTGTAGAAACAAGTGAAAACACTTTTCATAATCCGGACAGTTTTGGATATTATGTGTAGTGATGTTAGGTGGAAAATTTTCCTCTATATTTAACTGCGCATTAAGATATACAATTCCTGTAGAGGAAACTTTGTCAACAACAAATTATAATTTTCCAATTAGATTTCGGGAACCAGAAAATTTTCTAATATTTCAAGTTGTGAAGTAAAAATTTACATAGTCTCTCTCTCTCTCTCTCTCTCTATTATATCTACTTATTTATAAATGTTGCAGAATGTAAATCTATAAAAGTAGTAAAGCTATGGGAAAGCCGTCTTATGCGTATTAAACTGACGAAATCTAATATTGTAAGATCAAAGGTGGATTCTGAGGGAAGAACGCATTGAAGTTTTTGAAACATTCTTGAAATGAATGGTTAGATTTTCACTTCATGAAACTTTGTAAGACAATACTTATTACCAATAAATTCTACGGCTAAACAAAAATGTAGGAATAGGTGGAGTATGTTTTTATGAATCGGAAAACATTCATGACTTTTAGAAATTGAAATTTTAAATAATAGAATTGGATATTTGTACTCTACGAACTCATTTTCTCTGCAGTTTGCATACACACACACAGAGAGAGAGAGAGAGAGAGAGAGGAGTTGCATTGAGTTGATTTTGAGTTTAACGTTCCTTTCAGCAGCGAGACTATATAAGACGGGACCAACTGATTAACGTGAAATCCGAACTAGATGAACTCCCGCTGGAAATCGAAGCCAGGTCTTCCATGCCAAAGGCGCGTATGCTAACTGCTTAGCAACGAAGGAGCTCGCAGAGGAAGAGAGAGAGAGAGAAACACTGTGTAAGAGTTTACTTCCCAACTTGAAATATTAGAAAATTTTCCGGTTCCCGAAAGCTAATTGGAAAATTATAATTTGTTGCTAACTAACTTTCCTCTACAGAAATTCAATTTTGTAGCTGAATGTGCAGTTAAACATAGTGGAAAATTTTCCACCTAACATCACTATACATAATATCCAAAATTGTCCGGCTTATGAAAAGTTTTTTCCACTTCACACTTCATCACTTTACTACATAGTGATGAAAATTTTCCAATCCATGAAAATGCTTTCACTTGTTTCTACAGAGCAATAAACCTTTCCGATTCACAAAAAGTTGTTTCACTTTTTGCTTCTAAATGATGAAAATTTTCCGACTCATAAAAAGTTCTTCAATTTTTCCATATAAGACAGAAAATATTTGGATTCATGAAAAATTGTTTAACTTGTTTCACATACTACTGAAAATTGTCTGTCATGAAAATTTTCAGATGCTTTAAACGATTTTTCTCTTTTTTACATTTCTGTACATGAATTCAACCAATTTTATGATTGCTGAGGAATTGGAACTGGAATTGGAATTTTTTTAGAACGGAAAATTTTCCGGAAAAATATAGCGGAAAATTTTCCACCTCACATCACTACGTATAACACCTTCATTTATCATGTTTCGTCCGTAAACCCACACTTGATAATTTCAGCTGCCGAAAGTTTTATTCGCACTCAGAAATCGTATTACCGCACGCAACTCACATTTGGCAGTTTGTTTTACTGGAGTATTCATTTTGAATTGTTATAGCCTACGAGTGAACTGAAACACAACCTTTTCATTCCATTGCTTACTGTCTATTGAAGTACTGTACACAGGGATGACTTCGCTTTTCCTGGCTATTTCTTGCACATGCGCAAACGGAGTTTTTTTTAATTGCCTTCGTAGACTCTTAACTTATTTCGAGTTATAAAAATGAATAAGTAAACAAATACATCCAAATTTAAGTGTATATGTTATTATTTACCTACGTTTAGTCTCTGTTGTTTCACCTTTTAATAACAATTACTTTATTGTTGTACTTCTTTGATTCTCCGGCGAAAATTTCAGATTATATATATATATATATATATATATATATATATATATATATATATATATATATATATATATATATATATATATGCGGTTCTGAAAATGGCACCTACGGACCACAGAGCATTATCCTAGAAGTCAAAATAAAGCAATATATATTACGTGATGCAAGAAACAGAACAACAGGTAGTTTCCCTCCCCTGTCCGCATTTGTACCCCCACATACATGAAATACAATCGGCGGAAAGCGTCGTCCTTCAGGAACATATTGATACCAAAATTATCTTCCTATCTTAATCAGAGTTTGATATATTGAGGTTTAAATTGAGACACAATAAGGAGCGACCAGAATGTGACTATTTCACAGCATCAGACGGCTCAATGGTCGTAGTTCTGTAACTATGCATTTCCTAACATATGGTCATATGAACTTTTTTTCCTTGTCTACCCATAAGGAATCCATCGCTGTAATTTTGCCGTACCTTTTTCTTACACCTTGGACAAGTGTGTAAAATATTGTGGTGGACAAACTTTTGATTCCTGAATTTGGGATTCCCTATTACGAAATTTGGGATTTGGGTTCAGTAAAATTTTAGCAAAACGATTTTAATATCCTTATTCAAGCCAATGAAGGACATCTTTTTAATAAGATGTAAATGGTCCATTGGGTTGCAATGATATAAACAAATTTTGGGAGAGATGGCTGAAATCTAGTTGAAATGTAGGAGAGACTTTGTGGTTCCTATCTTCGGAAAGCAAATTGTCCTAAAATAGACGGAACATAGCAAACATTATCATTAATGTCAATAATTCCTCTACTCAAAACAAATAATTCCTCTACTTATATCAAAAACCAAAAGGGAGAGGTTGGTGAAATTCAGCTTTAATGTAGAACAGACTTTGTAGATTCTACATTCAAAATAGAAATTGTCCTAAAATGGGTGGAACATCGCGCAACATGTACATTAAAATCAATGAAAACTCAATGAAGAAATCGAAGTCGTCCATTCATCTCAAAAATTATAATGAGATGATTAATTAAAAGCTTATTGCAAATACTAATAAAGAGCTTTAAAACGATGTATAGCACGTAAGGTAAATATGGATAGAACATTGTCAAAAGTCAAGTCGTTTGAGTAAAATCAATAATAATAATAATAAAGTATATCCATCTTCTTTGAATTACCTCGGGGCACCCCAAGCGAAGGTATCGTGCTTGAAATATCTCACATCTGGATTTGTAATCTCCAAACTCGATTTAGAACGCAAGGTAACTTTTGACCTGGTCGCGTAACGCTGTCTGGTCCTTATGGCAAACAAAATAGGCCCTTTATACGTATAAAATTATTTATTTTATAATTTAATTTCTTAAGGCAGAAACATTACTGAATCAAAAAAATTGAAGAATAATTAATCGTTTATTTAAACTATCAATTTATCTTTGACCAATTCTGTTTCTCTCTTAACTTACAAAATTAGTATCCTTTTAAAGAAGCTAACCTAAATATTATACCAAATTTTAAGTAATTTAATGCTGCCTTTAAGTTTACTTGATACTTCTAATTTAACTTTTAAAGTTTCCAAGTTGTATTTAGAATAACAAGAGAACAAATCGCGAGTTGTAACGCACTTGAATTATATTTGACAACAACTTGGAATCTCTATCTATTTTGCCCAACTCGTTTAACTGCTTACTTAAACACACTCTGTTGCGTTCGCTTACTTATTCAAAGTTCTGAATATGTGATATAGTGTTCAAATATATCAGAATCACTCTAAATCCTCCAAACACTTCCAGTCTTTTTGCTACTCTTTGGTAATTTACCGTCCTCTTACTGTATTTGCTGGGATTTGCAGTTTACACAGTCTTAATTTCAAATATAGTGTTACTGGTATTTTTTTTCGTGAGCGTTGTATGAGCAGGAAAATGTTTGATATTTCATGCCAACAAGACCAATACTTCTTGAATAGATTGTGCTCCTTTCCAATTGAATCGCTATTTGCAGAACCACATGTAAAGTGTTTTAAGGGCAAAAAGGAGTTAGATTCACGAGCTCAAAGCACATCATTATATTAAAAGCTTTCTGAGAACATACCTATATATTTGTGTGTGTCTTTATGTTATTTGCTTATTTTACCATATATTTTTCATATAACGATATTCAAACATTTAAGCTTGAATTCACACAAGTTACATCGGCTTAGCTCTCATGAAATATTTATGCGAAACTTTGGAAATAACTTTTTTATTCTTTTTTTTTCTTTTTGTCGCGTTCTTCACTGTTTAAGACGAAAAGATAGTTAAGTCCTTAAATACAGATGAGACTATTTGTGTTTTGTTATTAACTTTGGCTGGAAACAAATAAAAAGAAAAGGAATGCTTTTTTTTTGTTAGAGAACTTAGTTCAGGAACGAGTTAAGATGAGATGAAAACATATTTCCATAATACAGAAGTGTATTCTAGTTTGTTAACTTACTTGTCTTTTTAAAGAAAACCTACTCTTAAGTACTACAAAAAAATTTTAAATCGATATTTCGAAGATTATGTGACTTAGAACGCAATCAGCAGCTTAATTGCACCTAGAACAAACCAATGTTTATGGTTGGATTACTTTGAATTAATAATAGGGACATGGATTTGATAGAATACGGATTCTTTCTATTTTGTATGTTTTCTCATTCTTCATTTGACACAGGAAGGACCCACAAGTTGTCCCTCAAATCTGATGGTCACATAGCACATCTGACAGAGCATCAAGAGAAATGAAAATGAACAAAATTTAAGGTGCTATGGACCAGAAGGATAGGAGCTAGGGGGCTTCAAAATTTGAGTACCCCCCCCCCAAAATCTTGAATTTATATAAGTTCCAAGTAAATATCTTGAAAACGGTTAAAGCAATCAAAACAAAAGCTGCACAATATGATGAGAACAAAATTCCCTATCGAAGAAAATAAACAATGTTGCAAACTCAGCATAAAATATTTTGTTTGAAATAGCACCCTATAGAAAGAAGTGTGCATAGATTGAAAATGCACTATTACCACTAAACATAACAGTGAAGTGTAGTGGTACAGTGTTGCACACTATTGGAGCTAAGTGTGCTGAAAATGTTCAATGAAGAAGTCTAAAATGAAATGAAATCTTTAAGTTTTACGTCCCACGGTTATGCCGGTTAGGCTAAAGGAGACGATGATGATGAGAGATGAGTGAAAAATGGTGGAATGAAGAAAGTGGGAGGAAACGGGAGAACCCCGAGAAAACCCACGAGCACGATGTTTGTCCACCACAAAGTTCACTTGGCGGGGGCTGGGATCGAACCCGGGACCCCAAGCACCAGAGGTGAACGCTCTACCACTGAGCCACCGCGCCCCCCATGAAGAAGTCTAATATGTGGGGACAGATGGTAATGAAGGAATGGATTACACTGAGAAAAATATCGGTGGTATACTTAAAAAGGTAGATTACATGTGTAATTCTTGTAATCGTTGGACTTATTGTACAGCAGACATATAACTGAAAACGCATGTTTTATAATACTTTCTGTATAAGTGTTCCATCTATGTGTACTTTCCGTATGAAACAATATAAGCAGTCAGAATCTCACTTACAAATGGACGTATACAACATATAGCTGACGAAGATAACATACATATGTAGGTATTATAAGGAGACTGTTATATATAAGACATTCTGCAACGGCATTATGTATCATCTAAGGGCAGTGCTTATGTAGCACACGGATAACGTATGATCTGTACTGATTTCTGTAGTAAGCAAGAGGATGCCGTATATTTGTAAAGTATACCGCTGTCCGGAGAAAGCATTTTTCTCAGTGTTGAAAAAAGTGAGGGTTTTGCAGTATATTTCTGTAGCCTCGGTGAATAAGCAGACAACTCGCGAAAACAAACTGATAAACCTCTTTTGGGACGTAAACACAAAAGTTTATTTTCTTATGGGTGATTCAATGTAAAAATTTGAAGCGATTTTCTCCATTGGTTATTGGTACGGAATTTGGAGCATATTAGTATTATTTGGTACAAAATACAATAACACTCATCCTGAGTGTTAGTATAGTTTTCTGGAACATTATTGTTGATAAGGCTTTTCTTTTGGATTCAAGGGGCGTAAAAATGTGGCGGGTGGAGTGTTTTCAAAATCCCAGATTTTGTTCTACAAGTGCTAGTGAGCGTCCGATTAATGATAAATTTCACAGAATTAATATTCTGATGTTCATTGCTTCTGTCACTGACTGATATGGGGCTACAGCTCTCATACAAAATTCACATAAAAATTCGGCATAAATATCCTTAACAGGGACACACGGGAAGAAACCTTTTGGTCAATTAATGTAAAAATTGGCGTTCTTGAAGTAAAAAGGTATGCGGTTTTGAAATCCGGATTGCTATTTTGGTATGGCTGCGCCTTTGGGAGCACAGGGTGTGAAGCATATGATGATGAATTTTTATAAAAACTTCAAAATGTATTTTGGAAAAGAGAGTGAGCGTAAGATTAACCACATATGTCATAGAATTAATACTCCGATGCTCCTTGGTTGTGCTAGTGACTAATGTAAGGCTGCAGCCTCTCTTCTAAAAGCACTATATACACTAAATATATACTTAGCATGGACATACCGTATTTTTGGGATCAATTAATGTGAAATTTGGTGCTATCGTACTAAGTAGGTATTAGTTTCTCAATTTAGAATGTTATTTTGGCAACGCGCAGCGTTAGGGAGACGCAAGGGGCGTGTTTGTTATATATAAAAATGCCAAATGTTATTCTAGAAATTAAATGAGCGTCAGATTAATTACATATGTCACAGAATTCATATTCTGATGTTCATTGCATGTGCAATTACTGATATGGGGCCGCGCTTACCCGTTCCAAATGTCACATCAGAATGCACGATAAATATTCTTAGCATGGAAGAATACGGGAAGAAGGTAGATGCATTATCTATTTTAACATTATTGCATACACATTTCGTGATTTTCTTTTAAAAATTTCAAATCTACTATAAATGATCATCTTCTATCAGTGTAACAGATTTTATAGCTTTGTTGGTATGGTGTCACTGGAAAATAATCAAAGAATTTGCATTTGTTAAAAATCAAGTGCGACTCTTGTTATAGCACGAAGTGACACACACAAGTCACTAACAGATTTTCTGCTCACTTAACAAAACAGCTGTAAATAAAACAAGAAATTACAATGGAAAATGTCGCAAGAACCAGAAACACACACACACACACAAATCCTAATGAAAAGTAACATTTTAAAAATTGCAAGTTGACTAGGTTTGCTTGACATTTCAATATTGTCGTCTTTATTTCTTACACAGATCGTACCTTTTCCATACTTCTTACACAATAACCGTATGATCCCACTTTCCAAACAATAACCTACTCATATGTATTGCACAAGTAAATACATCAAGAAACCGTATACTATGGAGACACGATTGTAATAGAAACAAATACCTCGCAAGGAATAAGAAATATTTTTTAAAACGATTCCTTCTTGAAAACAACAGTTTGTGACTTTATCAACATTAAACTAAGTATAAACCAGATAATTTCAACATACTTTTATTCAGCATGCTCTCCTGAACGAACAAGACATAAAACAATGCGATTTACTGTAACCATTGTGAACACCTCCAACGTATCCGGAGTGATCATTCTATACTCCGAACAATCCTTTGTTTCAAGTTACCTTGTAGATACATGTATGTTGAAAAATGTGGTGAAGGCAACTGCCCATATTAGTAACTGGCACATGTAAGGAGCGTCGGAGTATTAGTTCTGTGACATTTGCGATTAATATGACGCTCACTTTCATTTCCACAATAAAACTCCGTCACATGACACTTTCATTTTAGAAAGATTCACCGTCGTATACTCCGCCCTCTAAGACGCTTCCTTACCAAAATGCAATCCAGATGTCAAAAACGCATAACTTTTTTTACTACAAGAACGCCATTTTTCACATTAATTGACCAAAATAGTTTCTTCCCATATGTGCCTGCTAAGGATATTTATGCCGATTTTTTATGTGAATTTTGGATTGGAGTTGTAGCCCGATACCAGTCACTGACACATGAAAGAAACATCAGGATATTAATTCTGTTAAATTTATTATAAATCTGAGGCCTACGCATTTCGAGAATAAAATTTGAAATTCATATAAAGATTCACCATCATATATTTCGACCCCTGTGCTCCCATAAGGTGGCGCGTTACCAAAATCACATCCTATATTAAAATGCACATACCTTTCTATTACAATAGCACCGAATTTCAGATTAATTAATCCAAAATATACCTTCTTCTGGTAGTCCCTCCTAAGGATATTTACGGTGATTTTTATGTGATTTTTAGAAGGAGGAATTTAGCCCCATACCAATCACTGGCATACGCAAGGAGCATCGGAGCATTAATCCTGTGATGTATTTGTTTAAACGGACGATTACTGAAGTTCTAAAATATGAAGTTTGTGATTTTAGTAACATTCCACCCACCACCTTTTTAAGCCCCTTGCCCCCCAAAAGAAGAGCCTTATCTAAAATAATATTCCAGACGACTATACTAACATTTCGGGTGAGTGTTATAGTATTTTGTAGCAAATAATACTAATATTCCCCAAATACCTTACCAATATTCACTGGAGAAACCTGCTTGAAAAATTTAACATTATATCCTCGATAAGGAAAATGAACTTTTGTGCTTAAACGGGAAAAAGAGGCGCTAAAGAATAACTGTGTCTCATTTACTGTTAAAATTTTTTAAAAAAATCAGATATTTTGCAATAAGAATGAAAATTTTCAAATTAATAGTGTGAAAATTTTATCTTCTTCAAGTACTGTAGAAAATTACACGAATTTTGAAATAGGCTATATAACACACACACACACACACACATATATATATATATATATATATATATATATATATATATATATATATATATATATGGTATATATATATATATATATATATATATATATATATATATATATATATATGGGCGGTAATACGGGCTATAGGGATTCTATTTCCAAATTTGATCTATATAATGGCAGTTGATTTGACGAGACAATGGAAACATCAACTACTAGCTAGTCACTAGACATGTTCCAAAACCTAGTTCGATGATTGGGTTCGGTTTGAGATTGTAAGGGAATGTGTTCACTTATTTCAGAAACCGAACAGTAATTTGCTTCAGTTTTGTTTGAAAACAGACACTATATTGCCACTTTTCAAAATACTCATACATATATTTGAAAAGTTCCGAAAGTTTTGCAAATGGTTTCTTTTTAAGTTAAGATATTGTTTGACTGTATGGAATTATGATTCCCCATGTTTATTTCTCTAAATAGTTTTGTGAGAATTTGTTAATAATCAATAGAAAATACAACTTTTCCGGTTCGTTTCGGTTTGGGTTAGTGAAATAAAATGAAATCTTTGCTTTTCATGTCCCACGATTATGCCTGTTAGTTTGAGGAAGACTATGATTAAAGCAAATGAACTAAGATGGACGAATTGGTAGAACGAGAAAACACGAGGAAACGGAGCGTCCCGAGAAAATTCACGAGCACGATATTGTCAATCTCAAGCTTACTTGCCCTGGGAACGAACCATGTACCCATCAGATAGTTCAGTGGACGGGGTCTCGGTTTCGATTCCCGATAAGAGAGTCTTTGAAATATTAAATATATTAATGTATCTGTGTTCGTGTCCCTATCGTTCAAGGTTACTGGAAATAACTGTGAAACGGAATATAATAGAGACGAGTTACGAAGATACATTAAGTGAATCAGAAAAAAAGTGGTTTGAATCACAAGGTTCCACTTAAGGATTCGACTTGCTGTTAAGACCACTTTCTTCATCTCCTTGCGTGTTTTTATGTCTTTTTAAAATTTAAATTTGTATTCTCCGGGGTATAGTATTTTATCATGTTCGAAATCAGGGTGCTTCATCATTAATAAAATTTGGAATTGTAAACGTATGCAATTTGCTACATACACGAGTATTGCTTAACAGAACAGCCTTCGGACAGTGAATTAATCGTTGTCTCGTAAATTATGGGGTCGTGCGTTCGATTCCTGCTAAGGTAATTAATCAAATGTTTATAATCTAAAATGTTGATATTTGTGATGTATAATACCATGAAAAATAATCAATTTCTCTCCGTCTTACAAGTTAGATTTAAACGGCTTTCTTCACAGGAAAAATACTAAGAACATGATTTCAAATGTCCATAATCTTCATTCGTACTATCTGAGAACTTAGCGTGCTTAGCAAAAAATTCATGAATACATAAGGTTCATCCTTAGAGCCTAGTATGAGTAATAATTGTGTCTGAAACGTTATTGTTTCATAGTGGAATTGTTTCTAAGCTCTTCCACTCTTACTAGAAATAATAATAATAT
The DNA here is from genome assembly GCF_964235325.1 of Thermobia domestica. NCBI lineage: Eukaryota > Metazoa > Arthropoda > Insecta > Zygentoma > Lepismatidae > Thermobia > Thermobia domestica. The sequence goes on along the minus strand of NC_137454.1, from coordinate 41,011,713 downwards.
TTTCGTTCGCCATGTCCAAAGTTCCTTTTTCCTATAAACTTTAGTATGCTTATTTGAATTGGAATAGGACGTAATATTCAGGTCTCAAATCTTCAGTAATAATAATATTAATGTAGAAGACAAAATTACGTATGAGGGCAGGTTTTATTAAAATTCGTAAAATCGCCAATAGGGTTAGGCAAAAGTTATAAAATAGTTGGGATTGCAGAGAAGTGTCCGCACCATCTTTACATACCCTCTGCATACGTCCCTACAAAAGCTAAATGTTAAACGGAAAGTAAAGTCAAATTTCTTGAAGAAAGTGGGGCTTCTGAACTCACAATAACTAAGCTAAAGAAGACGTCGACGATAAGAATGAAAAGATTATTGGAATAAAGAAAGTGGGAAGAAGCGGAAACTAGAGAAAATCTGGACACATGGCGTTTGTCCAACATAACGCCCACTAGGAGAGAGCTGCGTGGAACAGGGTGAATTTAATGACTCACAACACCTCAGTAACAATAATAATAATAATAATAATATTGGTATTAAAAGTTTTAAAGTTGCCATAAAATTTGGCAAAACTTACTTAACTGTTGGGATTTCTGGGAGGAGCCCCTTATCTTCAAGACACACGTCTGCAGCAACCCAACTTTTGAAATAAAGCGTTCCACTGTAGTTTCATGTAGAAAGTATTCTAATGTCTGTGTTAAGGAAAATAACTAATAGAAATAAATAAATATTATTCAACAGCAAGGCACATAGTAAACTAACTTCTATGATATGCAGATGTAATTATAAAAGCTTTGCTACAAATATACCTACACAGACCATACTTCAATGAGCTCTGAAATACAAAGTAACATAATAGCGTATAAGATTCAGTCTATAGTGCAAATATTGCTTAAAGAGTGGACATATACTATTTCGAGAATTTAGATAAGACTTGAAATGATTACGGTACTTTTCGCCTCGTCTCGATTCTCATCCGCAAAGCGAGACGATAATTTGAGTTGTCTCGTCTCGAATGTAAAATGTTAATTCTCATTCCGAATTTGTTTGTTTTGTTTTAGAATCGGTGGAGAAATTCCTCTTCTCGTGGGTAACATTAAACAAAAGGGAAATATTCTTGCCAAATGTCATATTTCTGCTTGTAATGTTATGGTCTGAGCGATAATAACTTATTAATTTTTTCTTCTACAAGATAATTATTTTTAGTAGTAGTAGTTTATTATTATTACTATTACTATTCCTGAAGATTCGGTAGTTCAGGTATTGAAACATCCAAGTATTCAAATATCTGAACATAGTAGAATGTGTGTCATCCTCGGTCAATCGCCATCAAAAATCCTAAATTAAAAAAAAACATTTGCCCGTCTTGGATTCGTTCCAAGAACCTCCAGATTACTGGTAGAGCGTCTTGACCACTGAACCACGATCACTACGCGTAAAATGCTGTCTTTAGTCTGGTTACGTTTTGTTTCTTTGCCTCCGCTTGCAAAGTTGTACGTTATTTCTCTTCGTTTGAAAACGTTTTTCGTATTTGTTTAATGATGATAAAAGTCAATTACCTTCGGCGTAGTTTATATTAATAACTTGTTGATCTTGAACCTTTATTTCACAAGTGTGCTTCTTCTCCACATGAAACTACAGATTTGACAGATTAATTCTCATACTCTGCATTTCTTTCAAAGAAGTCGCCATTACCTTATGAATGACTTCTGTCCGCAACGATACATTTTCAGCACACGTAGCTCCAACAGTGTGCAACATTGGACCACTACACTACACTATTACGTTTAGTGATAATAATGCATTTTCAATCTGTGTACACTTGTATAGGTCCTATTTCTAAGAAAATGTTTTGATACTGAGTTGGCAAGACTGTTTAACCTATGACAACACTATTTATTGTTTGTGATAGAACATTTTCTTCTCATTATATTGTGCAACTTTTGTTTTGATTGCTTTAGGGTGCTCAAGATATTTATTTGAATCATACATAATTCAATGTTATCATTTTTTGGATATTCAAATTTTGAAGTCCCGTAACTCCTATCCTTGTGGTCCATAGCAACTTAAATTTTACTCATTTTCATTTCTCATTATGGTCTATCTGATCTTCTATGTCGCAATCAGATTTGAGCGACAACTTGTGGGACCTTCCCGTGTGAGCAGACGGCCTATTCAAATGTATCAATGCTTCTTCATGTTTTTTGCTTCTATTCTGAAGTTTGTATATTGTTTCTTACATTTTACGTATGTTGAATATTACTCTCTTCTTTATCCTTTTTTGAATGATTTTTCTTTAATTTAAATTCTTTTAAGTAATTTTTATCAACTCGTTGAGGATTACTCTGGGGTCACATATTACTATTTTATTATTTTCACATTTTTGATCTTCGATTGTTCTTTCATACTTTGGGATAATTGTTTGTATTTGTCCTTTTTTATGTAATGTATTGCACGTTAGTTGTTTTTTCTAATGTAATCTCCATTACATGTACTCTTCTTCTTCTTCTTCTTCTTCGTAGACACCATTGTGGTTGAGTGGCAGAGCGCTTACTTTTTGTGCGTAGAGTTCCTGGTTTGAGCCCCGCCCAAGTAAGATTGTGCTCGACAACATCGTGTCCATGTGTTTTCTCGATGTAATCCCGTTACCTTTAAACATTCTCATTCCATCAAATTCTTCGGTTATCATGCACTTCCCTTAATCATCCGCCTCCGTTACCTTCGGACGTTCAACTGAAAGAGTTCGTTCTTCTTCTTCCTTCTTCTCGTTGTATCGTGATGTGCGACCTGTTGTAATTCTTTCCCGTTAGTTCTATTCTGAGTCAATAAAGTATCTTTATTTTTTTTTTTAGAGAAGCCACTTGGTCGACAGGTGGAGCTGGAGAGGAACGTGGTCGACATTGACAGAGAAGTTGGCCGGATTGCAATAGAAGCGTGAGCGCTTGTTCGGAGGAAGAAATATGATTGTTTGTGTTTCGCCAGCGTTTGATTTCAGTCTCAAGCGTCTGCACCAGGAGAAAAATGTCTCAATAGCAATCTGCAGTATTCGATTGATCTCTTGGACAGTGATTCCGGTTGCGAGAAAGGCTGTGTCTTCGGCAAATTGATATAAACTGATATTGACAGGTAATGGTGAAAAATCGGCTACATATAAGAGAAATAATAATGGAGATACTGATGAACCTTGAGGAACACCAGAATGCAGGAGAATAGGGTGTGAGATGTGGTTGTTGATAGATATATAACTAAGGCGGCAAGAGGGAAATTGGAAGATGAAACGAATCTAACACAGAGGAAGACGGAAAGAGAGGAGTTTAAATATAAGACCAAGATGCTACACCTTATTAAAAAGCTTTTTCCAGATCGAATAAGACAAGACAGGAAGGTTTGGATGTATTGAAGTGCAGTGTAATATGGGTTGAAAGGCACATAAGCTGATCATTAATACTATAGGAAGGTCGAAAGCGTGGTTGCGAAAGAGGAAGTAAATTATGGGCGGATAGATGGCGATGCAGACGCGTAACACGGATACGTTCCAGAATTTTGCTGAACACTAGCGTCAGCTGAATGGGCAGATACGAAGAGATAGCATGTGAATGCTTGTTTGGTTTAGGGAACATGAGAGTGATCGATGATTTCAAAGAAGTTGGAAAAAAGCCTGTGCGTAAAATGAATGTATAGATAGCGGCAAGTAAATGAATAAGAATATATGGAGCCTCTTTCACATGTTGGTAAGAAATGCGATCAGCGCCTGGAGCCGACAGACGTTTTCTGGCGACTGTGATGTAGATATCTTTAACCGTAATAGGAGCAGTAAGATATCTGTTTGCAGGTGGTGGTTGGAATTGGGTTGAAGACTTGGTGTTGAAAGATTGAGATTATCGGCTGGATGGCGGAATAGAGACGGATCAGGTGAAAGAGGAGTGAAAATTCCTTGAAGATACTCGGCAAACGCGTTTGTTTTCGCAGTATCGTCAGCAAGTGGTTGGTCTCCATCTAAGAGTGTGTAAGGTGTGCGAGATGAGCTGCCATTGGGTTGGTGAAAACGCTTCCTGTATTTTGTGGGATGAGAGGTGGTGGAAAAATCATTGCAGGTAGTGATCCAGCGACTGCGTTTATAAGGAACTATGTAGATATGGACAGTGCGTTGATACTGACGGTGGAGACGGAGAGACTCAAGATTGCCTCGGTGAGTGTAGTCTCTATAATGTGCCCGGCAACGCTCGATAAGTGTTAGGTAATGAGGAGGAAAAGCTGGTTTGTAAGTATGAACGGTTCGAACCGGAATGTTTTGGGCAGAGGCAGTGTTGATATCAGTAGTAATAGTATCCAGCGCAACATAAAGATCGTCTTGAGTAGTGGGTTCCTGGACAGTTTCTAGCTGATGTTCAAATATGGTGCGGTAACCATTCCATTTGGCTTTTTCAAACATTGGGTAAGAGTGAGGAGGTTCAGAAGTATTACTAGAAGCAGTACGTGGCGTTGCGATGCCAATAAGTATCGGTACATGATCACTGCCAAGAGCATCTAGTACATCAAGTCTACGAGTTTGGAGATGAATAGAAGTGATAACAACTTCCGGCCTCGTATTACTACTAGGTCGAGTAGACTTAAGTAACGGATGAAAGTAGCCTGAAGTACGTGTTAGAAGGTGATTGTAAAAATCTTGCTCTTGACGGGGGGTGCGACTGTGAAAATTGAGGTCAGCTAGAATGATGTAAGTGCGATAATTGTCTGAGATATATTGAATAAACTGATACGGAAGAGGATGTCCAGGACGAATATAGATTGTCGCAACCGTAATGTTAAATTGTTTAAAGTACAAGGTAGTAACTAGATGTTCAGGTAATGGTTCAGCGCCAAGCACATTGCCTTCCGAGCATATCAGAAATAACAAGTTACTCCCTGAGAGAATTTGCATTGGTATTTATCGTTTAATATGAGCAAAGCTTTACGAAATATATTTTGCACGTACGCCAAATAAAGTATAATGTTCTATGTTTTCTGTAATTGGTCACAATAATATTGTTGTAAACTTGTGAATCATCTCAGAACAGTTACATAGGCAACAGTTCTGTCATCTTCTGTTCATCCGTGCTAAAGCACAATAATAACAGATAAAAAAAATACATGGAAGCACTGCTATCTGTGCAACTGTTATCATGTGCTTCACGGATTTACAATAATGTTATTGTAACCGATTACAGAAAGCATAGAATGTTATTAGTTACTTGCCATAAATACTTAATATATTTTGCAAAGCTTTGCTCATACCAAACACTAAAAACAATGCAAATACTCACAGCCAGTAAGGAGGTATTTCTTATCTTCAAGGCGTTGTGGTTGGTGTTGAACATCAATTAGAAAATGCCCCGGAACCACAAACAGAATATGACCTCTATGTCGCATTAGATACTATTACAGCTTCCATCCACACTGCCTCTGCCCAAAGTATTCCGCTTCGCACCGCTTTCTTACAAACCAGCTCTTCCTTCCTAGTATCTCACCCTTATCAAACGTTCCCAAGAACATTATCAAGACTTCACTCACACTTGTAACCTTGAGTCTCTTCGTCCCCACCGTCAATATCAACGCACTGTTCACAACTACCTTGTTGCTTATAAACGTCGTCGTTGGATCGCCACTTGCAATGATTTTTCCACCATCATCCATCCTATCAGGTATTGGAAGCGCTCCACCAATTCACTGGACGATCATCTCGTACACCGTACTCTCTCTTAGATGGAGACGACCCTCTCGCTTACGGTACTGCTAAAGCAAACGCCTTTGCTGATTATATTCAAGGCATTTTCACTCCTCATCCATCCATATGCCGTCATCCAGCAGAAAATATCAATCTTACTTCACCGGATCTTCAACCTCATTCCAACCACCACCTACCTGCAAATAGTTATCTCACTGCTCCTGTTACGATCGAATATATCCACAGTACAGTCGCCTGAAAACGTCAGTGGGCTCCAGCACTGATCGTATTTCTTACCAATATATCAAAGAGGCTCCCTATGTTCTTCTTCATTTACTTGCAGTTATTTACATATTTATTTTGCGCACAGCTTTCATTCCGACTCACTGGAAATCCTCGATCACTCTAATGTTTCCCAAACCAAACAAACCTCCACATGCTGTCTCTTCTTATCGGTTTATTCAGCTCACTCTTGTGTTCAGCAAAATTCTGGAATGCATCCTTGTCACACGTCTACATCGTCATCTTTCCTCTCATAATCTTCTTCCTCTTCCGCAAGCAAGATTTCGACCTTCTTATAGTATCAATGATCAGCTTATGCGCCTTACCACCCATATCACAATGCAGTTCAACACATCCAAACCTTCCTGCCTGGTCTTATTCGCTTTCGAAAAAGCTTTTGATAAGGTGTGGCATCTTGGTCTTGGGTACAAACTCATGTCTTACCGCCTTCATCTGTGTTACATTCGTTTTATCTTCCACTTTTTTCTTACCGCCTTAGTTATATACCTATCAACAACCACCTCTCATACCCTATATTTGTGCATTCTGGTTTCCCTCAAGGGTCCTCACTATCTCCGTTATTATACAGTAGCGTAGCGTGATATTCCGAAAGGGGGATGCCAAAGTTAGTCATTTCTGCGATATAGTACTACTGCAAGCAGCTATACATAGCTATTCCGAATAGAAATATAGGGTTATACAAAATTTAGGAGGAAGCCCTCCTAATTGGAGGTCTAGTGGGGCATAGAGAAGCGAATGCGTGGATTACGTTAGAATTTAATAACCAATTGTCTCAGCTCCTTCTTGCCACTACCGTTGTGACGAGAAAACTAGGCCCCACTTTTGTATGAACATTGTTTCCAGTATCGTTCCCTTCATTTCTTTCTCGTGGGCGGCTTTTTTCTCCACATACCACACGTCAATCTCGTTCTTTCAAAAAAAAATATATATCGCCCCTAGAAATTTGTCATCTTGGGTCCGGAACTCAGACGCCCGTTCGCGAATATGGGCCTGATTGTATATATCATTTGAAGATGTAAATACAAAGCACTTAAACCAACTCTGTGGGCCTGTTTCTGTATCCAGACACTGAAGTCAAGGGCGCAAATCTGTCTTCAACGTTCGTGGGATGGGTAAGACTGTTCCCATAATCCTTTCCTTTTTTAACGATGTTCAAAATATTTATGAAGTTGAAAAAAATGCTGTGGGGGATTAGGGAAGCAGAGTTGTCTATAACATCGGCAGGAGGGTACATTTTAAGGCTTATTGTGAGAGGAGGGAAGAAGAGACTCAGAGTAGATGAATCAGATTTCTGAGGTAAACCTGTTGTACTCGTATATTATATACCAAATGATGTAGATGAAATAGTGGTACATATCATTATTACAACTCAGTGCCGTGAGCACATTCTGAAATTTGAATATATGCATAATAATATTTGACATGTTTCTACTTACGCATCCACAATGATCCACATTAAAATTTTAGGACATTTGTTTTATAACAATACAAATAATGACTTCCCCAAAACTATGAAAGAAAATCAATTAGGCCTATATTTGGCGCAACAATATTTTCTACTCTTATCTGAGCAAAATTATGATTACCACAATAGCATTATAGGAATTGTTACAGGAATTAAACAAATAGTTGAAAATAGACTACTAATAATTAATGACAATGAAATATTAAAGAATACGATTCTTTTTTTTAAAACGAGCAAGTCAAAGAACATCAGTTTCGTTTGTGGCAGTCGGATAGAAATCATCATCATAATCTCAAATCGGATTATTGGGGGGGGGGGTGGACAAGATTGTAGGGAACATGTTCCCCTTATGTCCTCGAGATTTGTGCCAGTGACTGAAGGGCCCTGGCACAATCTTTGCGAGTGACGGGGAGTGGTGGCTCTCTTGTCCTACCAGATCGGTGATCGTAATTCTACAGAATGCTTTATATTTATGCCTGTGTCTTTGAGCTCCTTTACGATGAAGATGCATTTAGTTGTGATTAAGGCATAACTATTTTAATACTATTATTTACATAACCGGCATGCTTCAAAAATGCGTTGAACTAACCATTTCCTTTTTGTTCTATATCCTTTATATTAGGGCTCGTACGTTCTGTTCAGAAACTATAGCTTAGTTCAAAATATATACAGTTGGAAATACTTGAATATGCCAGCGTATATCTAAAGCAAATGTATGGATGCAAGGGATGAGGAGGAGTGAGAAGGGAAGTATTGCGCATGCGCATTCAACAGAAAGCAGACGAAAACCCCGATGCTTTCAGTAGGCCTGGAAGCCCGAGGAAAATAGCATACGACAGGAGGAAAGAGAGAAAATGTGCATCTGAGCGACGCGCATGCGTAGGTTCCTCTTGTCAAAGTAAGTCGACAGAGAGCGCCAGAAGATTGCAGTGGAAATAATTGTGATAATTACAAGCAAACAATTTATATATAATGAAATACGTACTTTTTCTTATTAACAGGGGATGCCGGGCGTACCGGCGTTCTCTTACGCTACGCCGCTGTTATTATATCTGTTATATGTAGCCTACGTTCCTCCTTTGCCTGGAAATATCAGTTTATATTAATTTGCAGATGACGCGGCCTTTTTCGCCATAGCCAACACTATCCAAGAGATAAATCGAACTCTGCAGATTGCTATTGACACATTTCTCTCCTGGTAAACACATTGACGACTGAGCTAAATGCTACTAAAACGCAAACTATCATCTTTCTTCCTCCCAACAAACGCTCTCGCGTGTATCGCAACCCTGCTAACTTCCATGTTCATGTTGACAACGGTCCTCTTCAGCCTCAAAACTCCGTCACTTATTTAGGGATAGTTCTTGACAAACATCTTAAATGGACTGCCCATCTCAAGTCCACCTGCAGCAAAGCCTATAATCGCCCCAACCTTTTACGCCGCACCACTGGTACTACTTGAGGATTGAACACCCACACCCTCTTAACCACCTACAAAGTTTCTCTCCGCCCAGTTCTCACTTTCGGGTTTACTGCCTGGATTGCCGCAGCTCCTTCATTTTATACCAAGCTACAAATTCTTGAACGGCACGCCCTCCGTTTAGCTTTCCGTATCCGTCTTCCCAGCCCAACGCATGAACTCTACGAGCGTACCCCATTTCCCAACACACTCTATCTCCTTGAAACTTTACGTATCCGCTACATTTCAACTCCCTTTCAATCTCATCATCCCCTACTTCTAGACACGATGCATCACTTTGCTTTACACCAGACCGATGTCCCTCTCGGTCATACACCTCTTTCGATTCTCTTTACCCTGTACCACTTCTCGTTAATACCTGACAGTCCTGACCAACTTTTCATCATAGACTACATCACTGACACGCCATCTCCTTGCATCATTTCATCTTATGCACAGTAGTCGTCATGTCTAACTGGGCTTCTCCTATCTCCATCAGATCCGGAGTTGCTCCCGGATCAGAAGATAACACACATCTGTCTTGCTAACAAAACCAAGTGCTGTGACGTCTTGTGCATCTCATTACCATTCATTCCCATCCACCTTCAAATATGATTATGATTAACGACCATAATGTCCAACCCTTCTCATAATATATGATATACTTCTCTGTTGATCTGTAAATGCACCAATATATTTATGATGATGTAAAATAAAATGTGGAAATTCGAACCGACTGTAACGAATGTTTCGGAAGAACGGCCGCTGTATTTAAATATAGCAGCTTCATAACAAGACTGTGTCATCTTTCCTCATTTATATTATCTATTACCAGCAATTTGACACAAGAACGAAGTTTCTATCTTAATTCTGTGAAATATATTATTGCCTTGTACGAGAAAGGAAAATGAAATGAAATCTTTGAATTTTATGTCCCACGTTTATGCCGGTTAGGCTAAAGAAGACGGTGATGATGAGTAATGAATGAAATGGTGGAATGATGAAGCGGGAGGAAACGGGAGAACCCCGAGAAAACCCACGCACACAGTGTTTGTCCACCAGAAAGTTCACTTGGTGGGGCTGGGATCGAACCCGGACCCCAAGCACCAGAGGTGAACGCTCTACCACTGATAGTGGTTCGGATGCATTACGGTGGTTCGGATTTTATCTTAAACTGTTTCAATGTTAGGAAAGGGTGCTGAAAACTCCAACATATTAAAACTAATAAAAAAAAGTTATATTGAAACCAGATAACAAACACATAATATGGAAGACGAAGGGGAAAACCAAGTAGATCTATCGCTCGTGATTGCAATGGAGAAATAAAGTCGGTGATAGAACCTATTTGTTGAAATGTTAAAACCATCCAGAACACAATCTTGCTCTCTTTTACAGTTTATGATCCATCGGAGAAGTGATCTTGGTTTTCAATTTTTCCATCAATAGAAGAATAAGATATGGGGTAAAATTTATTCTTGTGGCAATAAATCCACATAAAAATGGCTTTCACTATCTGTTACTCTTTTTTTTCTCTATGAGGATTAGTGTTGAAACAGTTAAGCTTTAATATACCATATATATATTAGGGTGGTTCTTTTTAGACTTCCGAGTCTTTTGAGGGGCTCTAACCCCCCGAAAATGGTTCGATATCAGACCAAAGTAACCCTTGAGAAAAAAAATAGCTGAATTTATTAATATTGAATGATGCCACAAGTCAATTCAAACATTCAATGCATTTACAATATGCAATGCGAGTCAAAGTTATCTTCTAAGTTTGGTAAAAACAATTGTAAGGTAATACTGCACATGTAGTTATTATGAGATTAATAACTATTACATAATTAGAGATACCTTGGAAATAATATTAGATGTGTATCTGTAATGAAAAGCTATCCCAAAAGTGGTTTCAAATGATCCTCTTCCTTTTTGCTTTCGGACCTGAATGCAGAATGACAGACTTCAAGAGATACTACACAATAATTGATGTGGATCTTCCTCTATTACTCTAATCCAAGACACGGTGTCGCTCCCTCTATCCGTTCCGAACTTACAAGGTATCTTTGTCTCATGTTATACCATGTGAATACATTGAAAACTTGAGGTTGCTTGGGGTACAATTTAATATTATTCAATTGAGCTAATTTTTCTCATGGGTTACTTTGATCTGATGGGTTACTTTGAATTATTTGGGATGATGAGACTTAAAGAAATTCAGAAATCGTAAAGTAAGGATTGTCCTTATATATATTACCGCTCGGGGTAATATCGAACATAATGTATACTGTACATACATAGAATATATCCTGTATTTTTATTAATCTTTAAAAACCATTATATTCCGTAAAGAAATAATGAGGAACATGAACGAATTCATCTAATCTTTTCAATTATTTCAAAGGAAAGCTATTAGCCTAAACAGGACACTCTAGTGAAACAAAGAAAGAAATATATACAAGAAAAATATCATAAAAATGAAACATAGATTAGAACAAAATGCTGAAATCATAGGTGTAAGCGTGTAGTTCTCGTTTCAAAGAACTGAATCTTTATGAGTCCAATTTGTAAATTCGGAATTCGATTCCGGAGTAATGAAGAGCTTTTTCTCTAGCATTCCCCGTGGATCGCCGTTGCATTGTAAAAGTTAGAACTACTTTTTGAATTCATTACGGCTGGTGATACGACACATACCTAATGCTGAAATAGAGCCTAAATAATATATCCTGACCTGTAACTATTTTGTATAATGGAAGTACATGTACCTTGGCCAGAATATAACCCAAAATTTTAAGGCAACCAGTAAAAATAACAAAATATGTTATTGCCGCCAATCCGACTGTCAAGGAGCTGCGAGCTACAAGTTGTCAAGTTCTTCGATACAGTCCAGAGCTATCGACTGACCTCTAAAGAGCGTTTTCTGGCCAAAACTGAAGTGTTCGATATTACATCAGTGTTCGCCTCTACCCTCTATAGCTAAAATTGTTCTTTTCTCCCCTCTATTTTTAACATTCCATTCGTTTTCCACTCGACTCAGCTAATTTTGTCCATTCTGCTCCACACCCACATTTCGAAAGCTTCCAGTCGTTTTTCATCATTCGTAGGTATTGTCCACGTTTCTGACCCATACAGTACAATACTCGACACGAAGCATTTTGTGAGCCTTTTTCTTAATTTTTTTATTCATGGATCCACAAATATACTTTTCTTCCTCTTAAAGTCTTTTTTCTCCATTCTTATTTTTGCTTTCATTCCAAGTTCACACTTCATTTCAGCACTAATAGCACTATGGAAGTATTGGAAACTTGTCACCTGTTCTCTTTTCTCTACTTCTACTTCTATATTTGACATCTATAGCTTCGTCCAATCACAATGGCTTTTGCCTTTCTATCATTTATTTTCGTCCCATATTCTTCACAGCTCTTCCTCAAATTATCTAACATCTTATTGATTTTGTTATCTGACTCTCAATAAGCACCATATTTGCAAGCCGTATACGATGTATCATTCTACCCTTTATCAAACCCCATCTTCATTATGTACGCTCTCCTAGAATATCGCTTCTAGATAAATATTAAATATAATCGACGAGATACAACGTCCTTATCGAATTCCCCTTCAACTAGCACTTTCCTCTGTCATTTCTCTCCCTATTCGAACATTTACTTGATGGTCCATATATAAGTTCCTTATGAACATTCGATCTTCCTATGTCTTACGAACTTTCTTTATAACTTTCACCAACAATTCCCAGTTCACCCGGTCAAAAGCCTTTTTTAGATCAATAAACACAGCATAAACTTCTTTCCCTTTTTCCATAAATCTTCCACCGATTGTCCGTAATAAACTAATTGTATCTCGTGTGCATTTACCTTTCCTAAATCTGAACTTTTCTTCATCATTATTTTTCATTTGATGTTATCTTTAACCTTTTGTTCAGCTTGCCAAGCATAATTTTTGCTGAACGAGATATGAGACTAATAATTCTGTAGTCCCGACATCTATTTGGCCTCGTTTCCTTAGCCAGTAATATCATAAATCATCTTCAAGAAATATTTTGTGCACTCTCCTGTTTTATATATGACACTACAGCTTCATACTTTAGTATCAGTAAAGGAAAAGTTGTAAAGACCATTAAGGATGGTATGTCATTACTGAGCGACCATAGAGTACCAATTTCTACTATTCTAGAGCAAGCTTCACTATTTGCCACAAAATTCTATGGTAAAGGAAGCAGTACAACTATTACAGAGGCACGAATAAAACTGTGGCATGAAAAAATACGGGGAAACTGTTCTCAAGCACCACAGCTTTCCTCGCTTCCTCCGACGAACGAGGCTTTTGTAGAAAACGTCTAACATGCAATTTGCAAACATGTGTGAGGAAAAGTGCATTGTTGCCACATTCACCTAAACTAGACTCAACTATCAATGGTGATCAGAAAACTTTAGTGCCGTTAAATTTGCCAGAAGACATACCCTTAGTATCCTCTGAGATACTAAAACTAATTAAATGCGGTTGTGAAAGCGATGAACCATGCAAAATGTATCGTTCTAATTGTAGAGTTCTTTATTATGTACTTCCTGCTGTGTCTGTAACAATATGGATCTTACAATCCCTAACACATCGTGAAGTTTCAAATGAGGATTGAAATAGTATTGATGATAAACGTACAATGGAATGTTAGATATTAAAACTTCGTCAGGAAGTTTACATTGGTAAATATAAATTAAAGATTTAAAGATTAAAAAATATTAATATGATTTCTCAGTTATCTGAAGAAAACACTTCCTTTAAATAATGGAAAGAAAATATTAAGATTTGTTTTTATTAGATTGTACTATTTGTATCATACTTTGTAATTTAAGGTACATATAGCCCTATACACATCCTAGGTAACTTACATTTTTCACACACTGAATGTGAACGTTTCTTTTGCATATGTAAATAAACATGCATGAGATATGTTTAATAAATATGAATGATATAACTATCATTTTTAATTATATACCTTCATAATCAAACAATTTCTGATATATTCTTCTGCGTCTGTTCAACCGATTTCAACCAAATTTTGAGGGTAGGCCTCTATAACTATCTAGTCATGCTCGCAAAAATTTGAAATAAACCGACTGAATAGGGGTTGAAAAAAGAGCCCGGAAACTTTTACATTATCAAGGTCATACTGTATTTTAAAGATAAAGTGCGGTTATTTGTAACTTTGTAAAGCAATTTTTAAGTACAGCATAAGTAAATATACAAATAAAGAATACTTCGTGGGAAAGATGAATTCATTCTCTATCGGAAGGAGTTACAGAATGCAAACCAAATAACAATTATAGAAACTATCATCGATGGTTTGGAAGTTGTCGTTTTAAGCTTCACGACTATTATGATGATGCAAAAGTGACGTCACCACTCGAATTCTCCAAGAGTGCCGAGGAGGCATTACTCAAGTTTGAGAAGCTTTCATACTCATCATTCAGAAAATTCAATGAAAAAAAAAAAATAGTACACTAACTTCGGGTTCAGGCTTTTGGCTGCCGGAATATAACTCCTTTACTTGATTACTCCATAATTTTTAGTTTATCCGCTAACGATAACACAACACGTTTTCGTTTAGAAGCCAAGGTGGGATGACGAAACGCACTCACAAACAAAACAACACAGGCGAAAGAGTACCGACACGAAAGAGTACCGTCATAGTAGCATGTCAACGACACACTGACTGATTAATCAAACCGAACAGTGACAGGTGCGCCGGGCCGGTCACTTGCTATGGACAACAGCCAATAATAGAACTGCACTATGAGACGGTGACACATCATCCCAATAATGTTCGCGCTGCGCCTACACTAGCTTCGCACTACACCTAATTGGCATTCCGTTTCTAGTTATGAAATTGAATTCCTTGATAATAATACCTTAAGATCGATCCATTAGGATTTTGCATGTATCCAGACTTGGCTTTGCGTTCTTTTTAAGAACAAAGCAACGTAATTACATACAAATTTACAATAGAATTCAATGTATAAATTTGTCCCTAGAGGATGTCTGCTTATGCATTGCATTAATTAAACTTATTTTAATTTACATCTACTCTTCAATAATGATTACTATAAAATATATTCATTTTACAATTGATGTTTAATTATTTTTAGTTACAAAGATATATCTATTTAGTTAAATAACAGTCAAATAAAATTTAATTAAACTAATTCCCAAATCACTTATTACAATTTGATAGATTCCAACTCATAGGTTTACACGTTCAACATCGTATAATAACGTATGAAAGTGGACGCTCCGGGTTTCATGATCCTACGCTGTAACTCTGCTCAATGCCTCCAGGTAGCCCAAGAGGTATTAAACAGTTGGTCTAAACAACTACCTCTGAGAGAGAGATAGAAAAACATGTTAAAACTCATTCAGAATCCTCGTAAAATTTAAAACATATAAATTCAGGCTAATCCATAATAGCATATAGAATATGAGTCTGATACATTAAACATATGTATAAATTTACAAACGCTACCGTACAGGCTAAAATAATTATATTTGTGTGTAATGTTAGTAGAGTTTTCCATTTCATAGATTCAGTGGAGTATAAACTATTTTGTTTTGGGAGGCTTTGCTTGTTTCGGGAGGGGCTTTGCTAACTTTATTCCTAGAAATGTAAAATTCTCTAATATGTAAAACAATAAAAAGTTGCGATAAAATTTCGGTGAGTGCTAAACTCGGAAGCCATCCCCTTAAATATATCACTCCATAGAACACAATATTTAATATCTTGCGCTGATTCAAATAAAGTTCCTTCTGAGCATTAACATTTCTAGTGAAGTCATTATCACGTGATACATTAATTAATTGCAGTATTGTACCTACTTTAAAGTGGGAGATTCAAGTAACAAACGCTTATCAAAGAAATGTGACAGCTAATTGTAAGGATGTACTTTCTTTTCTCTCTCTCTCTCTCTTTCTCCATTTTCAAATATGCAGGAAATGAAAACAGCAACTGAGGAGAAAATTCCCCTCGGCCGGCACCCTGCAAACCCCAGATAGAAGAAAGTAT